>NW_026948783.1:0-311441 GCF_035770615.1 Melospiza melodia melodia
TAGAGAAAGAGAGAGAGAGAGAAAGAGAGAGAAAGAAAGAAAGAAAGAAAGAAAGAAAGAAAGAAAGAAAGAAAGAAAGAAAGAAAGAAAGAAAGAAAGAAGAAAGAAAGAAAGAAAGAAAGAAAGAAAGAAAGAAAGAAAGAAAGAAAGAAAGAAGAAAAGAAAGAAAGAAAGAAAGAAAGAAAGAAAGAAAGAAAGAAAGAAGAAAGAAAGAAAGAAAGAAAGAAGAAAGAAAGAAAGAAAGAAAGAAAGAAAGAAAGAAAGAAAGAAAGAAGAAAGAAAGAAAGAAAGAAAGAAAGAAAGAAAGAAAGAAAGAAAGAAAGAAAGAAAGAAAGAAAGAAAGAAAGAAAGAAAGAAAGAGAAAGAAAGAAAGAAAGAAAGATAAGAAAGAAAGAAAGAAAGAAAGAAAGAAAGAAAGAAAGAAAGAAGAGAAAGAAAGAGGAAAAGAAGAAAGAAAGAAAGAAAGAAAGAAAGAAAGAAAGAAAGAAAGAAAGAAAGAAAGAAAGAAAGAAAGAAAGAAAGAAAGAAAGAAAGAAAGAAAGAAAGAAAGAAAAGAAAGAAAGAAAGAAAGAAAGAAAGAAAGAAAGAAAGAAAGAAGAAAGAAAGAGAAAGAAAGAGAAAAGAAAGAAAGAAAGAAAGAAAGAAGAAAGAAAGAAAGAAAGAAAGAAAGAAAGAAAGAAAGAAAGAAAGAAAGAAAGAAAGAAAGAGAAAGAAGAAAGAAAGAAAGAAGAAAGAAAGAAAGAAAGAAAGAAAGAAAGAAAGAAAGAAGAAAGAAAGAAAGAAAGAAAGAGAAAGAAGAGAAAGAAAGAAAGAAAGAAAGAGAGAGAGAAAGAGAGAGAGAGAGAGAAGAAAGAAAGAAAGAAAGAAAGAAAGAAGAAAGAAAGAAAGAAAGAAAGAAAGAAAGAAAGAAAGAAAGAAAGAAAGAAAGAAAGAAGAAAGAAAGAAAGAAAGAAAGAAAGAAAGAAGAAAGAAAGAAAGAAAGAAAGAAAGAAAGAAAGAAAGAGAAAGAAAGAAGAAAGAAAGAAAGAAAGAAAGAAAGAAAGAAAGAAAGAAAGAAAGAAAGAAAGAAAGAAAGAAAGAAAAAGAAAGAAAAGAAAGAAAGAAAGAAAGATGAGATTCAGGCTCTGGGCCTCTTCTTCCCATTAGTAATCCATCTCATCCTTACCTGTGTCTGTTACATGTCTTCCTTTTGTGTGTACAAATGTTCTGTTTTGAAGTAACAAACAATCTGGAGAGCCTCAGCCGGGTCCCCAGCCCTGGCACTGGTGGCTCCTGGAGCTGGGGACGCAGCTCTGGGGAGCTCTGCTGCTCGCTGGGATTTGTCTCCTGGTGGTTTTTAATCATTATTTTATTAAGGGAGAAGGTGTGGTGCCCCCAGATAACTTATTATGGATGCTCTGGCAGTGTGATTATTTCAGTACTGCAGCACTGCCGGTGTGTTTTGCTGGAACATTCACATATTGATTCCAGATTCCTTTGTTGCCTGTACTAGAAAGAAAGTCGCTTTTCCCTCACTCCCTGCGTGGAGAGAAACAAAGAGTAAAGGAAGGTAGATGCTATCTGAGGCTTGCTCACACACCGAGGTAATTTTGAGAGCTGCAGAGCCACTTACTGACTCATAACTGGGCTTGTTTTCAAACCCTTGATAGATTTTGAATTCTCTTACAATGGCAAACAAGGATGCTCACTTGGGGGCAAGCCAGGAATCTGCCTCAGTGAGCTGGATCACCTTTGTTCTGCTTCCTCCAGCCTTCCCAGGGGACATTCCTGTGCCAAGGGGACAGGGTGGTGCTGCAGGGGGAGAGTCTCCTGTCCCTCTTGGGCTCCTCTTGATGGGCAGTCAGTGGCTGTCAGCTTTGTCCAAGGGGTGGGGATGGGATGGGATGGGATGGATGGGATGGGATGGGATGGGATGGGATGGGATGGGATGGGATGGGATGGGATGGGATGGGATGGGATGGGATGGGGAAGCCACTCTCAGGAGTGCAGTGAGTTACTGCACAACCTTGGTGGGAGGTTTGCAGGTGAGTGTGTGATGTACAACTTGCAGCCTGTAGCTGTGCAGTGAGTTGGGGCTCAGCCCTGTCCCCATGCTGGAACACAAACCCACTTGTGGGAATGTGGAATGATGTGCTGGAAAGGAGCCCAGGATGAGACCTTTCTCCTTTAGTGAGGAAACACAGCTGGTCATTTGGTTGCTCTAGAAGAAGAGAGATGGGGTTCTTTGGTTATCACTGCGTGCTGCATATTCCACCAGCAGCCCTCTGCTTTACTAATGCGGTGCACAACGTGCCTGATCCTCCTCAGTTGTGAGCCTGGTGGAAGCATGTCCTGTTTTTCCATTTGTTTATTAATTTATAATCTTGTTTTTAGCCTCTGCAAAGCTTGATATTGGTATAGAGCCTGGGAAACGTGCACAGAGCAGAGTAACAGATAGTTGTGATTTGGTTACAAGGCAATAATTTAAGTGACAGGTTTAGCTGATAACATAAAGCACACGAGAGAAATCGCTTTGGTTTATAAATGTCATCAGAGCCCCTGTGAGGGAGCTGCTGCCTGGTGCTGCTGCTCCAGCAATATATTATAAGGAGATATAAACAGATGTTTGAAAAAATCTGGCTGACCAAGATGAAAAGAATGGGGCTATAAATTAAAGTCTTCCTCAGCATCTCTTTAAGCATCTTTATGGACAGAGTGCATCCAAATGGAGGAGTGCCAGTGCTCAGAGGGACCTCCAGGTTCTTTGGGCTGCAGAGGCAGCACCCAGGGGTGGGACAGCTTGTGGGGACAGCAGTGTCCGTCAGAGCTGGCATGGAGACCAAAGCCTGTCCTGGTGCTTCTGCAGCTGATAAAGGGATTAAATCAGGAGCAGGAATAACACCATCCCTGCAGCGTCGCCAAAGGATCAGTGTCTCCTGTTTGAAAGTAAACGCTGTTGCTCTGCTTTGACATTTATTCCCAATAAAGACCTTGTCATTTGTGCAGTGACAAGGATTTTATCATTTGGGAGTACTTTTCCTGTTGGACACTGTCTTTTTGGCTGTGAGGCAGCTGAGCGACTGAGGGGCAGGTGGGAGGCACGTCCCCAACAGCGGCATTGGGAGCTCTGCTCACACCCTGGGGCTTTCTCCTGATCCATCATCCCAAGGCAATGCAATAACACCTATTCCAACTGAGAGCAGGTTCAGATTGGATACTGGGGAGGAATTGTTCCCTGTGAGGGTGGGCAGGCCCTGGCACAGGGTGCCCAGAGCAGCTGTGGCTGCCCCTGGATCCCTGGCAGTGCCCAAGCCAGCTGGACATTGGGACAGTGGGAGGTGTCCCTGCCATGGCAGGGGGTGGCCTGGATGAGCTTTAAGGTTCCTTTCCACCCAAGCCATTCTGTGAGTCTGTGATCTTATTTTTAATTGATTTTAATTTATTTTTGTTGTGGTTAAAAAATCCCAAGAGTGGGATATTTTTTAATTGGTAAGGGTTCCAAACCAATTGTGGAGCAGGAATTTGCTGCTTCCCTCTCCACAGCTGGAACCCTTCTGGCAGGTTTGTGGAGGGGATTTCACAGCTATTTCTACTCACTCGGTAGTTGATTTAGAGCTGAAAATCACTTGAATGGAAACTCTTCTTTCCCTTTATGAGGAGCAAGGGATGAGGTCTGGCAGCTGTAGGATTTGCAGCTCTCAGGGAAGAGGGACTGTTCAGTAACACATCTATGAAGTGCCTACCTGTGGATACACATATTTTATTTGTCTGAGGTGTCAAGGAGAAAAAATGTTACGAAATGGCTTAAATGAAAGCGTGGTTTTGTATTTTTTCAATTGAGTTTCATTTCTCAAATGCAACTTAATGCAAACAATAAGTAAAAAATTAATTTCTCTCGGGAAAAAGGTATTAACAGAATGGTTCTGTTTTAGCAGCATGTGAAGCTGTGTAATTGCTTACACATGTATTGCTCCAGTGTGTGCTCCCAGTTGTTGAATAGTATCAAATTATAGGAATCAAAGAGAATCAACTATTTTTAAGGGAAATGTCTAGAAGCTACATACTGAAACATGATTAAAATTCAGTATTTCCAGCTTACTTGTCTAAATCAGCAATTTTAATCACATTATTCAAGCCAACCCACCCTCAAACACACTTTTGACTTCAAAATACCCCAAACTAAATAAGACAGAAGACCTTCCTTGAGCAGCTGTAACATTTTTATGTGTCAGTGTCAATCTTTTTGTTGAAAACAGAGATGTTTTTCATGGTTTATTTATTTAAAGCAGCGCATTTGTCCTGCTGTGCCATGAACCTGGGCTGCTGTGCTGGGTGGGGAGGGGAAATCTCTGGAGCACCAAGAGCTGCTTAAACACATCAAGGCTGTGAGTTTTGCTCTGGGGTTCGGATGCTCCTGGTTGAATCCCATTTAGTGTGCAAAGGAGGAGCAGGAAGGGTTTGTGCCTGGGCTGATGCAGCCTCGGGGATTTGACTGTGCTGGGGGTGCAGCTCATGAGCACCAGGCCTGGGTTTGGTTTTGTTTTCTGCTTGCTGATTAGACAGATGAGCAATGCCATGGTTGACTCTCACATTTAAAAGGGAAATGTTAACAGAAGTTTAATAGTTGTGTTTTACCCCCTTGTGTTGTTATCAGGGATGCCCTGGGTTTCGGACATTTGGGAGGGTCACTCGTTCCTGTGGCAGCACCTGAGCCCCACTCACGGTGTCAGGAAGGGATTTCCACCCCTGGGCAGGGAAGGAGGAGTCGATGGACAGAACTTTGGGGGGACTAAAGGGTTAAAAGGTGAAACCTCCCTGGTGTGGGTGAGCACATGGTGGGGAAAATCCTCTGCTCCCAGCGCTGTAATCTTTTCTCTATTCCAACTGCTGTTGTATTTCTGATAAGGTTTTAATAAACCTTTTAAATTTTTTGGAAGTGAGTAGCATTTCTCACACTGAGAATAGAGGGCTGGGCCCCCCAGTCCCCCACCCTTCTGGAGCCTTTCCTGTGCTTTCCCTTTGGGTGATTCCCTCGATGGGATTCCATCCACCTCCTTCCCCTCCCTGGCAGGCTGCTGTGGCTGGATGCAGCTGGAGCTGTGCTGTGCTCCCTGTCAGGGGCCATTCCCGGCTGTGTGACAGCCCAGAGCTGCCACAGCCACTGCTGGGGCTGTGACCTGGCCTGCCCAGCGCTGGTGGCACGGTCAGGAACGCTTTGGGCTTTGGGGGGAGGCAGCCGGGCCCTGGCTGTGTCTGCAGAGGAGGGGATCGTCCTCCCACCTCCCGTTCAGCCCGCAATGGCATTTCATCCTTCAGAGCCTGGCCTGGAAGGGACCTCACAGCTCACCTTGTTCCACCTCCCTGCTGTGGGCAGGGACATCTCCCACTAGAGCAGGTCAGCATTGGCTGTGTTTTCCTTGCTGGCAGAGCCCTGTCCTGGTGTTGCCTGAGCCCGGGACGGGAGATGTGATGTTGGCCTTTTCATGGAGATCCTACAAACTCCTTTCTGACCAGCACTCCACCGCCAGCAAGGGGCACACATTGGTGAGGGCACCAAATTCCTGCAGAGCCCGATCTCTCAGCGTGGGAGGATGCTCCCATAGATAGACAGAGATTAAAGGTCCTGTGTATCACAAATTTAAGGAGCAGGAGAAGGTTGGGATCTGTCCATGGAAAGCATTCCAAGTGTGGAGGAGGAACATGTAGCCTATCCTCCCCTAAAATGGGGAGATAATCACACCTGTCCTCTCACATATGCAACCAATGCAGCTTCCAGTGGACAGGACTGATGGAGAGAAAGGGAGTCTACCAGAAATACAAACCTTGTTTTAATAGGAAATCCTCCAAGATGGATTTTCCTGCATTTTCTAAAAGCATTTATACCTATTGGATGACTACAGGCTTTGAAATGTTTGTGTGTGAATTGTGACAAACATCCCAGTCTTACACAGGAGGGACCAGATCCTTTGATCAGGGAAATGTCTCTTTGGTCTTGAACAGCGAGGGATCGATCCATTTGTTCCCAAGATCAGAGATTTTATCTGTGAGTACATGTACTTATTCTACAAAATAATTACCCTTGCCTTCACTTCCCTTTGGTAGGAGATGCTCCCTGTCTCCTGCAAGCTGTTACTCTATCCCAAGTATCTTTTTAGGTAAAAGGAAGAGAGAAAGTAAAGGTTGAATAAGAAATCCTCCTCAGAAGGGGGAAGATGAGCAGCTTTGGTCTGTCTGTCCATCTGTGAGCAGCTCTGTGGCTGTTCACCTGCATCCTTGCTGTCCTGGGCAGGCAGAATTCCTGCATTAGGAGAAGAAGAAATGCCATCAAGAGGTAGCAACAAAATATTGCCTCCCTTTGATCCCAGTGCTGGGCTGGCCATTGAGATGTGTTTGGTGAAAACCACTCTGAATTTCCTAACTTTTCTGCATTTAAAACTGAAGGTTAATGTATTCTGTGTATTTTTGTTGGCAGATAGTAGTGATCATAAATTCCTTTTAATACAGTATTTCTACACCAGCACAGCCTTGATGTGCAGCATACCTGGCTGTACTCTGCGGGATGCTTTGATTTCCCTTTGGCAGCTGCATTTTATTCTGTCTGCCCTAATCAGACATAATTCCCTTTTCTCCATGTAGCCTCCAAATCCACTCCTAGTGTGGAGTTTTAGTGCTCTGCTAGGACCTGGGCTAGAAGGGAGGGAATCAGTGTCTGCTGGGCTCAGGGTTCCACCTCCACTGTGGATCAGAGCCAGCCTGGCAGCGGAGGGACACCTTGGGTGGCTCAGGGTGGCAATTCTGGGAGGGAAAAGCAGCACTTCAGGGGTGCTGCTGCATGGGAGGAGGTCAGTGGTAGATATCCCACTCCTCACTGTGCAGGATGGGGAGGAGCTGCTCCCAAGGAGGAGCACATGTCTTCAGTTCCCAGTTCCTCCCCAAGCTGGAGCAGTGAAGTGCTCTGAAATAACGTGACCTTTGCTTGCAGGTCAGGCTGTTCCTGCAGGGTCACATGTGCAGCTGAACCTGCAGACAGGAGAGAGAGAAGCCAAACTCCCGGACAGAGAATATGGGGAAGGTGACACGAGAGAAGAGAGAAGAAGAAAAAGGTACAGTTATACAAGGCTTTGGGTTGGGTGGGCTGTGGTATTCATGCCTTTTATTAGAGGCCAGGTTCCCTGGTACACTCAATTCCTGCATCTTCCAGAGACTTCATTGCTGGATGAGGAGCTCAGCAGTGCTGAAAGCAGAGGCCTGTCCTTTGTGTTCCATTTGGGATGGCAGTGGAAGCACCCTGAGTGCACTTTCAGAGCACTTCATGGCTTCTCATGCCACGACATCAAAACAGCTTCCACACAGCCTGTGGAGTTCTGGCAAAGTCTTTGGGTTGTCCTTGATTGGCTGTGTTTGGAGTGTGATGGTTCTCTTTGCGCTTTTTAGGCCAGGCTACTTCCAGGACACTGTCTTTTGGAATTTATCTGCTGCAATCTAAAAACCTTTCTCCCGTACTGCGGTGATGACATCTTGTACTGCAACATGCAAAATGATTTGAGCTTCTGCTCAAACTAATGTTGCCTTAGCTAGGCTGGCATAAAGGTGTAAGAATATCCTAATGGTTGATGCCTCGGCCATATGTGCAATGGTACGGTTTGGGGAAAGTGACATGAGGGATGAGAGAAAGAGGAAAAAGAGACATGCAAGTCATTGGGTTAGATAGCCTGTGAAATTTATGCCGTTTATTGCAGTCCAGAATCTCTGGAGCACATAATTCCTCCTCTTCCTGAGATTTCATTGCTGAGTGAGGAGCCCAGCAGTGCTGAAAGCTGAGGCCTGTCTTTTGTGATCCCTTTGGGATGGCAGTGGAAGTGCCCTGAGTGCACAATCAGAGGCACCTTCATGACTTCTCATGCCACGACACCAATACTAAATGTGCAAGGTGGCTTCCTTGAATGACATGTAGTCCTTTGAAATATCTGCAGGCAGTGGTCTGAAACTGCTTTCTGAGCCTGCTCCTTGGGATCATCTGTGAGGGGCTGAGGGCTGGCCTGAGCCCGGTGCTGTGTCCCACTGGGAGCAGCTGCACAGGCTCACGTGCAGAGCAGGCACTGCCAGAGGCCCTGGAGATCTCACCTGCTCTGCAGCCAGCATTGTCAAGGTGCTGTAAACCTCAGCTGGTGCTGACTTTCCCCTTGGACCCCTTGGTTTAGTCACTATGGGGAATTTCTTTCCTGAAGCCCGTGGGGTTTCCTGCTGGCAGCTGTGCTGGGGATGCTCGGGGAGTGTGGGGCTTTGTGAGGAGCTGCCCGGGCAGGGGCTGAGCTGGGGGCCCTGTTGGGCCCATGGCCCCCAGCAGCAGCAGCAGCAGCAGCAGCAGGCGCAGGGCCCAAAGCCCCGTGCCCCCTGGCCAGCACAGGCTGCCCTGTCCCTGCAGCTGTCACCCGAGTGGGGCCCAGGGGCCAGTGGCCGCTGGCAGCAGCAGGAATGCGAGCAGGGTGAGGATGCCCTGGCTTGGCTTTTGTCTCTGGAACAATGCGGGCTCAGGGCAGTGCAGAGCAGGCTGGGAAGCAGAGCCCAGGGCCTTTGGAGGCTGCAAGGCTTAAAGATCAGCCCCTGCAGCAGCCCAGGTGCAGGTGGCCCAGTTGCCAAGGCTGTGGTGGGCTTGAGAGCGTGCAGGTGGATTTTGCATGGCTGTGGCCTGACGGCGGCTCTGGGCCCAGGAGTGCCTGTGGCTGCAGCAGGAAGGGTGGCTGAAGGTTTGCTGCCTGCTTTGGTGGCATGGCTGCAGGGGCCAGTGCTGTGAGAGCTCCCTGTGTGAGAGCTGGTGAGAGCTGAGCTCTTGGGGACAGCGCTGTGCCCCAGGCCAGGAAGAGCAGCAGTGCCCAGTGCCAGGAGTGGTGTCAGTGGGAGCCCCTGTGCACATGGACCCCCAGCCCCGGTGTGGCCGTGCCAACACCCCCAGGGACCTCCAGCCCCGGGAACGCTGAACAAGTGGAACCCACAAGTGTGCAAAGGCTGCCTGTGCCCAAAGGAATGGCCAAGAGAAGTCAGGTTTTAAAAAGAAACAGTATTTATTTGCCAAAGATCGGCAAATCTTGGATTTACACAACATGTGTCATTATAACAATTGTTATAACAACAACAACACCAACAATGTACAAAACATATTTACACGGGATCCGATGACCTAACAATCTTCAAAACGTATTTACAGAGAACTTCAAATGGAAGGAACGTATTTGCAGAAATCTTCTAAACTTTCAAACGTATTTACAGAAATCTTCAAAAGTTTCAAATGTATTTACAAAGGTGTGGCATCTGTGCCATCATGTGTATCAGTCCTGGAAGAAAGGAAGCAGCAGAGCTGGACTCAGCTGGCAGCACTGGGCCCAGCAGGGCTGGCGTGGCCCCAGGCAAGCGCAGGGCAGGCCGGGGCTGGTGCTTGTGGCAGCACAATCCAGGCCCCCTGCGGGCACCGTGTTCCTGAGCAGGGCCATCCAGCCCAGCCCCAGCCTGGCGTCAGGGGACCCAGTGTGTGTGTGGGCAGGGCGTGGGAAGCATCTGCCTGTCTTACCTGTGGGGCTGCATCTTCATCCAAGGACCATGGGCTCCTCCTCATCCTTTATGTCAACTTCCATCTCCTCTGTGTTATCCTCCTCATCCACCTCCATCTCTTCGATGTTGTCCTCCTCGTCTACTTCCATGTCCTCAACAGTGGAGGACATGGAAGTAGAGGAGGAGTCCACCTCCATCATCTCTTCCTCATCCAGGCCCAGGTCCACTTCCATGTCCTCCACAGTGTCTCTGTCAGTCTGCAAGGGGCAGCACAATCTCCCAGTGGGCTTCCTGTCCCACACCATCCATTCCCACATGGCTGCAGCCTGCCCAAGCTGGGTGCCCCCTGCCTGGCATGGCACTGTACCTCCATTGGCACAGCAGAGCACATTGTGCTGGGATTGGCGCTCCAGAGCAGGCGGCAGAAAAAGCCCAGGCAGCAGCAGCAGCTCAGCGCTGAGGGTCAGAGTGCAGGGTGAGCAGCAACTGACCCTTGGCAGCCGGTGAAGTGTCGGCTGTGCTCGTTTCCGGGTCCTGGACGTTCCACCTGGAACCCTCTGGGAGCTGTGATGTCACTGAAGTTTCAGGGGTGCTGTGCAGAGGGAGATGGGGACTGCAGAATGATCAAATCCTTGAATGGTTTGGCCTGGAAGGGACCCTTAAGATGATGTGGTTCCAAGCTGAGCAATCTCCCAGCAGAGCAGGTTGCTGCGGCCCCTGTCCCACCTGGCCTTGGATATTGCTGGGGATGGGGCCTCTCCACAGCCTCTCTGCACTGGTCCCTGTGTCAGGGACAAGCACGCTGAGAGTAAAGAACTTCTTCCCATCATCAAACCTCTTCCAACTCTTGCAGTTTTATCCCATTCTCCCTTGTCCTGTCACTACAGTTCTTGACCAAGAGTCCTCTCCCACTTCCCTGTGGGTCAGGCTGTTCCTGCAGGGTCACACGTTTGGCCTAATCTGCAGACAGGAGAGAGAGAAGCCAAGTTCCCAGTAAGAGAGAATTGGGAAAGTGACATGAGAGATGAGAGAAGACGGGAAATGTAGAAAAATGCAAGGTATTGGTTTGGGTGGGCACCGGGATTCATGCCTTTTATTAGAGGCCAGGTTCCCTGGTGCACTCAGTTCCTGCCTGTCCTGAGGCTTTATTGCTGGGAGAGGAGCTCAGCAGTGCTGAAAGCTGAGGCCTGTCCTTTGTGTTCCCTTTGAGATGGCAGTGGAAGTGCCCTGAGTGCAGATTGAGAGGCACCTTCATGGCTTGTCATGCCACAACACCAATACTAAATGTGCAAGGTGGCTTCCTTGAATGACATGTAGTCCTTTGAAATATCTGCAGGCAGTGGTCTGAAACTGCTTTCTGAGCCTGCTCCTTGGGATCATCTGTGAGGGGCTGAGGGCTGGCCTGAGCCCGGTGCTGTGTCCCACTGGGAGCAGCCGCACAGGCTCACGTGCAGAGCAGGCACTGCCAGAGGCCCTGGAGATCTCACCTGCTCTGCAGCCAGCATTGTCAAGGTGCTGTAAACATCAGCTTGTGCTGACTTTCCCCTTGGACCCCTTGGTTTAGTCACTATGGGGAATTTCTTTCCTGAAGCCCGTGGGGTTTCCCGCTGGCAGCTGTGCTGGGGATGCTCGGGGAGTGTGGGGCTTTGTGAGGAGCTGCCCGGGCAGGGGCTGAGCTTGGGGACCTGTTGGGCCCATGGCCCCAAGCAGCAGCAGCAGCAGCAGCAGCAGCAGCAGCAGCAGGCGCAGGGCCCAAAGCCCCGTGCCCCCTGGCCAGCACAGGCTGCCCTGTCCCTGCAGCTGTCACCCGAGTGGGGCCCAGGGGCCCGTGGCCGCTGGCAGCAGCAGGAATGCGAGCAGGGTGAGGATGCCCTGGCTTGGCTTTTGTCTCTGGAACAATGCGGGCTCAGGGCAGTGCAGAGCAGGCTGGGAAGCAGAGCCCAGGGCCTTTGGAGGCTGCAAGGCTTAAAGATCAGCCCCTGCAGCAGCCCAGGTGCAGGTGGCCCAGTTGCCAAGGCTGTGGTGGGCTTGAGAGCGTGCAGGTGGATTTTGCATGGCTGTGGCCTGACGGCGGCTCTGGGCCCAGGAGTGCCTGTGGCTGCAGCAGGAAGGGTGGCTGAAGGTTTGCTGCCAGCTTTGGTGGCATGGCTGCAGGGGCCAGTGCTGTGAGAGCCCCCTGTGTGAGAGCTGGTGAGAGCTGAGCTCTTGGGGACAGCGCTGTGCCCCAGGCCAGGAAGAGCAGCAGTGCCCAGTGCCAGGAGTGGTGTCAGTGGGAGCCCCTGTGCACATGGACCCCCAGCCCCGGTGTGGCCGTGCCAACACCCCCAGGGACCTCCAGCCCCGGGAACGCGGAACAAGTGGAACCCACAAGTGTGCAAAGGCTGCCTGTGCCCAAAGGAATGGCCAAGAGAAGTCAGGTTTTAAAAAGAAACAGTATTTATTTGCCAAAGATCGGCAAATCTTGGATTTACACAACATGTGTCATTATAACAATTGTTATAACAACAACAACACCAACAATGTACAGAACATATTTACACGGGATCCGATGGGCTAACAATCTTCAAAACGTATTTACAGAGAACTTCAAATGGAAGGAACGTATTTGCAGAAATCTTCTAAACTTTCAAACGTATTTACAGAACTCTTCAAAAGTTTCAAACGTATTTACAAAGGCGTGGCATCTGTGCCATCATGAGTATCAGTCCTGGAAAAAAGGAAGCAGCAGAGCTGGACTCAGCTGGCAGCACTGGGCCCAGCAGGGCTGGCAACTGGGCCCCAGGGGCTGGGCCGGGGCTGGCAGGGCTGGCGTGGCCCCAGGCAAGCGCAGGGCAGGCCGGGGCTGGTGCTTGTGGCAGCACAATCCAGGCCCCCTGCGGGCACCGTGTTCCTGAGCGGGGCCATCCAGCCCAGCCCCAGCCTGGCGTCAGGGGACCCAGTGTGTGTGTGGGCAGGGCGTGGGAAGCATCTGCCTGTCTTACCTGTGGGGCTGCATCTTCATCCAAGGACCATGGGCTCCTCCTCATCCTTTATGTCAACTTCCATCTCCTCTGTGTTATCCTCCTCATCCACCTCCATCTCTTCGATGTTGTCCTCCTCGTCTACTTCCATGTCCTCAACAGTGGAGGACATGGAAGTAGAGGAGGAGTCCACCTCCATCATCTCTTCCTCATCCAGGCCCAGGTCCACTTCCATGTCCTCCACAGTGTCTCTGTCAGTCTGCAAGGGGCAGCACAATCTCCCAGTGGGCTTCCTGTCCCACACCATCCATTCCCACATGGCTGCAGCCTGCCCAAGCTGGGTGCCCCCTGCCTGGCATGGCACTGTACCTCCATTGGCACAGCAGAGCACATTGTGCTGGGATTGGCGCTCCAGAGCAGGCGGCAGAAAAAGCCCAGGCAGCAGCAGCAGCTCAGCGCTGAGGGTCAGAGTGCAGGGTGAGCAGCAACTGACCCTTGGCAGCCGGTGAAGTGTCGGCTGTGCTCGTTTCCGGGTCCTGGACGTTCCACCTGGAACCCTCTGGGAGCTGTGATGTCACTGAAGTTTCAGGGGTGCTGTGCAGAGGGAGATGGGGACTGCAGAATGATCAAATCCTTGAATGGTTTGGCCTGGAAGGGACCCTTAAGATGATGTGGTTCCAAGCTGAGCAATCTCCCAGCAGAGCAGGTTGCTGCGGCCCCTGTCCCACCTGGCCTTGGATATTGCTGGGGATGGGGCCTCTCCACAGCCTCTCTGCACTGGTCCCTGTGTCAGGGACAAGCACGCTGAGAGTAAAGAACTTCTTCCCATCATCAAACCTCTTCCAACTCTTGCAGTTTTATCCCATTCTCCCTTGTCCTGTCACTACAGTTCTTGACCAAGAGTCCTCTCCCACTTCCCTGTGGGTCAGGCTGTTCCTGCAGGGTCACACGTTTGGCCTAATCTGCAGACAGGAGAGAGAGAAGCCAAGTTCCCAGTAAGAGAGAATTGGGAAAGTGACATGAGAGATGAGAGAAGACGGGAAATGTAGAAAAATGCAAGGTATTGGTTTGGGTGGGCACCGGGATTCATGCCTTTTATTAGAGGCCAGGTTCCCTGGTGCACTCAGTTCCTGCCTGTCCTGAGGCTTTATTGCTGGGAGAGGAGCTCAGCAGTGCTGAAAGCTGAGGCCTGTCCTTTGTGTTCCCTTTGAGATGGCAGTGGAAGTGCCCTGAGTGCAGATTGAGAGGCACCTTCATGGCTTGTCATGCCACAACACCAATACTAAATGTGCAAGGTGGCTTCCTTGAATGACATGTAGTCCTTTGAAATATCTGCAGGCAGTGGTCTGAAACTGCTTTCTGAGCCTGCTCCTTGGGATCATCTGTGAGGGGCTGAGGGCTGGCCTGAGCCCGGTGCTGTGTCCCACTGGGAGCAGCCGCACAGGCTCACGTGCAGAGCAGGCACTGCCAGAGGCCCTGGAGATCTCACCTGCTCTGCAGCCAGCATTGTCAAGGTGCTGTAAACATCAGCTTGTGCTGACTTTCCCCTTGGACCCCTTGGTTTAGTCACTATGGGGAATTTCTTTCCTGAAGCCCGTGGGGTTTCCCGCTGGCAGCTGTGCTGGGGATGCTCGGGGAGTGTGGGGCTTTGTGAGGAGCTGCCCGGGCAGGGGCTGAGCTTGGGGACCTGTTGGGCCCATGGCCCCAAGCAGCAGCAGCAGCAGCAGCAGCAGCAGCAGGCGCAGGGCCCAAAGCCCCGTGCCCCCTGGCCAGCACAGGCTGCCCTGTCCCTGCAGCTGTCACCCGAGTGGGGCCCAGGGGCCCGTGGCCGCTGGCAGCAGCAGGAATGCGAGCAGGGTGAGGATGCCCTGGCTTGGCTTTTGTCTCTGGAACAATGCGGGCTCAGGGCAGTGCAGAGCAGGCTGGGAAGCAGAGCCCAGGGCCTTTGGAGGCTGCAAGGCTTAAAGATCAGCCCCTGCAGCAGCCCAGGTGCAGGTGGCCCAGTTGCCAAGGCTGTGGTGGGCTTGAGAGCGTGCAGGTGGATTTTGCATGGCTGTGGCCTGACGGCGGCTCTGGGCCCAGGAGTGCCTGTGGCTGCAGCAGGAAGGGTGGCTGAAGGTTTGCTGCCTGCTTTGGTGGCATGGCTGCAGGGGCCAGTGCTGTGAGAGCTCCCTGTGTGAGAGCTGGTGAGAGCTGAGCTCTTGGGGACAGCGCTGTGCCCCAGGCCAGGAAGAGCAGCAGTGCCCAGTGCCAGGAGTGGTGTCAGTGGGAGCCCCTGTGCACATGGACCCCCAGCCCCGGTGTGGCCGTGCCAACACCCCCAGGGACCTCCAGCCCCGGGAACGCGGAACAAGTGGAACCCACAAGTGTGCAAAGGCTGCCTGTGCCCAAAGGAATGGCCAAGAGAAGTCAGGTTTTAAAAAGAAACAGTATTTATTTGCCAAAGATCGGCAAATCTTGGATTTACACAACATGTGTCATTATAACAATTGTTATAACAACAACAACACCAACAATGTACAGAACATATTTACACGGGATCCGATGGGCTAACAATCTTCAAAACGTATTTACAGAGAACTTCAAATGGAAGGAACGTATTTGCAGAAATCTTCTAAACTTTCAAACGTATTTACAGAACTCTTCAAAAGTTTCAAACGTATTTACAAAGGCGTGGCATCTGTGCCATCATGAGTATCAGTCCTGGAAAAAAGGAAGCAGCAGAGCTGGACTCAGCTGGCAGCACTGGGCCCAGCAGGGCTGGCAACTGGGCCCCAGGGGCTGGGCCGGGGCTGGCAGGGCTGGCGTGGCCCCAGGCAAGCGCAGGGCAGGCCGGGGCTGGTGCTTGTGGCAGCACAATCCAGGCCCCCTGCGGGCACCGTGTTCCTGAGCGGGGCCATCCAGCCCAGCCCCAGCCTGGCGTCAGGGGACCCAGTGTGTGTGTGGGCAGGGCGTGGGAAGCGTCTGCCTGTCTTACCTGTGGGGCTGCATCTTCATCCAAGGACCATGGGCTCCTCCTCATCCTTTATGTCAACTTCCATCTCCTCTGTGTTATCCTCCTCATCCACCTCCATCTCTTCGATGTTGTCCTCCTCGTCTACTTCCATGTCCTCAACAGTGGAGGACATGGAAGTAGAGGAGGAGTCCACCTCCATCATCTCTTCCTCATCCAGGCCCAGGTCCACTTCCATGTCCTCCACAGTGTCTCTGTCAGTCTGCAAGGGGCAGCACAATCTCCCAGTGGGCTTCCTGTCCCACACCATCCATTCCCACATGGCTGCAGCCTGCCCAAGCTGGGTGCCCCCTGCCTGGCATGGCACTGTACCTCCATTGGCACAGCAGAGCACATTGTGCTGGGATTGGCGTTCCAGAGCCGGCAGCAGGGAAAGCCCAGGCAGCAGCAGCAGCTCAGCGCTGAGGGTCAGAGTGCAGGGTGAGCAGCAACTGACCCTTGGCAGCCGGTGAAGTGTCTGCTGTGCTCGTTTCTGGGTCCTGGACGTTCCACCTGGAACCCTCTGGGAGCTGTGATGTCACTGAAGTTTCAGGGGTGCTGTGCAGAGGGAGATGGGGACTGCAGAATGATCAAATCCTTGAATGGTTTGGCCTGGAAGGGACCCTCAAGATGATGTGGTTCCAAGCTGAGCAAGCTCCCAGCAGAGCAGGTTGCTGTAACCCCTGTCCCACCTGGGCTTGGACGTTGCTGGGGATGGGGCATCCACAGCCTCTCTGCACTGGTCCCTGTGTCAGGGACAAGCACGCTGAGAGTAAAGAACTTCTTCCCATCATCAAACCTCTTCCAACTCTTGCAGTTTTATCCCATTCTCCCTTGTCCTGTCACTACAGTTCTTGACCAAGAGTCCTCTCCCACTTCCCTGTGGGTCAGGCTGTTCCTGCAGGGTCACACGTTTGGCCTAATCTGCAGACAGGAGAGAGAGAAGCCAAGTTCCCAGTAAGAGAGAATTGGGAAAGTGACATGAGAGATGAGAGAAGACGGGAAATGTAGAAAAAAGCAAGGTATTGGTTTGGGTGGGCACCGGGATTCATGCCTTTTATTAGAGGCCAGGTTCCCTGGTGCACTCAGTTCCTGCCTGTCCTGAGGCTTTATTGCTGGGTGAGGAGCTCAGCAGTGCTGAAAGCTGAGGCCTGTCCTTTGTGTTCCCTTTGAGATGGCAGTGGAAGTGCCCTGAGTGCAGATTGAGAGGCACCTTCATGGCTTGTCATGCCACAACACCAATACTAAATGTGCAAGGTGGCTTCCTTGAATGACATGTAGTCCTTTGAAATATCTGCAGGCAGTGGTCTGAAACTGCTTTCTGAGCCTGCTCCTTGGGATCATCTGTGAGGGGCTGAGGGCTGGCCTGAGCCCGGTGCTGTGTCCCACTGGGAGCAGCCGCACAGGCTCACGTGCAGAGCAGGCACTGCCAGAGGCCCTGGAGATCTCACCTGCTCTGCAGCCAGCATTGTCAAGGTGCTGTAAACATCAGCTTGTGCTGACTTTCCCCTTGGACCCCTTGGTTTAGTCACTATGGGGAATTTCTTTCCTGAAGCCCGTGGGGTTTCCCGCTGGCAGCTGTGCTGGGGATGCTCGGGGAGTGTGGGGCTTTGTGAGGAGCTGCCCGGGCAGGGGTTGAGCTTGGGGACCTGTTGGGCCCATGGCCCCCAGCAGCAGCAGCAGCAGCAGCAGCAGCAGCAGCAGGCGCAGGGCCCAAAGCCCCGTGCCCCCTGGCCAGCACAGGCTGCCCTGTCCCTGCAGCTGTCACCCGAGTGGGGCCCAGGGGCCCGTGGCCGCTGGCAGCAGCAGGAGTGCGGGCAGAGTGAGGATGCCCTGGCCTGGCTTTTGTCTCTGGAACAATGCGGGCTCAGGGCAGTGCAGAGCAGGCTGGGAAGCAGAGCCCAGGGCCTTTGGAGGCTGCAAGGCTTAAAGATCAGCCCCTGCAGCAGCCCAGGTGCAGGTGGCCCAGTTGCCAAGGCTGTGGTGGGCTTGAGAGCGTGCAGGTGGATTTTGCATGGCTGTGGCCTGACGGCGGCTCTGGGCCCAGGAGTGCCTGTGGCTGCAGCAGGAAGGGTGGCTGAAGGTTTGCTGCCTGCTTTGGTGGCATGGCTGCAGGGGCCAGTGCTGTGAGAGCTCCCTGTGTGAGAGCTGGTGAGAGCTGAGCTCTTGGGGACAGCGCTGTGCCCCAGGCCAGGAAGAGCAGCAGTGCCCAGTGCCAGGAGTGGTGTCAGTGGGAGCCCCTGTGCACAGGGACCCCCAGCCCCGGTGTGGCCGTGCCAACACCCCCAGGGACCTCCAGCCCCGGGAACGCGGAACAAGTGGAACCCAAAGTGTGCAAAGGCTGCCTGTGCCCAAAGGAATGGCCAAGAGAAGTCAGGTTTTAAAAAGAAACAGTATTTATTTGCCAAAGATCGGCAAATCTTGGATTTACACAACATGTGTCATTATAACAATTGTTATAACAACAACAACACCAACAATGTACAGAACATATTTACACGGGATCCGATGGGCTAACAATCTTCAAAACGTATTTACAGAGAACTTCAAATGGAAGGAACGTATTTGCAGAAATCTTCTAAACTTTCAAACGTATTTACAGAACTCTTCAAAAGTTTCAAACGTATTTACAAAGGCGTGGCATCTGTGCCATCATGAGTATCAGTCCTGGAAGAAAGGAAGCAGCAGAGCTGGACTCAGCTGGCAGCACTGGGCCCAGCAGGGCTCGCAACTGGGCCCCAGGGGCTGGGCCGGGGCTGGCAGGGCTGGCGTGGCCCCAGGCAAGCGCAGGGCAGGCCGGGGCTGGTGCTTGTGGCAGCACAATCCAGGCCCCCTGCGGGCACCGTGTCCCTGAGCGGGGCCATCCAGCCCAGCCCCAGCCTGGCGTCAGGGGACCCAGTGTGTGTGTGGGCAGGGCGTGGGAAGCGTCTGCCTGTCTTACCTGTGGGGCTGCATCTTCATCCAAGGACCATGGGCTCCTCCTCATCCTTTATGTCAACTTCCATCTCCTCTGTGTTATCCTCCTCATCCACCTCCATCTCTTCGATGTTGTCCTCCTCGTCTACTTCCATGTCCTCAACAGTGGAGGACATGGAAGTAGAGGAGGAGTCCACCTCCATCATCTCTTCCTCATCCAGGCCCAGGTCCACTTCCATGTCCTCCACAGTGTCTCTGTCAGTCTGCAAGGGGCAGCACAATCTCCCAGTGGGCTTCCTGTCCCACACCATCCATTCCCACATGGCTGCAGCCTGCCCAAGCTGGGTGCCCCCTGCCTGGCATGGCACTGTACCTCCATTGGCACAGCAGAGCACATTGTGCTGGGATTGGCGTTCCAGAGCCGGCAGCAGGGAAAGCCCAGGCAGCAGCAGCAGCTCAGCGCTGAGGGTCAGAGTGCAGGGTGAGCAGCAACTGACCCTTGGCAGCCGGTGAAGTGTCTGCTGTGCTCGTTTCTGGGTCCTGGACGTTCCACCTGGAACCCTCTGGGAGCTGTGATGTCACTGAAGTTTCAGGGGTGCTGTGCAGAGGGAGATGGGGACTGCAGAATGATCAAATCCTTGAATGGTTTGGCCTGGAAGGGACCCTCAAGATGATGTGGTTCCAAGCTGAGCAAGCTCCCAGCAGAGCAGGTTGCTGTAACCCCTGTCCCACCTGGGCTTGGACGTTGCTGGGGATGGGGCATCCACAGCCTCTCTGCACTGGCCCCTGTGTCAGAGACAAGCACCCTGAGAGTAAAGAACTTCTTCCCATCATCAAACCTCTTCCAACTCTTGCAGTTTTATCCCATTCTCCCTTGTCCTGTCACTACAGTTCTTGACCAAGAGTCCTCTCCCACTTCCCTGTGGGTCAGGCTGTTCCTGCAGGGTCACACGTTTGGCCTAATCTGCAGACAGGAGAGAGAGAAGCCAAGTTCCCAGTAAGAGAGAATTGGGAAAGTGACATGAGAGATGAGAGAAGACGGGAAATGTAGAAAAATGCAAGGTATTGGTTTGGGTGGGCACCGGGATTCATGCCTTTTATTAGAGGCCAGGTTCCCTGGTGCACTCAGTTCCTGCCTGTCCTGAGGCTTTATTGCTGGGTGAGGAGCTCAGCAGTGCTGAAAGCTGAGGCCTGTCCTTTGTGTTCCCTTTGAGATGGCAGTGGAAGTGCCCTGAGTGCAGATTGAGAGGCACCTTCATGGCTTGTCATGCCACAACACCAATACTAAATGTGCAAGGTGGCTTCCTTGAATGACATGTAGTCCTTTGAAATATCTGCAGGCAGTGGTCTGAAACTGCTTTCTGAGCCTGCTCCTTGGGATCATCTGTGAGGGGCTGAGGGCTGGCCTGAGCCCGGTGCTGTGTCCCACTGGGAGCAGCCGCACAGGCTCACGTGCAGAGCAGGCACTGCCAGAGGCCCTGGAGATCTCACCTGCTCTGCAGCCAGCATTGTCAAGGTGCTGTAAACATCAGCTTGTGCTGACTTTCCCCTTGGACCCCTTGGTTTAGTCACTATGGGGAATTTCTTTCCTGAAGCCCGTGGGGTTTCCCGCTGGCAGCTGTGCTGGGGATGCTCGGGGAGTGTGGGGCTTTGTAAGGAGCGGCCCGGGCGGGGGTTGAGCTTGGGGACCTGTTGGGCCCATGGCCCCCAGCAGCAGCAGCAGCAGCAGCAGCAGCAGCAGCAGCAGGCGCAGGGCCCAAAGCCCCGTGCCCCCTGGCCAGCACAGGCTGCCCTGTCCCTGCAGCTGTCACCCAAGTGGGGCCCAGGGGCCAGTGGCCGCTGGCAGCAGCAGGAATGCGGGCAGAGTGAGGATGCCCTGGCTTGGCTTTTGTCTCTGGAACAATGCGGGCTCAGGGCAGTGCAGAGCAGGCTGGGAAGCAGAGCCCAGGGCCTTTGGAGGCTGCAAGGCTTAAAGATCAGCCCCTGCAGCAGCCCAGGTGCAGGTGGCCCAGTTGCCAAGGCTGTGGTGGGCTTGAGAGCGTGCAGGTGGATTTTGCATGGCTGTGGCCTGACGGCGGCTCTGGGCCCAGGAGTGCCTGTGGCTGCAGCAGGAAGGGTGGCTGAAGGTTTGCTGCCTGCTTTGGTGGCATGGCTGCAGGGGCCAGTGCTGTGAGAGCTCCCTGTGTGAGAGCTGGTGAGAGCTGAGCTCTTGGGGACAGCGCTGTGCCCCAGGCCAGGAAGAGCAGCAGTGCCCAGTGCCAGGAGTGGTGTCAGTGGGAGCCCCTGTGCACATGGACCCCCAGCCCCGGTGTGGCCGTGCCAACACCCCCAGGGACCTCCAGCCCCGGGAACGCGGAACAAGTGGAACCCAAAGTGTGCAAAGGCTGCCTGTGCCCAAAGGAATGGCCAAGAGAAGTCAGGTTTTAAAAAGAAACAGTATTTATTTGCCAAAGATCGGCAAATCTTGGATTTACACAACATGTGTCATTATAACAATTGTTATAACAACAACAACACCAACAATGTACAGAACATATTTACACGGGATCCGATGGGCTAACAATCTTCAAAACGTATTTACAGAGAACTTCAAATGGAAGGAACGTATTTGCAGAAATCTTCTAAACTTTCAAACGTATTTACAGAACTCTTCAAAAGTTTCAAACGTATTTACAAAGGCGTGGCATCTGTGCCATCGTGAGTATCAGTCCTGGAAGAAAGGAAGCAGCAGAGCTGGGCTCAGCTGGCAGCACTGGGCCCAGCAGGGCTGGCAACTGGGCCCCAGGGGCTGGGCCGGGGCTGGCAGGGCTGGCGTGGCCCCAGGCAAGCGCAGGGCAGGCCGGGGCTGGTGCTTGTGGCAGCCCAATCCAGGCCCCCTGCGGGCACCGTGTCCCTGAGCGGGGCCATCCAGCCCAGCCCCAGCCTGGCGTCAGGGGACCCAGTGTGTGTGTGGGCAGGGCGTGGGAAGCGTCTGCCTGTCTTACCTGTGGGGCTGCATCTTCATCCAAGGACCATGGGCTCCTCCTCATCCTTTATGTCAACTTCCATCTCCTCTGTGTTATCCTCCTCATCCACCTCCATCTCTTCGATGTTGTCCTCCTCGTCTACTTCCATGTCCTCAACAGGGGAGGACATGGAAGTAGAGGAGGAGTCCACCTCCATCATCTCTTCCTCATCCAGGCCCAGGTCCACTTCCATGTCCTCCACAGTGTCTCTGTCAGTCTGCAAGGGGCAGCACAATCTCCCAGTGGGCTTCCTGTCCCACACCATCCATTCCCACATGGCTGCAGCCTGCCCAAGCTGGGTGCCCCCTGCCTGGCATGGCACTGTACCGCCATTGGCACAGCAGAGCACATTGTGCTGGGATTGGCGCTCCAGAGCAGGCGGCAGAAAAAGCCCAGCCAGCAGCAGCAGCTCAGCGCTGAGGGTCAGAGTGCAGGGTGAGCAGCAACTGACCCTTGGCAGCCGGTGAAGTGTCGGCTGTGCTCGTTTCCGGGTCCTGGACGTTCCACCTGGAACCCTCTGGGAGCTGTGATGTCACTGAAGTTTCAGGGGTGCTGTGCAGAGGGAGATGGGGACTGCAGAATGATCAAATCCTTGAATGGTTTGGCTTGGAAGGGACCCTTAAGATGATGTGGTTCCAAGCTGAGCAATCTCCCAGCAGAGCAGGTTGCTGCGGCCCCTGTCCCACCTGGCCTTGGATATTGCTGGGGATGGGGCCTCTCCACAGCCTCTCTGCACTGGTCCCTGTGTCAGGGACAAGCACGCTGAGAGTAAAGAACTTCTTCCCATCATCAAACCTCTTCCAACTCTTGCAGTTTTATCCCATTCTCCCTTGTCCTGTCACTACAGTTCTTGACCAAGAGTCCTCTCCCACTTCCCTGTGGGTCAGGCTGTTCCTGCAGGGTCACACGTTTGGCCTAATCTGCAGACAGGAGAGAGAGAAGCCAAGTTCCCAGTAAGAGAGAATTGGGAAAGTGACATGAGAGATGAGAGAAGACGGGAAATGTAGAAAAATGCAAGGTATTGGTTTGGGTGGGCACCGGGATTCATGCCTTTTATTAGAGGCCAGGTTCCCTGGTGCACTCAGTTCCTGCCTGTCCTGAGGCTTTATTGCTGGGTGAGGAGCTCAGCAGTGCTGAAAGCTGAGGTCTGTCCTTTGTGTTCCCTTTGAGATGGCAGTGGAAGTGCCCTGAGTGCAGATTGAGAGGCACCTTCATGGCTTGTCATGCCACAACACCAATACTAAATGTGCAAGGTGGCTTCCTTGAATGACATGTAGTCCTTTGAAATATCTGCAGGCAGTGGTCTGAAACTGCTTTCTGAGCCTGCTCCTTGGGATCATCTGTGAGGGGCTGAGGGCTGGCCTGAGCCCGGTGCTGTGTCCCACTGGGAGCAGCCGCACAGGCTCACGTGCAGAGCAGGCACTGCCAGAGGCCCTGGAGATCTCACCTGCTCTGCAGCCAGCATTGTCAAGGTGCTGTAAACATCAGCTTGTGCTGACTTTCCCCTTGGACCCCTTGGTTTAGTCACTATGGGGAATTTCTTTCCTGAAGCCCGTGGGGTTTCCCGCTGGCAGCTGTGCTGGGGATGCTCGGGGAGTGTGGGGCTTTGTGAGGAGCTGCCCGGGCAGGGGCTGAGCTTGGGGACCTGTTGGGCCCATGGCCCCCAGCAGCAGCAGCAGCAGCAGCAGCAGCAGCAGCAGCAGCAGGCGCAGGGCCCAAAGCCCCGTGCCCCCTGGCCAGCACAGGCTGCCCTGTCCCTGCAGCTGTCACCCGAGTGGGGCCCAGGGGCCCGTGGCCGCTGGCAGCAGCAGGAATGCGAGCAGGGTGAGGATGCCCTGGCTTGGCTTTTGTCTCTGGAACAATGCGGGCTCAGGGCAGTGCAGAGCAGGCTGGGAAGCAGAGCCCAGGGCCTTTGGAGGCTGCAAGGCTTAAAGATCAGCCCCTGCAGCAGCCCAGGTGCAGGTGGCCCAGTTGCCAAGGCTGTGGTGGGCTTGAGAGCGTGCAGGTGGATTTTGCATGGCTGTGGCCTGACGGCGGCTCTGGGCCCAGGAGTGCCTGTGGCTGCAGCAGGAAGGGTGGCTGAAGGTTTGCTGCCAGCTTTGGTGGCATGGCTGCAGGGGCCAGTGCTGTGAGAGCTCCCTGTGTGAGAGCTGGTGAGAGCTGAGCTCTTGGGGACAGCGCTGTGCCCCAGGCCAGGAAGAGCAGCAGTGCCCAGTGCCAGGAGTGGTGTCAGTGGGAGCCCCTGTGCACATGGACCCCCAGCCCCGGTGTGGCCGTGCCAACACCCCCAGGGACCTCCAGCCCCGGGAACGCTGAACAAGTGGGACCCACAAGTGTGCAAAGGCTGCCTGTGCCCAAAGGAATGGCCAAGAGAAGTCAGGTTTTAAAAAGAAACAGTATTTATTTGCCAAAGATCGGCAAATCTTGGATTTACACAACATGTGTCATTATAACAATTGTTATAACAACAACAACACCAACAATGTACAAAACATATTTACACGGGATCCGATGGGCTAACAATCTTCAAAACGTATTTACAGAGAACTTCAAATGGAAGGAACGTATTTGCAGAAATCTTCTAAACTTTCAAACGTATTTACAGAAATCTTCAAAAGTTTCAAACGTATTTACAAAGGTGTGGCATCTGTGCCATCATGTGTATCAGTCCTGGAAGAAAGGAAGCAGCAGAGCTGGACTCAGCTGGCAGCACTGGGCCCAGCAGGGCTGGGAGCTGGGCCCCAGGGGCTGGGCCGGGGCTGGCAGGGCTGGCGTGGCCCCAGGCAAGGGCAGGGCAGGCCGGGGCTAGTGCTTGTGGCAGCACAATCCAGGCCTCCTGCGGGCACCGTGTTCCTGAGCGGGGCCATCCAGCCCAGCCCCAGCCTGGCGTCAGGGGACCCAGTGTGTGTGTGGGCAGGGCGTGGGAAGCGTCTGCCTGTCTTTCCTGTGGGGCTGCATCTTCATCCAAGGACCATGGGCTCCTCCTCATCCTTTATGTCAACTTCCATCTCCTCTGTGTTATCCTCCTCATCCACCTCCATCTCTTCGATGTTGTCCTCCTCGTCTACTTCCATGTCCTCAACAGTGGAGGACATGGAAGTAGAGGAGGAGTCCACCTCCATCATCTCTTCCTCATCCAGGCCCAGGTCCACTTCCATGTCCTCCACAGTGTCTCTGTCAGTCTGCAAGGGGCAGCACAATCTCCCAGTGGGCTTCCTGTCCCACACCATCCATTCCCACATGGCTGCAGCCTGCCCAAGCTGGGTGCCCCCTGCCTGGCATGGCACTGTACCTCCATTGGCACAGCAGAGCACATTGTGCTGGGATTGGCGTTCCAGAGCCGGCAGCAGGGAAAGCCCAGGCAGCAGCAGCAGCTCAGCGCTGAGGGTCAGAGTGCAGGGTGAGCAGCAACTGACCCTTGGCAGCCGGTGAAGTGTCTGCCGTGCTCGTTTCTGGGTCCTGGACGTTCCACCTGGAACCCTCTGGGAGCTGTGATGTCACTGAAGTTTCAGGGGTGCTGTGCAGAGGGAGATGGGGACTGCAGAATGATCAAATCCTTGAATGGTTTGGCCTGGAAGGGACCCTCAAGATGATGTGGTTCCAAGCTGAGCAAGCTCCCAGCAGAGCAGGTTGCTGTAACCCCTGTCCCACCTGGGCTTGGACGTTGCTGGGGATGGGGCATCCACAGCCTCTCTGCACTGGTCCCTGTGTCAGGGACAAGCACGCTGAGAGTAAAGAACTTCTTCCCATCATCAAACCTCTTCCAACTCTTGCAGTTTTATCCCATTCTCCCTTGTCCTGTCACTACAGTTCTTGACCAAGAGTCCTCTCCCACTTCCCTGTGGGTCAGGCTGTTCCTGCAGGGTCACACGTTTGGCCTAATCTGCAGACAGGAGAGAGAGAAGCCAAGTTCCCAGTAAGAGAGAATTGGGAAAGTGACATGAGAGATGAGAGAAGACGGGAAATGTAGAAAAATGCAAGGTATTGGTTTGGGTGGGCACCGGGATTCATGCCTTTTATTAGAGGCCAGGTTCCCTGGTGCACTCAGTTCCTGCCTGTCCTGAGGCTTTATTGCTGGGTGAGGAGCTCAGCAGTGCTGAAAGCTGAGGCCTGTCCTTTGTGTTCCCTTTGAGATGGCAGTGGAAGTGCCCTGAGTGCAGATTGAGAGGCACCTTCATGGCTTGTCATGCCACAACACCAATACTAAATGTGCAAGGTGGCTTCCTTGAATGACATGTAGTCCTTTGAAATATCTGCAGGCAGTGGTCTGAAACTGCTTTCTGAGCCTGCTCCTTGGGATCATCTGTGAGGGGCTGAGGGCTGGCCTGAGCCCGGTGCTGTGTCCCACTGGGAGCAGCCGCACAGGCTCACGTGCAGAGCAGGCACTGCCAGAGGCCCTGGAGATCTCACCTGCTCTGCAGCCAGCATTGTCAAGGTGCTGTAAACATCAGCTTGTGCTGACTTTCCCCTTGGACCCCTTGGTTTAGTCACTATGGGGAATTTCTTTCCTGAAGCCCGTGGGGTTTCCCGCTGGCAGCTGTGCTGGGGATGCTCGGGGAGTGTGGGGCTTTGTAAGGAGCGGCCCGGGCAGGGGTTGAGCTTGGGGACCTGTTGGGCCCATGGCCCCCAGCAGCAGCAGCAGCAGCAGCAGCAGCAGCAGCAGCAGCAGGCGCAGGGCCCAAAGCCCCGTGCCCCCTGGCCAGCACAGGCTGCCCTGTCCCTGCAGCTGTCACCCAAGTGGGGCCCAGGGGCCCGTGGCCGCTGGCAGCAGCAGGAGTGCGGGCAGAGTGAGGATGCCCTGGCTTGGCTTTTGTCTCTGGAACAATGCGGGCTCAGGGCAGTGCAGAGCAGGCTGGGAAGCAGAGCCCAGGGCCTTTGGAGGCTGCAAGGCTTAAAGATCAGCCCCTGCAGCAGCCCAGGTGCAGGTGGCCCAGTTGCCAAGGCTGTGGTGGGCTTGAGAGCGTGCAGGTGGATTTTGCATGGCTGTGGCCTGACGGCGGCTCTGGGCCCAGGAGTGCCTGTGGCTGCAGCAGGAAGGGTGGCTGAAGGTTTGCTGCCAGCTTTGGTGGCATGGCTGCAGGGGCCAGTGCTGTGAGAGCCCCCTGTGTGAGAGCTGGTGAGAGCTGAGCTCTTGGGGACAGCGCTGTGCCCCAGGCCAGGAAGAGCAGCAGTGCCCAGTGCCAGGAGTGGTGTCAGTGGGAGCCCCTGTGCACATGGACCCCAGGCCCCGGTGTGGCCGTGCCAACACCCCCAGGGACCTCCAGCCCCGGGAACGCGGAACAAGTGGAACCCAAAGTGTGCAAAGGCTGCCTGTGCCCAAAGGAATGGCCAAGAGAAGTCAGGTTTTAAAAAGAAACAGTATTTATTTGCCAAAGATCGGCAAATCTTGGATTTACACAACATGTGTCATTATAACAATTGTTATAACAACAACAACACCAACAATGTACAGAACATATTTACACGGGATCCGATGGGCTAACAATCTTCAAAACGTATTTACAGAGAACTTCAAATGGAAGGAACGTGTTTGCAGAAATCTTCTAAACTTTCAAACGTATTTACAGAAATCTTCAAAAGTTTCAAATGTATTTACAAAGGCGTGGCATCTGTGCCATCATGAGTATCAGTCCTGGAAAAAAGGAAGCAGCAGAGCTGGGCTCAGCTGGCAGCACTGGGCCCAGCAGGGCTGGCAACTGGGCCCCAGGGGCTGGGCCGGGGCTGGCAGGGCTGGCGTGGCCCCAGGCAAGCACAGGGCAGGCCGGGGCTGGTGCTTGTGGCAGCCCAATCCAGGCCCCCTGCGGGCACCGTGTCCCTGAGCGGGGCCATCCAGCCCAGCCCCAGCCTGGCGTCAGGGGACCCAGTATGTGTGTGGGCAGGGCGTGGGAAGCGTCTGCCTGTCTTACCTGTGGGGCTGCATCTTCATCCAAGGACCATGGGCTCCTCCTCATCCTTTATGTCAACTTCCATCTCCTCTGTGTTATCCTCCTCATCCACCTCCATCTCTTCGATGTTGTCCTCCTCGTCTACTTCCATGTCCTCAACAGGGGAGGACATGGAAGTAGAGGAGGAGTCCACCTCCATCATCTCTTCCTCATCCAGGCCCAGGTCCACTTCCATGTCCTCCACAGTGTCTCTGTCAGTCTGCAAGGGGCAGCACAATCTCCCAGTGGGCTTCCTGTCCCACACCATCCATTCCCACATGGCTGCAGCCTGCCCAAGCTGGGTGCCCCCTGCCTGGCATGGCACTGTACCTCCATTGGCACAGAAGAGCACATTGTGCTGGGATTGGCGCTCCAGAGCCGGCGGCAGGGAAAGCCCAGGCAGCAGCAGCAGCTCAGCGCTGAGGGTCAGAGTGCAGGGTGAGCAGCAACTGACCCTTGGCAGCCGGTGAAGTGTCTGCTGTGCTCGTTTCCAGGTCCTGGACGTTCCACCTGGAACCCTCTGGGAGCTGTGATGTCACTGAAGTTTCAGGGGTGCTGTGCAGAGGGAGATGGGGACTGCAGAATGATCAAATCCTTGAATGGTTTGGCTTGGAAGGGACCCTGAAGATGATGTGGTTCCAAGCTGAGCAAGCTCCCAGCAGAGCAGGTTGCTGCGGCCCCTGTCCCACCTGGGCTTGGACGTTGCTGGGGATGGGGCATCCACAGCCTCTCTGCACTGGCCCCTGTGTCAGAGACAAGCACCCTGAGAGTAAAGAACTTCTTCCCATCATCAAATCTCTTCTACCTCTTGGAGTTTGATCCCATTCCCCCTTGTCCTGTCACTACATTTCCTGACCAAGGGTCTTCTCCCACTTCCCTGTAGGTCAGGCTGTTCCTGCAGGGTCACACATGTGGCCTAACCTGCAGACAGGAGAGAGAGAAGCCAAGTTCTCAGTCAGAAAAAAATGCAGAATGTGGCTTGAGAACTGAGAGAATAAGGTAAAAGAAAAGACATGCAGGGATTTGGGTTGCGTGGGCTGTGGGATTCATGCCCTTTATTAGAGGCCTGGTCCCTGTTGCACTCAGTTCCTGTGTATCAGCCTGCCCACAGCAACGTCTGTGAGGGACCTGCACTCGCAGTGGTGGGAATCGGCTTGCTTGGATGGGTGATGGATGAGGCAAGAGAGGGATCGTTGTGTGGAAATTGACATAGTCTGGATTGTGCTGAAGAGGGTCCTGGAATGGAGACAAAATGGGGCTGGGCACACAATGTGGGGGTGAACAGCGCAGGATCATTACAGTAAGCCAGGACCAAATTGATACAAGAGAGTTGGAACGTTCTGAGGGAGAACATATAAGGAAAATGCAGCAGTTGAACTGGGTGATGCCAGCAAAACATGCTGCATCACCATGAGCCTGCAAATGCCCATGGGCGACACCATTGCATTCGGAGCGGCGACTTTTTTTACCTTGGTCACTTTGCCCTTAGGTATTACAGTTTCAGTGGTAGGCCCTTGGGCCCTCACATCTCCCCCTTTTTGTTGTCTATAAAGAAGGCTTCTGCCATAGGCTTTTGGAGGTATTAAGCAAAAAAGGATAAAATAACCAACCCAATGAATACAAGAAACAAAGCCCACACAACAGTCTTAACTAAAGATGAAAGCCAGCCTTGCAACCCCCTGTGTTTGCAAAATCCAGTGAACCAGTCGTTGTTGCCTTCTATCTGGATCTTGTTTCCTTGATCTTTTAGCAGCTGGATGCCCTGGTGTACTGACTCCCTATGTGACAGCAGGTAGAAAAAACACCTGCCTTCAAATGCCTGACAGCCATGGCCATTGTGGCTTGTCTGTGGAAGCGCCCAGTTGAAGGCATGTGGCTCAGTAAGGAGCATCCAGATTCCTGCTGCAGCGACTACAAACGGCTGCATCCTCTGACTTTAGCTGATTTATTTTCTGGAGGCTTGGATTGCCTAAAAGTAAACAGATAAATAGATTAGAAGATGAAACTTAAGTTGTGTTCCCACTAAACTTTCTCTTCTGTAAGCCAAGGGTATGAACACAGCTTATTAGAAGAATCATATATCAATGCTTAAATATAATTTTTACAAAGGTTAATTCATATATCCTGGTTAGTGGTGTCTGAGCTATCTTGGTTTTGGTGTGTGTGGTCAACGCTGCTTAGAAGATCTTCTTCTGTCCTTCTCCTTCTTCTTTTCCAGGCAGCCACTGTCTCTCTTAGGCTTTCATTCTGTACTTCTGATGGTGGCTCTGGTGTTTGCCTCACCGTTTCCAGAAAGAGTTTTTATGTATTTTGCTGGGATTCCAACTCAGGAATGTTGCTGTAGAGACAAGGGCAACTTCTCTTCCCCAAGTAAATAATGGAAAAGGGCCCATAAATTGTTTAGATTCAGGGTCTTTGATCAACACAGGTGGCTGTTCTTTTAATTGGGCTGCAGTTGAATTAGTAAAATGCATGATGATGGGGGGAGTTGGCTCCATAAATGAGTTGTTCAAAAAGTTGAATATGTAAAAGGCCTTGGCCAGTCTCTCAATGGAAGATAATATCTGCACTCCCCAGATCAGTTGATCAAGGATCCTTTTGATGGATCAGTTGGCCCTCTCAGCTATGGACTGTCCTTTGGTGGAGTGTGGCATGCCTGTGACATGTTTTATACCCCAGTGGTGAGAAACTTGTTGGAATCAGTGTGAGGTATAAGCAGGAGCATTATCAGTTTTAATTTCCTGTGGAACTGCTAAGGTGGAAAAAACAAAAAAGTAAAGTTTTATAGCATCATCTTTTGATTTTTCACCAGCATTGGCAGAGGCAAAAATCCCACTGGAAAAGGTTTTGATTGAGACATGGATGTATTTTCATCTGGCAAAAGAGGCTGAGTGTGTGATGTCTGATTGCCAGATGTGGAGACTCTCTAGTCCTCTTGGATTGACTTCAGCTCTGACAGAAGCAAGGCCATGTTCTGACAATTTGGGCAGGTGGCTACAATGGATCTTGCCAGGTCTCGGGTAATTTTGAACATCCTGTGCAGCACAGAAATGGTTTGATGGTAGAATTGGTGGCTCATCTTTGCCTGTTTAAAGACTGTCTAAGGCGTATTGCAGTGGTTCAGATGTTCGAAGTAGGCAATTGAGGTGCTCCTGAGTGAGAAGTAAGTATATATTCACAAGGTCTCTTCCTGCAAGGGAGCACTGATGTTTTCTACCTTTCCTGATTAGTTGTGCAATAATTTTCTGTGGGGTTGTTATCATTTTAGTAGGTTGGTGAGATCTGAAAACACATTCAATTATTATCAGAGGATCTGAGATAGTTGAGTCCCACTGAAACAAAAATATATGGAATTTTGGACTTACACCAAGGATTGCCAGGGAGAAAGGAAAAGTAGTGTGGTATCTGTGTGCCTGTTTAGTTTGAATCACCCTGGATACTTCTGTACAGCTGCTTCTGCCTGTGGTGTCAGTGATCACGGGAATCGAATCCTTCACTGCCTTTAAGGAGCAGGAACAGTGGCATGAGTTCTTCTGTGGTGATTCCCAGCAGTGAACTGACCCAACTGATGCTTCCACAGAGTTGGTGGAGTTCTTGCAGAGTCTTTGGGATGTCCTTGATGTGCAGTGTTTGGGGTGTGATGGTTCTCTCTGTGCTTTTTAGGCCGAGTTGCTTCCAGTGGGCTGTCTTTTGGACTTTATTTACTGCAATCTCAAAACCTTTCTGCTCTACTGCCGTGATGACATCTTGTACTGCAATGTCCAAAATTATTTGAGCTTCTGCACAAACTAATTTATGGTCCATATAATGAAAAATGATAGCATTAGGACATCTTTTCCACCTGGGTGAGGGAATTTAAGCTGCAAGGCATTGACAAGTAGTTGGGCTCTTCTCCATTTCTTTGAGGCAACGCAGTCCGTGGGTTCCTCTGTTAAGGTGCTTGTCGATTTGGGGACGGAAAAGGCAAACAAGGGGCTTTCATTGGGGTGCAAGCAGAAGTCAAAAGAGCAGTCATTTAGATGTATAACAACCATCTGCCAAAATTGATGTAACTTGGAGGCTGAGGGCAGGCTGGACTGGAGGGCACCCATGTCCTCAATGACCTTGTTGATTTTCCTGAGGTCCTGCAGGAGCCGCCTCTTGTCTTTGCCAGGCTTTTTTATGTCAAACACAGGCGCATTGCAGGGGCTAGTAGATGGTACAACGTGGCCCACAGACAGCTGCTGCTGCACAAGGGACTGCAGGGCCTTTAACTTTCTGCCTGGGAGTACCCTCTGATCCACCCATATGGGGTCGTTGGTCTTCCAGGTTAACTGAAGTGTGGCGTGCTGCTCGATTGCCCCATCTAGAAATCTTGAGGTGTTGATATGATCTCTAGCCTTGTCCCCCTTTGAGACAAGAGGTCTTTTCTCTAATTGTTATTGGTGCCCAGGTGACGAATGATCTTCCTGTACCACTGTGCCCTCAGGACCTTCCATGCACATGGTACCTTGACTCCAGAAGCTGGTAGTGGCTCTCCCAATGCCAATAATCAATTCAGAAGCTGGAACCAGTGGCCATTCTTTTTGCCAATCAGAGAGGGAAATTATGGTGATGCCAGCTCCTGTATCTAATAGTCCTGAAAGACATCTCTTTCTCCCTTTACATGACAAAGCACACTTTAGAATGGATCTATTTCTGCCCATAATCTGTGCCCACATCACCATTGGATCAGCTGGTGTGGTGTTCATGTCCCGTGGGAGGTAGGCTCTGGCTATAACTGTTCCTTTTGGGAATGAAAAGTGCGGGTAATAAGCATAAAGCCTGGACAGTTATCTCCTGCAAAGACGTCAAGGCGAGTATCTCAGGTAGTACAGTGAGTGTCTCCATCCCTTCCCCGGTGTTGGTTTAAATCAAAATGTCTCTGGGCCGTTCTTCAGGCCTGTATTTGCTTATGGGAATATGGTGAGCATAAATATCGTGGATTGGAATTGAAAAGGCTCTTAGCAGCTGCCTTTGGGTTCCAGGGCAGAGCTGTCTTCTGTCGAGTTTTCTGCAGCGATCGAGCTGTCCTGCTGGATCTGAGAAGGGCCCTGTGCTGGTTCTCCACGATGATGGGTAGAGTAGGGCAGAACAGCCTCGCATTTGGTGTCATTGCGCAGGGCCTTTCTGCATCTGTGTGGGGTTTCCTGCAGGCCAGTGGTTTAGCTGGTGTTGGAAAGCGTGTGGACGAGGGGGGCAGTGAGGACAGTGGCTGTGACAGCTAGAAGGTCCCTGCTAACACCCTGTATTTTTACGATTCTGTCAAAAATGCCTCATCTCCCCATCTCCCTAGATTTAAAGCAAGGTCCTTTTTCATGTGTATGTCAGGGTATAGCTTGGGAGGCTACTAGCACCTCTACTACCCTCTACCCTCTACCCTCACTGGTAGCCTTATGTAGGCTGGCATCACAGTGTAAGGATGCCCTGAGTGTGCATGCCTCGACCATTTGTGCGATGGTAGGTTTTGGGGTGAGGGGTAGAGAGGGTAATATGTCTTTTCAGGTGTTGTTAAGATTTGTTTCAGCAAGGGTAGGAAGTAGTACCTTCCTGAATTTTAGATGTTCAACTTGCTTCTCTATTGCTTGTGTAAGGCGGTCACTAAAATTTATAAAGTATTCCCAGGTCCCTGCAGATTGTCTGTGAAATCTAGAGTAGGTGTTGCTCCATTGGGTGTCTGCATGAGAGCTGTGTTTGCAGCACTTTTATCTCTTCTAACACAGCTCAGGAAGGTGTCTTGCGTGATTCGCAGGTTTAATGAAATATTCCTCCCTGGCTAGATGGACTAGTGTTAGGTGTGCCCGCCTGTCTTCCCTAGCATAGTGTTTTAATAGTTGTTGTATTAGATTTTTCCCCATTCCTTCTCACAGAACAAATTCAGTGGAGAAAGTAGGATGTGCATAAAATGGTGCAGATTGTGAGCCCCATTACATGTGAAGCAATGACTCCATTTAAGAAATTATTAAAATACAGTGAGCCTGTCCCATGGTCTTTCGCTGCTTTATAACGGTCTTTCATCTCCCGTGTGTGACAGCTTCCCATTGGGGGTTAGCCCCCCTCTGGTACTGCACCGGTGCTGCTTGTATTTTAGCTACCAATTCCCAGTCCCCCTCTTCAGCTGCCAGCTTCTCCATCCTCTGCCAAGAATCCTCAGGCTCATGCTGAAGGTGAGATGAACCTTCCCTCTCCTCTCCAGAAGAGGGAACTTGTGCTTTGGCAGAGGAGCGGGGCCTTGGGGTGACTGGCCAGGCCCGGTTTTGTGGGCCTTTGGTAGCCAAGATGGCGGCCTTCCGGTTACCGCCCCTCACACTTCCGGCTCTGACAGTGTGGGATCCGCAACGGGGCTGAGTTGGAGGGGGTAGGGCAGCGGGAGTAGGCAAGGAAGCGCTGGATCCCAATGCAGGGGTGGTTCCTGATGCAGGGGTAGGACCCAAACAGGGGGAAGACCCGATGAGAGAGCTGGGGGTGGGAGGGAGTTTGACATTGACAACCCCTTCCAAAGGAGGGACTCCATTTTGTGAGCTATCTGAGGGGGATCCAGGGAGGAGAGGTACTGGAGAATGGGTTAGGGTAGAATCCAGGCCTGTGTGATCACTACAGACGTGGGCAGGGGGTAGAGAAGGAGGGAAGATGTCAGACAGCAGGTGGCTTGTCTGTGCTTTACAGCAGTTTCCGTCTCTCATCCTTATCTTGGTATCAGTGGGGTCAGGAATTCCAGGGGCAGAAAAGAGTCTGGGTTGAATATTAGAACTTTGAACCTTTCAGAAAACTCTATAAATCATATGAAAAAGTGGGGAAAATTTTGCAACTCTTCTAACACCCTGAGTTTTCTAAAAATAGAGACTTTCCCTAACTCAGTCCCAGAATGCTATAAGATGAACAGAACACACAAAAATGACTGGGAACTCTTTAAAGAGCCAATGAACAAACAACTTCCAACTTCCCTTAGCAACAGTCTTTCCCTCTAAAAGGAGAACCTCCCTAACTCGAAATTATGTATCCCTCTCATCTTTGGATAATTTGTTACCCAGAGCTGCCCATGATGTAAAGGGTGGCCCACCCAGAGGACTAAAAAATCACCCAAGGATGCTGCACTGCAGGCGGCTGTCTCCCCATTGATTGCTCTGGTGGCTCTGGATGCAGAGGTTTCAAAATGTCCCCTGAGCTTCAGCAGCTGAGCCAGCCCTCATCCCTCATGCTGCTGGAGGGTGCCAACGGTGCATTCAGCAAGCCTTGATAAAACTGATAAAACATTGTATTTTGAGGGCTGTCTCACTTCACTTTAATTTGTCATTTTTGTCGTGAGGTATTATAGTTCCAGTAATAGGCCCCTGGGCCTGCAAACCCTGCGTCCTCCTGAGATATCATTGCTAGTAAGGAGCTCAGAAGTGCTGAAAGCTGAGGCCTGTCCTTTGTGCTCCCCTTGGGATGGCAGTGGAAGTGCCCTGAGTGCAGATTGAGAAGCACCTTGATGGCTTCACATGCCACGACACCAATACTAAATGTGCAAGGTGGCTTCCTTGAATGACATGTAGTCCTTTGAAATATCTGCAGGCAGTGGTCTGAAACTGCTTTCTGAGCCTGCTCCTTGGGATCATCTGTGAGGGGCTGAGGGCTGGCCTGAGCCCGGTGCTGTGTCCCACTGGGAGCAGCCGCACAGGCTCACGTGCAGAGCAGGCACTGCCAGAGGCCCTGGAGATCTCACCTGCTCTGCAGCCAGCATTGTCAAGGTGCTGTAAACATCAGCTTGTGCTGACTTTCCCCTTGGACCCCTTGGTTTAGTCACTATGGGGAATTTCTTTCCTGAAGCCCGTGGGGTTTCCCGCTGGCAGCTGTGCTGGGGATGCTCGGGGAGTGTGGGGCTTTGGGGGCAGCTGCCCGGGCAGGGGCTGAGCTGGGGGCCCTGTTGGGCCCATGGCCCCCAGCAGCAGCAGCAGCAGCAGCAGCAGCAGCAGCACCAGCTGCAGGGCCCAAAGGCCCAAAGCAGCACAGGCTGCCCTGTCCTTGCAGCTGTCACCCGAGTGGGGACCAGGGCCAGTGGCCGCTGGCAGCAGCAGGAATGCGGGCAGGGGGAGGATGCCCTGGCTTGGCTTTTGTCTCTGGAAAAATGCGGGCTCAGGGCAGTGCAGAGAAGGCTGGGAAGCAGAGCCCAGGGCCTTTGGAGGCTGCAAGGCTTAAAGATCAGCCCCTGCAGCAGCCCAGGTGCAGGTGGCCCAGTTGCCAAGGCTGTGGTGGGCTTGAGAGCGTGCAGGTGGATTTTGCATGGCTGTGGCCTGCTGTCAGCTCTTGGCCCAGGAGTGCCTGTGGCTGCAGCAGGAAGGGTGGCTGAAGGTTTGCTGCCTGCTTTGGTGGCATGGCTGCAGGGGCCAGTGCTGTGAGAGCTCCCTGTGTGAGAGCTGGTGAGAGCTGAGCTCTTGGGGACAGCGCTGTGCCCCAGGCCAGGAGGAGCAGCAGTGCCCAGTGCCAGGAGTGGTGTCAGTGGGAGCCCCTGTGCACAGGGACCCCCAGCCCCAGTGTGGCCGTGCCAACATCCCCAGGGACCTCCAGCCCTTGGAACGCGGAACACGTGGAACCCACAAGTGTGCAAAGGCTGCCTGTGCCCAAAGGAATGGCCAAGAGAAGTCAGGTTTTAAAAAGAAACAGTATTTATTTGCCAAAGATCGGCAAATCTTGGATTTACACAACATGTGTCATTATAACAATTGTTATAACAACAACAACACCAACAATGTACAGAACATATTTACATGGGATCCGATGGGTTAACAATCTTCAAAACGTATTTACAGAGAACTTCAAATGGAAGGAACGTATTTGCAGAAATCTTCTAAACTTTCAAACGTATTTACAGAACTCTTCAAAAGTTTCAAACGTATTTACAAAGGTGTGGCATCTGTGCCATCATGTGTATCAGTCCTGGAAAAAAGGAAGCAGCAGAGCTGGACTCAGCCGGCAGCACTGGGCCCAGCAGGGCTGGCAGCTGGGCCCCAGGGGCTGGGCCGGGGCTGGCAGGGCTGGCGTGGCCCCAGGCAAGCACAGGGCAGGCCAGGGCTGGTGCTTGTGGCAGCACAATCCAGGCCCCCTGCGGGCACCGTGTTCCTGAGCGGGGCCATCCAGCCCAGCCCCAGCCTGGCGTCAGGGGACCCAGTGTGTGTGTGGGCAGGGCGTGGGAAGCATCTGCCTGTCTTACCTGTGGGGCTGCATCTTCATCCAAGGACCATGGGCTCCTCCTCATCCTTTATGTAAACTTCCATCTCCTCTGTGTTATCCTCCTCATCCACCTCCATCTCTTCGATGTTGTCCTCCTCGTCTACTTCCATGTCCTCAACAGTGGAGGACATGGAAGTAGAGGAGGAGTCCACCTCCATCATCTCTTCCTCATCCAGGCCCAGGTCCACTTCCATGTCCTCCACAGTGTCTCTGTCAGTCTGCAAGGGGCAGCACAATCTCCCAGTGGGCTTCCTGTCCCACACCATCCATTCCCACATGGCTGCAGCCTGCCCAAGCTGGGTGCCCCCTGCCTGGCATGGCACTGTACCTCCATTGGCACAGCAGAGCACATTGTGCTGGGATTGGCGCTCCGGAGCAGGCGGCAGGGAAAGCCCAGGCAGCAGCAGCAGCTCAGCGCTGAGGGTCAGAGTGCTGGGTGAGCAGCAACTGACCCTTGGCAGCCAGTGAACTGTCTGCTGTGCTCGTTTCTGGGTCCTGGACGTTCCACCTGGAACCCTCTGGGAGCTGTGATGTCACTGAAGTTTCAGGGGTGCTGTGCAGAGGGAGATGGGGACTGCAGAATGATCAAATCCTTGAATGGTTTGGCCTGGAAGGGATCCTCAAGATGATCTGGTTCCAAGCTGATCAAGCTCCCAGCAGAGCAGGTTGCTGCGGCCCCTGTCCCACCTGGGCTTGGACGTTGCTGGGGATGGGGCATCCACAGCCTCTCTGCACTGGTCCCTGTGTCAGGGACAAGCACGCTGAGAGTAAAGAACTTCTTCCCATCATCAAATCTCCTCTACCTCTTGCAGTTTGATCCCATTCCTCCTTGTCCTGTCACTAAATTTCCTCACATAGTGTGCTCTTCCACTTCCCTGTGGGTGAGGCTGTTCCTGCAGGGTCGTACGTGTGGCTGGACCTGCAGACAGGAGAGAGAGAAGCCATGTTCCCAGTCAGAAATGATGGGGAAAGTGGCATGAGGACTGAGAGGATAAGGAAAAAGTAGAGACTTGCAAGTCTTTTTTTTGGTGGGTTGCTGGATTCGTGCCTTTTATTAGAGGCCAGGTTCTCTGTTGCACTCACTTCCTGCATTGCAGCCTGCCCACAGCAACCTCTGTGTGTGACCTGCACACGTAGAGCTGGGAGCGTGCTTGCTTAAACTGCTGGTGAACGAGGCGAGAGAGGGATCTTTGTGTGGAACTGGAAACACCTGAGTGGATTGCACTGAAGAGCGTCCAGGAACGGAGACAAAATGGGGCTTGGCACTCAGAGGGAAAATTGGGGGAAAAAGCAGGGGACAGTGGAAAAAGCCAGGACTAAAACTTTACAGCAGAGGTGAGGACATTCTAGGGGGAATACATATAAGGAAAATACAGCAGTTGAACCGGGTGTTACCAATAAAACGCCATGAGCCTGAAAATGCCCATGGGTGAGACCGTTGCATTCAGAGCAGTGTCTCTCTTTTTCCTTGGTCACTTTGCCCTGAGGTATTAGAGTTCCAGTGGTAGGCCCCTGGGCCCTCACTACTCCCCCCTTTTTGTTGTCTATAAAGAAGTCTTCTGCCATAGAGTTTTGCAGGCCTTTAGCAAAAAAGGATAAAATAACCAACACAATGAATAAGAAAAACAACACCCACACAACAGTCTTAAGCAAAGATGAAAGCCAGCCTTTCATCCCCCAGTGGTTGCAAAGTCCACTGAACCAGTCGTTGTTGCCTTCTATCTGCATCTTGTTTCCTTGATCTTTTCAGCAGCTGGATGCCCTGGTATGCTGACTCCCTATGTGACAGCAGGTAGAAAAAACACATGCCCTCAAATGCCTGACAGGCTTGTACATGGACAAGAATTTGTGGCTCGTCTGTGGAAGCGCCCAGCTGAAGGCATGTGGCTCAGTGAGGAGCATCCAGATTCCTGCTGCAGCAGCAACCAACGGCAGCATCCTCTGACTTTGGTAATTTAATATCTGGAGGTTTGGGTGTACTAAAAGTAGACAGATGAAGAGATTAGAAGGTGGAACTTAATTTGTGGTCCCACTAAACTTTCTCTTCTATAAGGCAAGGGTGTGAACACAGCTTATTAGAAGAACCATATGTCAATGCTTAAATATAATTTTTACAAATGTTAAGACATAGAACCTGGTTAGTGGTGTCTGAGCTATCTTGGTTTTGGTGTGTGTGTTCAACGCTGCTTAGGAGATCTTCTTCTGTCCTTCTCCTTGTTCTTTCTCGGGATGCTGCTGTCTCTCTTAGGCTTCCATTCTGTTCTTCTGATGGTGGCTCTGGTATTTGCCTCGCGGTTCGCAGAAACAGTTTTAATGTATTTTGCTGGGATCCATCTTAGGAGTGTTGCTGTAGAGACAAGGGCATCTTCTCTTTCTCAAGTAATCAATGGGAAAGGGCCCATAAATTGTTTAGATTCAGGTTCTTTGGTCAACACAGGTGGCTGTTCTTTTAATTGGGCTGCAGCTGAATTAGTAGGATGCCTTATGACTAAGGGAGTTTTCTCCATAAATGAGTTGTTCAAAAAGTTGAGTACGTAAAAGGCCTTGGCCAGTCTCTCAATGGAAGATAATATCTGCACTCCCCCTCTCAGTTGATCAAGGATCCTTTTGATGGATCAGTTGGCCCTCTCGGCTATGGACTGTCCTGTGGTGGAGTGTGGTATGCCTGTGATATGTTTTATACCGCAATGGTCAGAAACTTGTTGGAATCAGTGTGAGGCATAAGCAAGAGCATCTTCAGTTTTAATTTTCTGTGGATATGCTAAGGTGGAAAAACTTAAAAATTAATGTTTTATAGCGTCTTTGATTTTTCACCATCATGGGCAGAGGCAAAAATCTCACTGGAAAAGACATCGATTGAGACGTGGATGTACTTAATCTGCCGAAAGGGGCATAGTGTGTGATGTCTGATTGCCAGATGTGGAGACTCTCTAGTCCTCTTGGATTGACTTCAGCTCTGACAGAAGCAGGGCCATGTTCTGACAATTTGGGCAGGTGGCTAAAATGGATCTTGCTGGGTCTCGGGTAATTTTGAACATCCTGAGCAGTGCAGGAATGTTTTGATGGTAGAATTGGTGGCTGATCCCAGCCTGTTCAAAAACTATCTAAGCCATATTGCAGTGGTTCAGATTTTTGAAGTAGGCAATTGAGGTGCTCCTGAGTGAGAAGTAAGTATATATTCACAAGGTCTGTTCCTGATAGGGAGCACTGATGTTTCCTACCTTTCCTAATTAGTTGTGCAATAATTTTCTGTGGGGTTGTTATCATTTTAGTAGGTTAGTGTGCTCTGAAAACCCAATCAATTATTATCAGGGGATCTGAGATAGTTGAGTCCCACTGAAACAAAAATATATGGAATTTTGGACTTACACCAAGGATTGCCAGGGAGAAAAGAAACGTAGTATGGTATCTGTGTGCCTGTTTGGTTTGAATCACCCTGGATACCTTTTGTACAGCTGCTTCTGCCTGTGGTGTCAGTGATCACGGGAATCGAGTCCTTCACTGCCTTTAAGGAGAAGAACAGCGGCATGAGATCTTCTGTGGTGATTCCCAGCAGTGAATGTACCCAACTGATGCTTCCACAGAGCATTTGGGGTTCTGGCAGAGTCTTTGGGATGTCCTTGATGTGCAGTGTTTGGGGTGTGATGGTTCTCTCTGTGCTTTTTAGGCCGAGTTGCTTCCAGTGGGGTGTCTTTGGGACTTTATTTACTGCAATCTCAAAACCTTTCTGCTCTACTGCTGTGATGACATCTTGTACTGCAACATCCAAAATGATTTGAGCTTCTGCACAAACTAATGTATCACCCATGTAATAAAAATAATAATGTTAGTATGTTTTTTCCGCAAGGGTGAGGGAATTTGGGCTCCAAGCCGTTGACAAATAGTTGGGCTCTGCTTCATTCTTTACTGCATTACAGTCCACTGGTACCTCTGTAAAGGTGCTGTCGATTTGGGGACAGAAAAGGCAAACAAGGGGCTTTCATTGGGTGCAAGGAGAATTCAAAAAAGCAGTCATTTAGATCTGTAACAACCATCTGCCAAGCTCGAGGTAACATGGAGGCTGAGGGCAGGCTGGACTGGAGGGCGCCCATGTCCTCAATGACCTCATTGATTTTCCTGAGGTCCTGCAGGAGCCGCCTCTTGTCTTTGCCAGGCTTTTGTATGTCAAACACAGGTGCATTGCAGGGGCTAGTAGATGGTACAACGTGGCCCACAGAGAGCTGCTGCTGCATGAGGGACTTCAGGGCCTTTTACTTTCTGCCTGGGAGGGGCCACTGATCCACCCATATGGGGTCTTTGATCTTCCAGGTTGACTAAAGTGTGGCGTGCTGCTCAGTTGCACCGTCTAGAAATCCTGAGGAGTTGATAGGATCTTTCCGTGGTTTGAGAGGAAGTAAGTTTTCTGGGATGCTGTCGTCACACCAATAGGTTTTCAGATTTTAATATTGGCACCTGGTTTGGCTGCTGGGGACATTGTCACGCTTCTGAGAACACAGGGGTTCAAAAGCAGAGCATGCCCCGGGGGAAGCTCTTTTGGGTTTCTGGTGGGAAAGAGTTCGGATCTCTCCCCTGTCCCAGCTGCTGGCTGGGCCGGAGGAGGGTAAAAGCCATGCGGCCGGGAGAGGTAGGCCTGGCGCCGAGTGTGGAGGGGTTAAAGAGAGAGAAGCACCAGGAGGCATCGGACAGACCCCCCCAGGAGACAGAGAGAGAGAGAGCCTGGACTGCCTTGAAATTTAATATCATGTCCTGGCAGAACAGCCCGGCTTGTGGACAAAGGGGGGGTGCAGCGAGAAGGTGTCCAGCCGCTTGTGGGAGTCTCCAGGCAGGCAGAGACTGAGTTTTTAACCCCTTTTGGTACAATAAAACCTTTACAGAAAAGTAACCTTCCCTAGAAGAGGGATAGAGTGGAAGATTAAGAAGGAAATGGGCAAGTGTGATGAAGGTCTGGGCAAGTGAAAGACGTTGGGAGAGAAGAATCTTAGGTGGGAAGAGATGATGAAGTGGCCTTAGCTGGACTCTTCTTGTTATAGCCCTGGACAGAAACATGTTTCCTGTGACAAAGAGACTGCATCCAGGGGGAGACAATGGCTAAGAGCCAAGAGGGTACATTGTTGGTACCCCTCGGCCCCAGGAGGTGGAATTTGGGGGAGACAGGTGTCCCAAAAGTGAGACTGTGCTCTTTTTGGAACGAGACAAATCATCCTGAAAAGATGACCCTAGAAGCAGCTCTGGTCCATGTGCAGTGGTGAGAGCACTGGAGATGGAAGGAAGAGGTCACGATGGCAGATGTTCTCTGGGCGGTGCCACGAGTGACGTGGGAACACACGAGGTTTCAATGGTGTTTGCTGGGGAAGCCTATGGCACAAGAAGGACTCCACTCCTCTTGATGAACTGAGTATTGATTATCTCAAGGGGGGTGCTGGACCAAGAGTTGGTGATTTGGGGATAGATGTACTGGAGATTTGGTGGGGGGAGGAGGAAAAGTTTTTGGCAGGTCTTCATTTTCCCTGTGTGTTTCTTTTTACTTATAGTTGTAGTTTAGTTAATAAAGTTTTCTTTATTTCTAAGTGGGACCCTCCTTTACTTATTACTGATCACATCTAACAGCAGAAACAAGGGAGAGTGTATTTTCATGGGGGCACTGGCATTGTGCGAGCATCAAACCATGACAGATCTCTAGCCTTCTCCTCCATTGGGACAAGAGGTCCCTTCCCCAAAGTGTTATTGGTGCCCAGGAGACGAATGATTTTACTGTAGCAACTGTGCCCTCAGGACCTTCCCTGCAGATGGTACCTTGACTCCAGAAGCTGGTAGTGGCTCTCCTGATGGTTAAAATTACCCCAGCAGCTGGAACCAGGGGCGATTCTTTAGCCAATCAGAGCGGGAAATTATGATGATGTCAGCTCCTGTATCTAATAGTCCCAAGAGACATCTATTTCTCCCCTTACATAACAAAGCACACTTTAGAATGGGTCTATTTGGGCCTGTAATCTATGCCCACAACACCATTGGATCAGTTGGTGTGGGGATCATGCCCCGTAGGAGGTTGGCTCTGGCTGTAACTGTTCCTTTTGGAATGAAAAGGGGAGGGAGTAAGCATAGACCCTGGACAGTTATCTCCTGCAAAGATGTCAAGGCGAGTACCTCAGGTAGTATAGTGAGTGTCTCCATCCCTTCCCTGGTGTTGGTTAAAATCAAAATGTCTCTGGGATGTTCCTCAGGCCTGTATTTGCCTGTTGGAATATGGTGAACATAAATATCGTGGATGGGAATTGAAAAGGCTCTTACCAGCTGCCTTTGGGTTCCAGGGCAGAGCTGTCTTCTGTCGAGTTTTCTGCAGCGATCGAGCTGTCCCGCTGGATCTGAGAAGGTCACTGTGCTGGTTCTCCACGGTGTTGGGGAGAGTGGGGCGGAACGGCCTCGCGTTTGGTGTCATTGCGCAGGGCCTTTCTGTGTCTGTGTGGGGTTTCCCGCAGGCCAGCGGTTTAGCTGGTGTTGGAAAGCGTGTGGACGAGGGGGCAGTGAGGACAGTGCCTGTGAGAGTTAGAAGGTCCCTGGTGATAGCCTTTATTTTAACAAATCTGTTGAAAATGCCCCATCACTCCACATATAATGCACAGATCTTTTATAGTTTGTTGTTGAAAAACTTGGGAGCCTACTAGCACCTCTACCACACCCTGACTGTTAGCCTTATATAGGCTGGCACCACGGTGTAAGGATGCCCTAATGGTGCATGCCTTGACCATTCGTCCAATGGTAGGTTTTGGGGAAAGTAACGTGAAGGATGAGAGAAGGACAAAAAATGTACAGACATGCAAGGCATTGGTTTGAGTGGCCTGAGTAATTTATGCCTTTTATTAGAGGCCAGGTCCCCTGGTGCACTCAGTTCCTGCATTTACCTCAGACTTCCTTGCTGGGTCAGGAGCTCAGAAGTGCTGAAAGCAGAGGCCTATCATTTGTGTTCCCTATGGGATGGCAGTGGAAGTGCCCTGAGCGCACATTCAGAGACAACGTCATGGCTTCTCATGCCACGACACCAAAACTAAATGTGCAAGGTGGCTTCCTTGAATGACATGTAGTCCTTTGAAATATGTGCAGGAAGTGGTGTGAAACTGCTTTCTAAGCCTGCTCCTTGGTATCATCTGTGAGGGGCTGAGGGCTGGCCTGAGCCCGGTGCTGTGTCCCACAGGCTCACGTGCAGAGCAAGCACTGCCAGAGGCTCTGGAGATCTCACCTGCTCGGCAGGCATCTTTGTCAAGTTGATGTAAACATCAGCTTGTGCTGACTTTCCCCTTGGACCCCTTGGTTTAGTCACTATGGGGAATTTCTTTCCTGAAGCCCATGGGGTTTCCCGCTGGCAGCTGTGCTGGGGATGCTCAGGGAGTGTGGGGCTTTGGGGGCAGCTGCCCGGGCAGGGGCTGAGCTGGGGGCCCTGTTGGGCCCATGGCCCCCAGCAGCAGCAGCAGCAGCAGCAGCAGCAGCAGCAGCAGCAGCAGCAGCAGCAGCAGCACCAGATGCAGGGCCCAAAGGCCCAAAGCAGCACAGGCTGCCCTGTCCTTTCAGCTGTCACCCGAGGGGGGCCCAGGGGCCCGTGGCCGCTGGCAGCAGCAGGAATGCAGGCAGGGTGAGGATGCCCTGGCTTGGCTTTTGTCTCTGGAACAATGCGGGCTCAGGGCAGTGCAGAACAGGCTGGGAAGCAGAGCCCAGGGTCTTTGGAGGCTGCAAGGCTTAAAGATCAGCCCCTGCAGCAGCCCAGGTGCAAGTGGCCCAGTTTTCAAGGCTGTGGTGGGCTTGAGAGCGTGCAGGTGGATTTTGGATGGCTGTGGCCTGCTGGCAGCTCTGGGCGCAGAAGTGCCTGTGGCTGCAGCAGGAAGGGTGGCTGAAGGTTTGCTGCCTGCTTTGGTGGCATGGCTGCAGGGGCCAGTGCTGTGAGAGCTTCCTGTGTGAGAGTTGGTGAGAGCTGAGCTCTTGGGGACAGCGCTGTGCCCCAGGCCAGGAAGAGCAGCAGTGCCCAATGCCAGGAGTGGTGTCAGTGGGAGCCCCTGTGCACAGGGACCCCCAGCCCCGGTGTGGCCGTGCCAACACCCCCAGGGACCTCCAGCCCTGGGAACGCGGAACAAGTGGAACCCACAAGTGGAACCCACAGGCAAAGGCTGCCTGTGCCCAAAGGAATGGCCAAGAGAAGTCAGGTTTTAAAAAGAAACAGTATTTATTTGCTGAAGATCGGCAAATCTCAGATTTACAGAACATGTGTCATAACAATTGTTATAACAGCAACAACAACAATGTACAGAACATATTTACAAGGGATCCGATGGGCTAACATTCTTGAAAACGTATTTACAAAAAACTTCGCACGTAGTAAACATATTTACAAGGAACTTCTAAACTTCAAACATATTTACAAAGGCGTGGCTTCTGTGCCATCATGTGTATCAGTCCTGGAAGAAAGGAAGCAGCAGAGCTGGACTCAGCCGGCAGCACTGGGCCCAGCAGGGCTGGCAGCTGGGCCCCAGGGGCTGGGCCGGGGTTAGCAGGGCTGGCGTGGCCCCAGGCAAGGGCAGGGCAGGCCGGGGCTGGTGCTTGTGGCAGCACAATCCAGGCCCCCTGCGGGCACCGTGTTCCTGAGCGGGGCCATCCAGCCCAGCCCCAGCCTGGCGTCAGGGGACCCAGTGTGTGTGTGGGCAGGGCGTGGGAAGCATCTGCCTGTCTTACCTGTGGGGCTGCATCTTCATCCAAGGACCATGGGCTCCTCCTCATCCTTTATGTTAACTTCCATCTCCTCTGTGTTATCCTCCTCATCCACCTCCATCTCTTCGATGTTGTCCTCCTCGTCTACTTCCATGTCCTCAACAGTGGAGGACATGGAAGTAGAGGAGGAGTCCACCTCCATCATCTCTTCCTCATCCAGGCCCAGGTCCACTTCCATGTCCTCCACAGTGTCTCTGTCAGTCTGCAAGGGGCAGCACAATCTCCCAGTGGGCTTCCTGTCCTCCACCATCCATTCCCACATGGCTGCAGCCTGCCCAAGCTGGGTGCCCCCTGCCTGGAATGGCACTGTACCTCCATTGGCACGGAAGAGCACATTGTGCTGGGATTGGCGCTCCGGAGCAGGCGGCAGAAAAAGCCCAGGCAGCAGCAGCAGCTCAGCGCTGAGGGTCAGAGTGCAGGGTGAGCAGCAACTGACCCTTGGCAGCCGGTGAAGTGTCTGCTGTGCTCGTTTCTGGGTCCTGGACGTTCCACCTGGAACCCTCTGGGAGCTGTGATGTCACTGAAGTTTCAGGGCTGCTATTCAGTTGGAGATGGGGATGGCAGAATGATCAAATCCTTGAATTGTTTAGCTTGGAAGGGACCCTGAATATCCTCTGGTTCCAAGCTGAGCAAGCTCCCAGCAGAGCAGGTTGCTGCGGCCCCTGTCTCACCTGGCCTTGGACGTTGCTGGGAATGGGGCCTCTCCACAGCCTCTCTGCACTGGTCCCTGTGTCAGGGACAAGCACCCTGAGAGTAAAGAACTTCTTTCCATCATCAAACCTCTTCTATCTCTTGCACTTTGATCCCATTTCTCCTTGTCCCATCACTAAAGTTCCAGACCAAGAGTCCTCTCCCACTTCTCTGTAGTCCCTTCCCTTACTATAAAGGTACTGAGGTCTCCAATGACTCTTTGTACAATGTTCATAAGCTGAAATCTGCAAGTTGAAGCTTGTAGGCCCTCTGCAGTTATATAGTGGCGCTGGGGTTGTTCCTCAATTGCAACACAAAATTCTGAGGTATCAATTCATCAGATGTTTTTATTGTGGTGGAATCTGAGAATTTGAGTCAGCAGAGCCCTTTATTTTCAGGGGGAGTTGTCTGTGAGCCTGACACAGAATCCAGCACTTTGTCTAATCTTTTCTTGAGTATAGTAGGTTTTTTCATTCCTTTCCTCCTGCCATTAGCCATTGCTAGAATGTCACAGTGAAAATAGAATTGAGGCCGTTTTTCACTCATTACATGTTCTTGTTTGTTTTGTCTTTTCTGCAAGGCTGGGCAAGATTGATCTCGATGCAAATTCATTCACATCTGAGGAGCTTAAAAAGGCCTTGGCTAAAATGAAGGAAAGTGAGAAGGCAGAAAGGAAGGTGAGTTTCCCATTTCTAAAGCAATGCACATTGCAGGGATCTGAAAACACCCTGTTACACTCTGCTGAAACACAATGGTTAAAATGATTGCTTGGAAAACACTGTGCAAACTAATTTTGTGGTGAATATGGACCTGAAATACCTTTATTAACCTATTAGTTATATTGTTCCCTGACTTTTCTGTACGACTCAAAGATTCTGTGAGTGGTCTGGGTTGGATAGGACCTTTAAAGCTGATCCAGTCCCACCCCTGCCATGGGCAGGGACACCTTCCACTATATCAGGTTGCTCCAAGCCCCATTCAAGCTGGCCTTCGACATTTCCAGGGATCCAGGGGCAGCCACAGCTGCTCTGAACAATGTAATTTATCTGTTTCACTGCAGCTCAATTCACAAAAATGTCTGCAGACCCCAAAAGGAACTGGATTGCAGCTGACGGTATTTACAGAGGGTATTTCCTTTTACTCTCCTTGCTTTGGGTTTCCAACCTTGTGCTCTGGATAGCAAAACCCAAGTGGCCATGGTGAAGCAGGGGCTGACGTTTCCTTACACAAGCTCCAAGTTGTCCATTTAGTTACAAAACAACCCACAACCCGAAGTAAATAGGTGGGAAGATGTGTGACTCATCAGGTGCATCAGAGCCTCTTTCCCTTCTCCCCCTCAGCAGTATTTCTTTAACCCTCGCTCCTCCTGCTGTCTTGGTCTTGGCTTACTCAAACAAAAACTGAAAGAGGAGTCAAGGCTCTAAAGTTCTGGTGTCACAGAAAGGCTTTTTCTTCCCTTATGTGGCAGCACGGCATGATTTCATTTGCTGGAGATTATTTCCATAGCAGCATTGCTGATTGATTGCAGGGCTGCTGAAAAGGGCTGCTGGAAATGAGGATCATTGAAATGCAAAAATTAGTGATACTCTATTAGGTGAAAATAAGCCATATTTTAAAACCCCCTGTTAAAATAGCTTTTGTCCCAGCAACTGGGCTAAAAGCAGCTACATCTAATGGACCTAAAGTATTCCATTTGCAGTCACTCCTGCAGAGAGCAAATCCTTCCCTGAAAGCTCAGTATCAGAGGAAACGGAGTTACACCGAGCCTCTCTGTGCTCCGCCAGAGGCAGCTCGGGGAGGGATGGGTTGGGTGTGGTACCTCTGGCAATTTATCATTCCATTGACACAGCTTTCACCTCCATTGCTCACTTGGTTTTCCTCCAGCCCTCTCTGATCCCTCATGGGGAGCAGGACAGTGCAAACCCTCCAGCTGAGGCTCACTCCGCATACAAACACATCTTGGCATTTGTGACAAATGCCTTCCAAAGGGGGCTTTCTGCCTTTCTCCTGTCCTTGGGGCAGCCCAGCTCCAGCATGGCCTCTCTGCTGCTTCTGTCCCCTGCAGCAGCAGGCTCTGTCCCCAGTGCCACCAGTGCTGATGTTCCTGCACCTCTGGGGCTCTTTGAGATCTCTGACAGAGCCTTTCCTCCTCATCACATGTTTTGTGTCAGCTCTCTGCTCAGGGCAGCCCTTGGGGTGCTGTTACTGCAAGGGAGATGAGCTCAGGACAGGCTGTGTGCTGGCCAAGCCCCATGACACAGCACGTCAGCTGCCCCCAGCTTATCACTGCTCCTTCTGCCTCCCTTTCTGACAGCTTCTATCCTCACACCTCTCCCTAGGAGATAGACCCTTCCAGGAATTTGCTCAATGCTTGGAAAGGCAAAAGCATCTTTGTCTGTGTCTGAGAACTCGTTGGAGTCACTGGGCACTTTGGGCTGGATGGGACCTCTGGAGCTCTCCAGCCTCATGTCCAGTTCCAGAGAGGTTCAGCTGTAAGATCAGGGAGGTGCCTCAGGGCTTTTTGCAGCCAGGTTTTGAGAAGATCCACTTGCAGGCAAGCAGAGAACAGCAGTACTGCTGCCTGTGGGGTTGATGTTGAATTGGATGGAAATGGCATGTAGAAATAGTGCACAAATGCTGTAGAGATGTAGAAGTGGTGCACAGAGCTCTACTGTTCACTCATATTGTGGGTATATCACAGCTAACTGGGTTCCTGGGCTTCTCAGAAGGACCCTGCCCCTGCACCTCTGATGTAGAGCAATAAATCCATTGACACAGACAACCAGGTTCCCTTTGTGAATTTTGGGGCTGGCATTCCTTTCTGTGTCTGTCTTGTCTCTCTTCATCTCCTATCTTGTTATCTCACATCTGGTTTTTCCTCCTTTTGTTTCCAAGGCCCGAGAGAAAGAGGTGAGGAAGAAGTTCCGGCCCATAGAGCAACTAAAGGAGGAGTTTGAAAAGCTGAACATGAAGATAGAAACAGATTATGAAATTATGGTTAAATTAATCAGCAAATTCAACAGCTCTGCCTCCATGCTGGATGAGAAAGTCGCGGCGCTTTATGATCTCGAATATTATGTTCACCAGGTAACAAGAATGCCTCAGTAACTACCATGTAAAATCTAGGGGATACGGTGTCATAAACGGGGCTTTATTTTTCTTATCAGTATCAGGTAATACAAATTGCTTAATTACCATAATCCTGGGACAATACCAGACAGCAGAGGACTAGTGCAGGCTTGTTTTATATCCAGGTTGGAATTAATCATCGCTTGTGCCAGGAGCCAGCAGTATCCTGGTGGTTGCCTGATTTGTTGTCTGTCCTCAGGCTGGTTTTCTTACCATCTCTTTTTCCTTTTTTATCTCCTTAATGTTAAAAAATGGGGTTTTAGCTGCCATTTTTGGGTAAGTAGAGTGGTGGTTGCTCAGAAAATAATTATTTTCTCTCTGCTTCCATGGAAAGCTGCCGTGGTTGATGGTAGGTGCCTTTATATCAGTTCACAGAGAACGTCTTTGTACCAGGAAAGGTGACAGCCACCCAAAACCCCCTATTTTGTCTTGGTGTGAGTAAGCAGTGGCAAGCAGAGCCTTGCTTTGCTAATTAGCTCTTTGTGAGGGTGAACATATTTCCTGGCATCTCGCTTCCTCGGGTTTGTGCTCACACTTTTCCCCCCTTGTCGCAGACATTTCTTCACAGAAATCCTTTCTTTCAGATTTCTGCGTCTTCTGGAGGCCAGAGGCCTCAGAAGAGAATGTAAACAATTATTATCAGATGCTGTGGAATGCAACAGGGGTTTCTTGATTGGCTCATGCTTCTTGTTTATAATTAAGGGCCAAACACAAAGTGCGAGCCGGGGACTGAGTCCTTGGGCACAACTTTGTTATAGATTTCTTTTCTAGCTATTCTTAGCCTAGCCTAGCAGCTCTGCAAACCTCTCTCTTTATTCCTATTAGTATAGTCATAATGTATTATATATAATATATCAATAAATTCAGCCTTCTGATCAAGAAACAAGATTCACCGTCTCTCTCTCACCAGCAGTGACCCACTCACGCACAGTAATATCTGGTGACCCCTCGTGTCAGAGCAGAAATTAATTTGATAAGACCAGAGGAGCAAAATTGCTGCACTGGGTAAAAATCCTGTATGTGTAGCATTTGATGGTTGCTTTGAAGCAACCACAGAAGTGGATTCAGGCCAGGAGCTGAAGAACTGAAGATCCTGATTTGGACAGAGTTCACAGCCAAGGCTGCCAACAAAGAGAACCTTCTTCTGGAAAACCTTCAGGAAAGATGATAGAAAAGAGCAGCAGACCTGTGGAGCTGACCAGAGCAAGCTGGACTCTTTCAGAAGGTACTGTTCATTTTTCTATCCCTGATGAACCAGCCCGTCGTAGGTTGTGGCTTTTCATATGGCAGACACATGCCTTGCCAGAAGAGATTCAATTTACTCCTTCAGAGGGGAATCTCATTGCCCTCTGGCAACATTGGTGTAGAGAAGATGGGTTTTTTCTGTCAAAAACAGATCTCTATGAGTTCTTTAGATGGGCAAAGCTTTTTGGGTTTTTTACTGATGTCCTGTATGCTTTGGATGTTTTTGTCTGGGAGTGCATGGACTCCATTTTCCAGTTCGTCTGGAGCCCGGGACGTGTCCTTCCTTCTATCTACCCAGCATTTATAAAGCTTTTCCCAGTTCTGAAACGCAGAGCAGCTATCTTTCAATGGATTTCTAACTGTTATGGACAGACCCCGTTTCCACCGTCCCTGGGAGAAGACCCAGTGGGGGAGGACATTCTGCTTCCCAGCCCCCACTGCTTTGTGGCGGGGGGGGCTGAAACTTCGCCGTACGAAGAAGTTTTTTTTACTCTTTCTCCGGAGCCTGCGCAGAGGCAACTTTCTCCTTCTCCCCCTTCTCTCTCTTCGGGGGGGATGGGAGGAGGCGGCGCCGCTCAAGCCACAGCTGGCCTCTCAGACTCCGCCTCCTTCACACATGGGGGTGGCACCGGTCTCTGAGGCTTCCTCCATGCCCCTGCCAGAGCCATCACTCCAGGCGATCCCGTCTCCGACTCTCCAGGCGGTCCCACCTATGGCTTCACCAGCCTCCCCACCCCTGTCAGAGCCTGCATCTGACACTGCAGAAGAGACAGCACTTCTGGTCCCTGAGCTGTTGCTAGGCAACAAGGATGCGTCTCCAGCTTCTGGCTCAGGGGAGGAGGAGGCCCCTTCGGCCCCTCCGCTGCCTCCATCGGACTCCTCATCGCCTCAAGCCGAGACAGTCCCTGTTCAGGACGGTGTTGGAAACGGCGCTGAACCCGCGGGACCCTTGGGGCAGCCCGCGGCGGATCCCACGCTCAGCGTGATTCCCTCCCCAGTTCCGGCTTCCCCCTCGCCGCTCGGACTGGCCGCTCCAGCGGCTCTGCCGTTGTCAGAGGCTCTGCCCTCCGGGTCGGCGTCAGAAACTGCCATGGCACCGGCGGCTTGTTCGAACTCGGATCATCCCAGACTGGCTACTCTAGCAGCTGCCCCAGCAGGGGGTCTCTCCTTCTGTGGAGCGGGGGCTGCCTGCCAGCTGACTCTGGGGGCAGCCTGCCTGTCTGCGTTCAAGATCAGCATTCTCGGCGGGTTGGGGCGTGTTTGGTCGGTTGCTGTCCCATGGGGGCTGCCATCTCTGCTGCCCCTCTTGTGCCCTAGTGGCGAGGGGCAGGTGGGTTCTGCCGAAAGTTCTGCCTTTGGTCCCCAGCCCGGTGGGGGTGGTGCCGTGAGGCAGATGGGAGACACACCTGATGCATTTGCATTGCAGAGGCAGGGGGCACAGCGGGAAGCAATCATGGCTTGCTTGCTGTGGGGAACAAACATTCCTAGATCCAAGATGAGGATTTTTGGGGCTGCTTCTATTTCCCTGCTGCTGGCATGCCTCAGTGGTTTTGGGGAAAGGAAGCATGTCACTACTTGGTTTGGCCTGGGTCGTTGGGCTCAGATAGTTCCTGGGCTGGGCCCACTGCATGGCCTCCTTATGTTTTTGGGGATTCTGGTTTGTCCTACCAGCCCTGGTCCCCCTTTGTGAGCCAGTTTTGGGGTTTCTGGTCCAGCATGGGCCAGGGCCCCCAGGGCCTTTCCTTCTCTGGCACTGCTCTGCTTGGCTGCTGCTCTTTTGCTTTTCGATCAAAAAAAAAAATTAAAAAAAATAAATTTAAAATTAAATAAAAAAGATTGAAAATAGCGGGCAGCAGCTCTGAAGCACTGAAGCATTGAAGGGCCAGAAAAGGACATTCCAAGATTGTTCAAATTGTTTGAAATTGTTTTAAATTGTCTTATGACTGTCTGTGGAGAGCATTATTAATAATTGGTTAGCTGAGAAAGGCCACACTGATATAATGCCACTGGTTAAACTGAAGGAGAAAAGTCAGCAGTCAGCAAGCTAAAAGGAAGAGTCAGAAGCGACCTTGCTGCAACATGAGGATAGGGAGTTGAGATTAGTCCTGAATACATCCTAAGAATATGTAGAAAGTATCAAAAGTAGAACCATAGGAATGTAGAAGTAGGCGTAGGTGCTGATATGCAAGCTGACCAATCCTGAGCTCAACTTTTGCAATATGTATGAAGCTCATTATTAACTGTATTTAACCCGCCGTACTGATCAATAAAATCGAGCCTGTGATGATCAAACTGATGTCCTGGTTCCCTTCCGTCGACACATGGTGGAGAATGCGGGCATAACCGAATCTCTGCCCTTTTTCTCGGATTAAAAGAAAAAGGGATTACGCCACGGTCCGGAAGTTGGGTTTGGGTCCCAGCAGCCAGGACGGTGCCGGAATTTGAAGCACCCTTAAGGTTCACAACGGTGACTTAAGCCAATACGTGTCGCAGGAGCCTGGAGAGCTGCAACAGCGCGCGCTGATTAATAGGTATGGATAGGCAAGCGGCATATGATTTATTTACCGCCTATTTAGAGCGGCGTGGGATAAAAAGGATAGATTTAAAAAAGGAGTTACCAGGGTTATTAGCTTATGGCCATGCTAAGGGTATCTTTTCTAATCCTCATACAGTTCATGAGTTATCAGAGTGGAGAAAGTTTGGGGAAATATTGTGGGATACAGTACTAGATGATGATAAGTCAGCAAAGAAATTCGGGAAGTTATGGCAGGTGGTGTATAACACGTTACTTCAGCAGGTCTCTGAGAGAAAGGCAGCAGGAAGGGCAACAGAAGCTCATAAGAGGAATATAGGGTATGGTCGTGAAGATGATCCCCTGGCACCCTCTGTAACTAAGGTACTTATGCCTAAGAGTCCCCAGCAAAGTGGTGTGGAGGATTTCTCTATAGGCGCAGTGGAACCATCTGCACCTTTCCTGTCAGAGGGGGAGGGCGAGTCGGATGGTGGGGGTAGGAGCAAGCCAGCTTTGCCTCCGCCACCAGCTTCAGGCGGGTCGGATGGTGGGGGGAGGGGCAAGCCAGCTTCGCCTCCGCCGCCAGCCTTGCCTCCGCCGCTACCCCTCCGTGAGCCGGCTCAGGTTACAGCCTCGGTGGGGGGGTCACCTTCCCCGCCTGAGCCGGCTCCAGCGGGGGGGCTGGTTCCCCCCCGCAGGCTGGCTCCGTGTGAGTCGGCTCCGGTTTCACTGTCAGCTCCAGCGGGGGAGGGGGGGCTCCTGCTTCCCCCGCACGAGCCAGCCTCTGCTTCACTGCCCCCCCCGCACGAAAACTCGGTGTCTGCACCGAAGCGCCAGCAGCATAGCACCCTTAAAGAGCCAGATCCCATCCCAGGGGCACACCGTGATCCATGGGGGGAGATGGCTAAACAGAGGAGGGAAGCTTGGGCTGCTTTGGCGAAAGAAGTAATGCAAATGGGGGATGGTGAGGCGGTGGAAATAGCTTCTAGTCTTGCATGTCCAGTTACATACACACCACAGTATGATGCACAGGGGAACCTTACGCATAATATAGCAGAATATACTCCCTTAGATTGGAAGTTGTTAACTCAGCTACGTTCTACGGTTAGTCAGTTTGGAGTAAAAAGTGAACCTGTTAAGCAAATGTTAGATTATCCTTTTAATACTCAGGTTTTATGTCCTAATGATTTAAGAGGAATAGTTCGGTTGATATTCACTCAGCATCAGCAGTTATTGTTTAATGCACATGACCCATTACATGGAGTAACAGTAAAGGAGCTGATGGGCTTAGAGGCATTCTTACGTACAGAGGCACAGATGATATTGGGAGCTGATAAACTTAGAGAGTCTATGTGGTTAGTGCGTGCTGCAATAGATATGGTTAAAGAGCCAGGAGGGTTACCGGCTTATATGGGTATTAAGCAAGGAAGAGAAGAATCATTTGGAAATTTTATCGATAGAACAGCTACTGCTATAGATCGGGCTGGTGTTGCAGGGCACTATTGAAGCAGGTGTGCCTTGCAAAATAGCAATCCAGCAACCCAAAGAGTGTTAGCTACTTTAGGGGCAAATTAGACTATTGAGGAAGCATTAGAGCGAATGGCATTAATGCCAACAGCTTCACAGGCATTTATAGCAGAAGCCTTAAAGGAATTAGGATTAGGATTGCAAAAGCATAGTCTACTCAAAATCAGGTGTTAGCTGCTCTTGCTCCTCTCCAAAGCGGCTCACTGGCAGTCACGTAAAGAGGCTGGAGACCATTCATCAAGTGTTACCGATGCGGCAATGAGGGACAGACACAAGTTACTGCCGTGACATCGGAGACACCAGCAGCTGCCGTGACATCGCTGCTACCTCCTGTCTGCAACCTGCAACAACACGGAGCTTCGGCTTGGACTTATCAGCAGCAGTAGACGTCACACTAATGACGAACCGGCCTGAGAGGATACCCACTGGAGTAAAGGGTCCTCTTATACTAAATGGACAAACATGTGGAGCATTATTGCTGGGACGTTCCTCTATAACTATGTTGGGATTATTTGTTTTGCCTGGTGTTATCGATGCGGACTTTACAGGGGAAATACAAATTATGGCTTACACCCTTTATCCTCTGATTAAAATTACAAAAGGACAACGCATTGCTCAATTGGTACCACTGTCACAAATGACATCAGGAATACAATCATTTACTGGGCAAGCACGGGATGAAAAAGGTTTTGGCTCTACTGGTGTTACACTTTTAACTGTGGATTTACAAAATAGACCAAAACAAAAGGTTGAAATTACCTATGGGCATCAAAGCATAACCCTTTATGGATTATTGGATACAGGAGCAGATACTAGCATCATTTCTCCAGAAGCCTGGCCACAACATTGGCCTCTATTTCCTTCATCAAACATGCTGACAGGAGTGGGAGGATTTACATTGGCAAGCAGGTCGCCGTCTTTGTCTGTGTGCATTGAGAATCAACAAATATCTGCTGTGTTTTCAATTGTTCAATTGCCTCCTACAGTTTCCTGCTTAATTGGAAGGGACATTTTAACACAATTGGGAGTGGTGTTAACTAATCAGCACCCTTTGGGGTAATTGCCATTGCTTGGACTTTCCCCATTCCACTCACCTGGAAAACGGATACACCGGTGATGGTTAAGCAATGGCCATTAAAAGGGGAGAGTCTTATGCATGCCCATGAATTGGTACAGGAACAATATACAAAGGGACACCTGCGACTATCCACAAGCCCTTGGAATACACCTATTTTTGTAATCAAAAAGAAATCAGGGAAATATCGTTTGATACATGATTTGAGGGCTGTAAATGACCAAATGGAACCAATGGGGGCCTTACAGCCTGGTTTTCCAAATCCAGCTATGATTCCAGAACACTGGCCACTTTTAATTATTGACCTAAAGGATTGTTTTTTTCACTATTGGCCTGCATCCTGATGACATGAAGAGATTTGCAACTCTCCCACTTTATGTCAGCTTTATGTTGATGCAGCATTACAGCCACTACGTCGTAAATGGCCAGCAACTATAATATATCATTACATGGACGATATTTTGTTTGCACAGCAACAGCCATTCTCCTCTTTACAGATTAACACCATTAAAAATACTCTTGCTGCATATTCACTTGTTATTGCTGCAGAGAAAATTCAGACTACAAAGCCCTGGAAATATTTGGGATGGACTTTGACGGATCAAATAGTGATACCACAAAAACTGGAATTACAATTGGACATTAAAACTCTACATGATGCACAGAAGTTGCTGGGAGACTTACAGTGGCTGAAGCCTATTGTGGGAATACCAAATCACTTATTAGAAGCCCTACGGCCTTTGTTAAAAGGTGTGGACCCTACTACTCCTGTACACCTGACAAAGGAGCATCATCTTGCCTTGCAGCAAATTAGTAACTGTGTACAGCAAGGGTATGTGTCTCCTCGACAACTCGACCACCCCATTGACCTTACTATCTGGAATAGCCCTTGCCACTTGCTTGGTGCTCTCTCTCAGTTGCAAAAAGAAAACGGGGGAGATACGGGTGTTGGAATGGTTATCACCACCACTACAGCATAAGAAAACAATATCTTCAAAAATTGAACAATTGGCTGCATTAATCAAAAAGGGGCGTCTCAGAATTCTTGAAGTGGATGGTAGAGAACCTGCTACTATTAGATTGCCTATGGAAAAAGAAACCTTGGACTGGTACTTGATAAATTCAAAGAATTTACAAGAAGCATTATTGATGTCACCTGCTAAAGTAGAGACTAGTAAATTAGTGCCTAGAGTTTTGCAATGGATGACAGAATGGAACTGGATTACTCGACCTTTAAGAGAAGAAAACCCCATAGAAGGAGCTATTACAGTTTTTACAGATGCAGGAAAGAAATCAAGGCGTGCTGCTGTTACCTGGCAAGAAAAAGGACAATGGAAGCATCAACTCCTCACAGCAGACCCTGCAGATAGCTTACAAACTTTGGAATTGTTAGCAGTAGTATGGGCGGTGTCCAACTTACAGGAGCCTTTAAATGTGGTCACAGACTCTATGTATGTTGCAGGAGTAGTCAAACGAATAGAGGAAGCAGCAATTAAGGAAGTGAATAATAAACGATTGTATGAGTTACTGATACAGTTAAGGAAAGCTTTACGGGAAAGAGCAAATGGTACCCTTAAGCAGTATATTGAGAAACATCAAGATTTGACAGATCCACAAGCATGTTTGGCTAAGGTTTTGTATGTGATTAATCATTTATGCATTTTTGGGGAAGATGATACCCCCCCTGCAATGAAACATCATCCAAGGTCAGGTCAGGAAAATACTAAGGAAACAGAGGTCTGGGTTAAGTATAAGAACCCAAGTACAGGATTATGGGAAAAACCTGCAAAGGTATTATATTGGGGTCGGGGGTATCTTTGTGTTTCCTCACCTACAGGGCCTTTGTGGGTGCCTGCTAAGTGGACTAAACCTGTTTTTGATGCAGCCTCTGGTGGATCGCCTTACGGAGGAGGACAGGGAGCGACTGGGGAAGAAACTGCTTCTAGTCCTACAACCACTACTGTTTCAATTGAAGGGGTACTCGGAAGCGGTGGACAGAGCACTGACACGTCACTACCGGACGGCCCAGGAGTTGATTGGTTTCATTGACTCATTATCAACTTTTCACTTAACAGATCCAGCGAAACTACATTGCCTTGACTGTCACAATCCACATTGTGCTGCCTGGATAGCTCTACGTTGTGGGGGTTGTAAAAGAACTTTTTGGATAGAACAATCATTATTACGGGATTTGTGGTGTCATACTTGTGAACACGAGCATACGTGGGGAAAAAGCTGGCAAGATGAATTGTGGAGACAAACGGGGCAGAATGCATATATAGCTTTAAATCTTTATGAGTCTCCTGAACAGAAGGTTCTTGCTTATTATCGATGGGAAATACAATGTATTGTAAATAGAATTAAGGTTCAAAGTAAATCACGTATAGTTTCTATAAGGTGTAGGAAATTAGTGCCTTTAACACAGCATTCAGTTGTAGGACCCTTCCAAGGGGATCCTGATAGAGCATTAGATTGCTGCATTGATAAGTTGAAAAAATTAAGTTTGAAAGTGGCAGGACCAGTGAAATTAGGAGCAGCAAGATTGAAGACAGATAAGAAAAAGAAGGCAAAAAAGGGAACGGTCTCATTTGAATAGGGGTACCAGTGATTGCTAATTAATTTTCTATGATTTGAACAATTTTACTGTTGTGGGACCCTCGGGAGGATATAGTTGTTGAGGAGGATAACGAACAAGAACTACGATTACGAAATAAGATACACCTTGTGTTAAAGAAAGACCTTGAGCTGTTAGCCTCATATAGTAAAAAGGCTGAAGAGGCTTTGCGATCACCACCATTGAATTGCTTGCATTGGGTTGAAGATACACAATTTTATACTGGTCCTTACTTACATTCGCTTCCTTGTTATGTTTGCAAAAAGGATAAAGATAAATGCTATGCATGGGTAGCTTTGCATTGTGCAGATTGTAATCAGGTTTATTGGTATTCACAGAAGTCATTGGGATATTTATGGTGTACATCTTGTTTTGGAAAGTGGATTCGAAATCATATCTGGGTTAGAGCTCTTGAACATAGTACTGGCCTGCCAGGACGGACAGGATTACAGCTCTTTGAGAGTGCAGAACAAGTGGTTATAGCATATCTTAGGTGGAAGTTGCAGGAAAACCTTAGAATATTTGAAATTACTAGAGCCTCACGTATCATAGCAGCTCGCTGTAAAGCTGATTTGCCTTCAAAATTACCTCGTGCTATACTTGTGAGCAAGGATGCTGATTTAGAATTAGATCAGTATATTCAAGAATTGACTCAGCCTTACAATAGACAATCTAGCAAACCAGGGAAAAGACAGCGAAGAAAGAAAAAACAACGTAAGCAGAAGGAAGAAAAGGAGAAGCAAAGTAAGCAGAAAGAAAAATGAGGTTTGTTTTTGTAATACTGCTCAATGCTGTAGCAAGTGAAGCAGTAGGAGTAACACACTTTAGTCAACCAAGGGAAAATTTATGGGTAACACTTGCTAATCAAACTAACCAATCATCACTTTGTCTTAGCCTTGGAGGAGTCACTAACCCATTTCGAACATGCCTGGTGGGACTTCCGGTGTGGTCTTCTGGAGAATTTTGCAGTTTGATAAACAATCAAACCTTATGTATGTCTAACATGTCAAACATCACATTGCCGGTGCAACAAGGGTGTACTGCAGGTCAGAGTGATGGCTATCGTCAATGCTTACTAATCCAATCACTTAACACCTCTTTGCACTCTCCTCCTGAGGAATTGGATCTTTTTGGAAGTACAAATGCCAGCATATCTAACACTACAGCTGGTGGATGGTTTAGCTTCAAACTTTCGGGTGCTCAGAATTTAAACCAACCTAAAGAAACATGGGCCACCCTAGATTCATCCCTGAATGTGAGTGAATTCTCTCCACAGCATTACAGTCAATGTAACGGCACAAATATCACAGCACCAATGAAATTACCCACAGGAATATTTTTGATTTGTGGAGACAGGGCATGGAATGGTATACCAGCTAAACCACAGGGTGGACCCTGTTTTTTGGGAAAATTGTCACTGTTTCATCCTAATGTGTCCTTGCTAATGCAGCTGAGTCAAAATTCAAACAGGAGAAAACGTAGCATACATGACTTAGACTGCAGCAAGATAGGAGATCCACGATTTTGGGGCACGTTCAAACAGGTGGTGGTTTCAACTATCTTACCAGGAGGATCTGCCAATAAAGCCATGAATTTAGCAAAACAATTAGGATGCTGGGCAAAGAATGAGCTGAACAAGACATCACAAATTCTAGACATGCTAACTGCAGATGTGCAAAGTGTTAACCATGCTGTTTTGCAAAATAGAGCTGCTGTAGAATTTTTGCTCTTGGCACAAGGGCATGGATGTGAAGAGTTTGAGGGAATGTGTTGCATGAATCTGTCTGATCATTCGGTGTCCATTCACACTAAGATAAAAGAATTACAACAGGGACTTCACAAACTTAAGGAAGAAGACGGTTTAGGAATTGAGGAATGGCTTAAAGGCCTGGGACTCGGACCGTGGCTGAGGAACCTTGTGATCTATGCTATAGGACTGCTGGGTGTAATCTTACTGTTTTTGCTTATTTTGCCTTGTATCTTTAACTGTATTCAAAACATGGTCAGCCGTACAATAGCAAAAACATGGCAAACTAATCTCCTTGCACAAGAAGAAAACGGGGGAAATGTGGAGAGCATTATTAATAATTGGTTAGCTGAGAAAGGCCACACTGATATAATGCCACTAGTTAAACTGAAGGAGAAAAGTCAGCAGTCAGCAAGCTGAAAGGAAGAGTCAGCAGCGACCTTGCTGCAACATGAGGATAGGGAGTTGAGATTAGTCCTGAATACATCCTAAGAATATGTAGAAAGTATCAAAAGTAGAACCATAGGAATGTAGAAGTAGGCGTAGGTGCTGATATGCAAGCTGACCAATCCTGAGCTCAACTTTTGCAATATGTATGAAGTTCATTATTAACTGTATTTAACCCGCCGTACTGATCAATAAAATCGAGCCTGTGATGATCAAACTGATGTCCTGGTTCCCTTCCGTCGACAGTTCTGCCTTTGGTCCCCAGCCCGGTGGGGGTGGTGCCGTGAGGCAGATGGGAGACACACCTGATGCATTTGCATTGCAGAGGCAGGGGGCACAGCGGGAAGCAATCATGGCTTGCTTGCTGTGGGGAACAAACATTCCTAGATCCAAGATGAGGATTTTTGGGGCTGCTTCTATTTCCCTGCTGCTGGCATGCCTCAGTGGTTTTGGGGAAAGGAAGCATGTCACTACTCGGTTTGGCCTGGGTCGTTGGGCTCAGATAGTTCCTGGGCTGGGCCCACTGCATGGCCTCCTTATGTTTTTGGGGATTCTGGTTTGTCCTACCAGCCCTGGTCCCCCTTTGTGAGCCAGTTTTGGGGTTTCTGGTCCAGCATGGGCCAGGGCCCCCAGGGCCTTTCCTTCTCTGGCACTGCTCTGCTTGGCTGCTGCTCTTTTGCTTTTCGATCAAAAAAAAAAAATTAAAAAAAGTAAATTTAAAATTAAATAAAAAAGATTGAAAATAGCGGGCAGCAGCTCTGAAGCACTGAAGCATTGAAGGGCCAGAAAAGGACATTCCAAGATTGTTCAAATTGTTTGAAATTGTTTTAAATTGTCTTATGACTGTCAATGGTTTTTTGATAACTATTGATGGAACTCTTTTGCAGAAGTTTGTTTTCAGGACCAAAAAAGACTCTCAGATATTCCAAAGGAAACAACTTCAGCACTTGGACTGTTCCTGAAACTCAGCTGCATGGACTTGAATTCTCTTTGCATTGTTTCTTGCAATTTTCTTAGATTGTAGGATTGTTTTAGTGATTTGTGAGTATTCTATATTTTACAGGTGAAGAAATTTCCTGTTCATTCCACATCAGCATTTTTCTTTTAATTTATACAATTTAGAAAGGTGAGATGTCACAGATATTTCTTCACAGAAATCCTTTCTTTCAGATTTCTGCGTCTTCTGGAGGGCAAAGGCCTCAGAAGACAAGGTAAACAATTATTATCAGCTGCTGTGGAGTGTAACAGGGGCACCTTGATTGGCTCATGCTTCTTGTTTATAATTAAGTGCCAATCACAAAGTGCAAGGCCGGGGACTGAGTCCTTGGGCCACAACTTTGTTATAGATTTTTTTCTATCGATTCCTAGCCTAGCCTAGCAGCTCTGCAAACTTCTCTCTTTATTCTTTTCAGTATAGTAATAATGTATTATATATGATATCTCAATAAATCAGCCTTCTGATCAAGAAACAAAATTCACCATCTCTCTCTCACCAGCAGCGACCCACTCAGGCGCAGTAATACACCCCACCATTTTCCCCACCCAAGGCTGGCACTCAGAGCAGCCTTGTGCAAATCTGAGCTCCCTCCAGCCCACACTGGACCTAGCCAACAGACCACAGTTGAACAGGATATAACTTAATAAAAATTACACCATTAAAATAACAATCACACAATTACAAACTCTTCGCTGAGCTATGTGCAATGTCCCAGCTGTGTCTGATGAGTCCACTGTTCACAACTGATTTGCATACTAAAATTAATTTTTGACTAATGTGGTTCTGTGATAGATATAAACACAATTAAGTTCTTGTATCAGGACTCTTGTCCTGGACTGAGGACAGAACAGCTCAAACAATTCCTGATTTGCAAATCTATCAGTGGTGGATGGAGAAGGGGTGTCAGGCTGCTCTTGGTGTTGAAGAAATGCTGAAAGCAGCCTGACTCATTTCATCTGCTCATGCCCTGGCTGATCTCCCCTCTTTCCCCTTCCACCCATTGGCTTTTGTCTCCCCCCAGTCCCCGGTGAAGAGCCTGGCTCTGTGTTCTCCATCCCCTCCTTGCTCGCACTGCCAGGCTGGGATGAGGAGCCCCTCAGCCTTCCCTGCTCCAGGCTGGACAAGGCCAGCTCCCTCAGCCTCTGTTCAAAGCGCAAGGGCTCCAGCCCCACCTTGGAGGCCCTTCCCAGACCCTGCTCCAGCTGCCAGACTTCTTTCCTTCCCTGGGGAACCCAACCCCAGGTCACAGTGATCTGGATAATCCCCGTCCTTGATGTCCTGGTCACACAGCCCTGGCCCCTTGTCCCCGTGTCAGGCTCTGGGGTGGATCCTGTGGGACATCCTTTGGTGGAGGCTGTGGCTCTAGGTGGCCCAGGGGGATCCTGGGGGACAGGGACCCTGCTGGGCATGAACAGCATTGGACTTGTTGGGAAAAACTGTGAGGGGGAGCTGGGGGAGAGTGACCAACCCAGTGGCCTGACACAGCCTGCTGGGATGTCACAGCCCATTCTCCAATGTCACACAACTGGTCTCTGATGTCACACCAGAGTCTATGATGCCATAGTCTGCACTGTGATGTCAGACCTCTGCCCTGTGATGTCACAGCTGGATCTCTGATGTCACAGAGGCAGACTATGATGCCATGGCTGCTTGATGACCTCACATAACCCACTCTGTGATGTCATAGCCCACTCTGTGGCCAATTGGTACCAGATGATAAATTGCCTACACCAGGTGAGCTCACACCTGGAGCTTGTTCTCCACAACCCCAGGCCTGTGGAAACCACACAGTGTCCATTGTGTGAGAAGGGGAACTGGAAGTTCAGCAGCCTCAGTGTCCTGCCAGCTCAGCCAGGCCCACAGGAACATTGGGGTCCATGACCACCAGGGACCACCAGGGAGACCCCCAGGACAGGAGAATGCCCGGGTAAAGGGGAGGGGAAATATATTAATTATTTTGGGGAAATGATTATTATATGTATTTTTAGTCCAGGACAATCAATGAATATGTATGAAAAATACAGAATATAAGCAGAAACTTTCCGTTACTCAGCATGCACAGCTTTGGGAGGAGCTCTTCCCCGTGCATCCAGCTGAATAAAGAATGCTGCTTCTTTATGCTACATTGGGGTTAAGGAATTTTCTGTTTTATTAAATTTTTGGTAACACTCCCACTGCCAAAAAAAAGCTCTGTCTGCTGCTATTCACAAACAGAGAAGGGCTGGTGGCAGATGTGGGGCTCAGAGGCTGCCTGGGGCACAGTGACCATGAAATAATGAAGTGTTCAATGTTCTGTGAAAGAGGGAGGGGCAGCAGCAAAACTTCTGCACTGGAAATAGGAAGGGCAGACTTTGGCCTGTTTAGGCTGCAGATTTGGGGAATACCTAATCAGGTACTGATTGCTTTAAGGGAAACAGCCCGTAAAAGCAAAGGGGTCCTGGAAGGATGGACACATTTCAAGAAAGTAATCATAAGGGGGAAAAAGCAGCCTGTCCCAGTGAGGCAAAAGATGAGCTAGTGAGGAAAATGACTGGCCTGGCTGCCCATGGAGCTTTTCTGGAGACTCGGGGGTGGAAAAAGGACCAGCAACTCAGGAAGTCTTTAAGGATGTTGCTGGGTCATACAGAAAGAAAAGCTGAGAGTTGAAAATTCTATTAAAACTTAACCTGGAGGGTTCTGCAAAAAGAATAAGAATGTTTTTATAAAAAAATAACAGCAAAAAGGAGGAGTAGAAGAACCTCTACTCTTTATTGGTTGCAGTAGAGAATATAGTAACAAAAGATAAGGAAAAGGCTGAGCTACTTTACCCCTAGTTTGTTTCAATTTTCAATATTAGGAAAGGATATTCTCAGGAGAAGTGTTCTCCTGAGCTGGTAGATGGGCACAGGGAGCAGAACAGCCCCTGGAATCCAGGAGGAAGCAGTGGGTGACCTGCTGAGCCACTCAGATGCTCACAGGTGAATGGGATCAGACAGGATCCATCCTAGGGCAATGAGGGAGCTGTAGATGAGCTCCCCAGGCTGCGCTCCATCATTTACCATCAGTGCTGGCTCAGCAGGGAGCTCCCAGAGGACTGGAGGTGCCAGTGTGAGCCCATCCCCAAGAAGGGCTGGAAGGAGGAGCTGGAAAACTCCAGGCCTGGCAGCCTGACCTGGGTGCCCAGCAAGGTTATGGAACAGATCACCTTGAGTGCCATCACAGGGCACCCACAGGATGGCACTCACAGGGCACTCCCAGCTGATGGGAACAAACTTTCTGCCTGACTGCAGAGGTTAGGACAAACCTGGGTGGTTTCCCTGCCATGCCCCAGCCCTTACTGGCCCCAGGGCTGATGGCATTTGTGCTCCCTCAGGTTCATGTCCCCACAGCAACAGCATGGGGGTGCTCCCCCTGCTCTGTGCAATGCAAACAGGGGCTGCTGAGCCAGTGCTGCCGTGTCTGTGCCTGCAAGGATGGGGCACCTGTGTGAGCTGGGGGAGAGGCCAGGGCTGCAGAGGGGGGATGTTGTTGGCAGCTCCATGAGGACGCTCTGGAACGCTGCCCTGGGCTGTGCAGCGCACTGGGGATGGATCAGCCCCTGCTCTGCTGCTCCTTCCCATCTCCCCCAGGGCCCTTGCCTGTTGTTGCCCTCAGCTCCATGGCAACCCTGGGACAAAGTGGTTCCAGGGCTGTTCCAGGTACAATTGCGGTGACACTCGTTTGTGCGACCAGGTGCCATGGCAATGGCCACAGGGACCCGTTCCTTGGTTTGGTGCCATGGCAACCAATGCCCGGACCTGTTGTGATGGTTGGTGGCCATGGAAAGCTGCCCTGGGCCCTTGCTCAGCGCTGGTGTCAGTGCCCAGAGCCAGAGGGGATCCCTTGCTGGGGGCTGTGCCATGGCCACCTGCCCTGTGCCGCGCTGGCCGCTCAGGCACCAGGAACCAGCAGGCACCGGCACTGCCAGGGCCAAAGGCCAGGTCAGCCTGACAGAAAGGGGCAGGGCTGGGCACTGTTTCCATGGCAACCGGCACTGGGAGGGACACCTGGGTCACCTGGCCTGGCAGTTGCCATGGAAACCCCTGGCAGGGACTGAGGGCACAGCCCCTGGCACTGAGACACTGCTGGGCCGGGTGCTGAGCACAGGGCTGAGCACGCAGAGATGGTTTTGTTCTTGCTGAGCTGCAGCACAGCCAAGGCCTGTCCTGCCCCTCGTCAGCCACGCTGGGGAGGGGCTGGGGCTGTGGGGGAGCTGGGCAGGGGACACAGCCAGGACAGGGGACCCCAACTGACCCCGGGCATAGCCCAGACCAGAGCACATCATGCTCAGGGTGTGAAGGGGGAAAACAAGGAGGAAGGGGGGAATTTTGGAGTGAGGGCTTTTGCCTTCCCAGGGAACACTTAGGCAAGAGGGGGCCTTGTGTCCCCAGTGGGCAGGGTCACTACCAAAGAGACAGACACCAACTGAAGGAATTGTAATTTATATCATGCACAGCTGCAAAGAATTACAAAAGGATAAGCTCAGCAATCCATCATAACTCATCATTACATTTTGATGACCAATCCCTTGGTGAAACACCAGAGGTGTTTGTGGCAGACAAAGATTCTGGCTGACTATCAAGGTACACCTTACAGACATCAGTAGTACTTTAGTGACACCGTTCCTCATTCTTTTTTCTCAATCTCATTTGAGTTAGGAACAAGAATTCTGTTGTCCATGGAGCTGGCACCTTTTTAATTCCAGAATAATGCCTCCAGGCTCTTTGCTGTTCAGCTTTACCATGCTGTCTGTGGCTGACAAGGCTTGGGGGGCCCTTTCCCCTCTGGCTGGAAGGGGTCGGGTCCCAATCCCTGAGGGGCACCCAGGCTCCTGGATGGAATTCCTGTGCAAGTCCCTCAGTGTCACAGCAGCCTTCACATGGAGCCCCATGGATCAGAGCATTTTCCACAGGGGCCTTTGGGGCAAACAGGGAGATTTGGTCTGGCAGGATGTGTAAAACAATCTCCTGTCAAATCTCCTTGTTCTCACACAGAATCCCTGGCTGCAGGGACACATTCCCATTGTTCCTGCCCAGGTTTCAGGACTCAGAGTTGTCTTTCTTAGGAGCTGTTCCTTCAGCTGCCTCGGGAGGGCCATTTGGCCTCTGGACCCACACTCTGGCTCCATTATTAGGGCTGCTGGATCCAAACCCTTTATCTCCACAAATGGTGGTGACTGGAGGTGGATCTCCCTTTTTCAAAATCGTTCTTAAAATTGCAAGATCAGTAATTGTGCTACCCTGTCATGGGGTTGAATAATCCAATCCTGGTCACTATTGTTTACAGAATTACTGCAATTTCTCCTGGATATTCTGCATCGATTCCTCCTGCCATGACAGGAACACTTTGCAAGGCCAAGCTCCAAGGGAGCAGTTACCAAAGCAAAGTGTCCTGGAGGAATCTGAATTCCTGTTTCGGTATTGATAGCTCTCATTTGCTTTGAATTTCTCCTCATTAATTCCAATGCATGAAGGCCCAGCCCTGCAGCCTCTGGGCTGGCCCTGCCAGGGGCCATCACAGCCAGAACAATTTCCCAGGCAGCCCAAGTCTCACTGCCCATGGTTGGATTTGCAAATTGGGGGCAGCCGTGCACAGCCAGGGGGTTTCCATTTCCCCAGTGGGCCATTGTGAAGGGCATGGAGCACATCTGAGAGATGGGTTCTCCATGGGGAAAGGTTCCATCTCCTCATTTTTTACACTGCTCTTTTAAAAACCTGTTCAACCAGTCCTGCAGCTTGTGCATAGTCTGGTACATGAAAAACCCTGCAGGCTTAATCACTGTATTTTTCACAGGAACAGACAAAGCACTCTGCATCACAGTATCAGCAAACCCTGTAAAAATAGCCAATTTCCTCCCTTCCTCCTTTTTCATTGTATACAATCTCACAAAGTTGGCCACTGACATTAAGGTCCTGGCCAATCCTGTTCTGTAGGGTATTTAGTGTTACATCCCTGAGCAGCCAAAGCTACCAAATTAGCATTGTCAGCACTACTTCACATTATGATAATTTTATATGTAGATAGTGATAGAGAAATATAGATATAGATAGATATGGACATATATAAAAGATAAATGTATATATTAAGGTATTATTATCCTATAAATATATATGTAGTTATTTATTATATTAATATTTCACTTGCACAAATGCATCTGAGCTCAAGATTAGAACCTTCTTCTGTTGCTCCATGTGGGAGCATTCCAACAATCATTGTTCCTTCTGAAGGTGCTGTTTCCTATGTACTCACAACAAATTCATCTTTGTCTGCCTAAACCCACAAGGTCTTTTCCTTTTCCATTTGCAATTTTTGGATGCATTTGAAGCCATCCAGGGGTTCAGCTTCTTTTACCCGACTGCCCCACTGCTCACACGGGGCTCTGACCTCAGCCCACTCAAGAGCCAGGGAACTCCAGGGAAGGGTTTCCCAGCTGGGAATTTCTGATGGGACTGATTCCTCACATTTACATTGAACAAGTGACATTTTGTTGGGATCTGGCCAGACTGTGCCAATTTTGTTTTACCAGTGGGCAAAGTCAGCACCAAAGACACAGACTCCAGCTGAAGGAATCAGTGTCATTTCCTGCAGTTCAGAGCAGCAAAGAATCACAAAAGGAGCAGCTCAGCAATGCACCCAACCATCCCCACCAAAGATTGCAGCAGTGATTAAGAAAGATCCAGCAGCATTTACCCTCAGCCTTTACTATCCCCCAGACCCACATAGCAGCTGGGGAAGCTGTCACAGCCAAGGGCTGCAGAGCCACTCCTGGGCACTGGGAATTCCTGCAGGTGCCTCCAGCCCCAGGTGAGGCTCCAACCCCGCTGGGAGAGGGCCCAGTTCTGACAGTGCTGAATGAACAAACTGACAGCACTGCTAGTGTGGCAACATCTGCTTTCATCCTCCTCTTGGGTCCCTCCCAAAGCCTGGCCAGGGCTCAAGGAGGAACCAAGGGAGCTGACTTTGATCCTTCAGGCCCCAGACAAGGCCAGATGTCAGATTTCATGGCCTTGTCTGGCTTCTAAATACACAAAGGTCAAGACATGTTTCACTAGTGAGTGGCTACATCTATCACAGGGCTAATGACCATGCATATTTCTTCAGGGAGCAGATACAAAGATAACCTTTGCTGGGAAGGTTCATCCAGAGGCCACCTTTGGCTCAGGGACTGCTGTCCAGGCCTCACTCAGGGCTGGTGTCCAGGCCTTGGCACTTCAGGGATGTGGTTTAGTGCTGGGCTTGGCACTGCTGGGTGACTGGCTGCACTAGGTGAGCTCAGAGGGCTTTTCCAACAGAAAGGATTCTGTGATTCCATGATTATATCCACTGCATTCCGCTGGGTCTATTTTAGCAGCATTCCTTTGCTCCAAAAGTTCCCTCTTGCCCAGCTCCTGTGGCCTGAGGCTTCAGCTCCTTCAGCTCCTGGTGCTGAGCTGCTCATGCTGAACGAGATGACTTGGAGAGAAGAACATAGTCCATGCAATTCCTTCTGGGACACGGAGAGGGGAGGCTGTGCAAACAGGAGCATTGTTTGCTGTGGCCTCCTCTCTGCCCTTCACACCTTTCAGCACTTCGAACCAGCCAAGAGCTTTCTCCAAGAGTGTAATGGAGCAGCTGCTCCTGCTCCCAGGCCTGGCTCTCTCCAGTCTCTGCCCTTGCCTGGTTCTGTCCCTCTTGCTGTGCCCTCTGTTCCCCCAGGGCTCGCTGGCTGCTGCCCAGGACTGTGGCACTGGCACAGATCCAGTGCTCCAGAGCCTCCTTTCTGTGCCCTTGCAGCTGCCTTGGCACAGCAGCCTTTTCCATCTGGAAGCTCCCCATGCACAGGGAGTTCCCAGCTCCGTTCCCTGCACAGCCTCCAGGAGCCCAGGGCTGCCATCTCCAGTCCCTGCTGGCACTGGGGGCTCCCAGGTGCCTCAGGCTGCTGTGACACCGCTGCACACAGGAGGGAAGAGGGGCAGGGGCTGTGCTCAAAGTCAGCTCCATGTGCTGCTGCTGCTGCTGCTGCTGCTGTGGGGTCATTTGTGCAGTCCTGTCTGCCCAGAGTCAGGGATCAGATCCTGCCAGTCTCTTCCAGCCCTGGCTGCTCAGAGTTTGGGCCTTGGAGCCTCAGGTGGCCAAAGGCAGCTGCTGCTGGTGCCTCTGTGTGCCCGTGTTCAGCAGTGCTGCTCCATCAGTCTGTGCCCAGCTGGGGAAAAGCCTCAGCCCTGCAGAGCCAGGAGCTGCCGGGCTCTGCCTGAGTAGCTCAGCCAGCAGGAAGGGAGCTGCTCCATACAGGAACCAGGAGCAAAGGACATTCCTTCTGTAGGATATGTTTTCTATTGAAAGGAGAAAAAAAGGAAAAAGGAAAAAAATAGGTTAATTGTAAAAGATAAGAATAAAATCCAAGTTTTAGTGAAAAAACACTACATAATGTTAGTGAAAAAACCAAAACATAAATGCAAAGTTACGTTCTTTGCATTAAGAAGTGAATGATCTTTTGAAAAAGAGAACTCAGTTATTTCCATTGAAAATGTGCTGATGGCATGGATCCATCTTACTGACCTCAGCAACCTCTTAAAAGATTCTGGGCTTTGTTTCCAACATTGGTATTTGAAATTGTGGTCAAAGCAAGAGGAAATTGCTTTGTGCCCTTCCAGCTCCAAGCAGGACTGGGAATGGAAACTCTGTCAAAGCCCAAATCCCTTAGAAGATGACCTTCCTCCTAACCCTGCGAATGAGCTGCACATTCCTTTTGAAACTGTCAGGGATTTCAAAGAGAAACTAAGTCCCACCTACAGCTTTTTGCTCTGGTTTGGAAGTGCAGAAGGGCAATTCTCCATCCATCAGCTCCAGACTGCACTGCCTCAGGAGCATGGCCCACTCGCCAGCTTTGGCCCACTCGTGGTACTTCTAGAGGAGGAAGAAAGTGCAGTTGCACAATTCCAGCCAATCAAGAAGGAAGAACGGGACACACAATACACCCTGTACAGATCCAGGCATTCAGCTGGGACTGTGGAGATGTTGGGTCCTTGCCAGTTGGATGTGTGTCCCCAGCTGCAATCTCTGGGCCTGCAGCAGAGTCTCACTCACCTGCCAAAGCAGAAAGCTCAGGCGCTGTGCTCGCAAGGGGCTCGTCTGATGCAGAGCTGTCAGAGCAATGTGAGGGCAGAGCCAGCCCAGCTGGGCCCAGGGCTGAGCCCAGCAGAGCCCTGGCAGAGCCCAGAGCAGCCTCAGCACCCGCAGAGCCTGGCTGCAAGGAGAGAAAGCAGAAACTGCCCATCAGCTGAGGGCTCCTGTGCCCTTGTGCCCAGGCCTGCGGTGCCCAGGCCATGCTGGCTGTGCCCAGAGCTGTGCCCAGAGCTGCCCATCCCTGCTGCCTTTGGCAGCAGAGCAGAAGGGTAGGACATGTGCCCAGCCTGCAGCCAGCCACGGCACATCCAGCCCTCAGTAGCTGCCCAGAGCAGGATGCTCCTGTGCTCACTGCCAGCTCCCAAAAGCTCTGATCCCACCCTGCCAAGCACACAGGGACCCACCTCACACCACCCTGAAGTAAAGCTGCTCCCAAACCATGTCCTCAGCATCCTCCAATGGCACGGCCCATCCACACCACAGCTGCTCCCAAGCACTTCCCCATCCACACTGGACCACCCAGAACGCTTCCTCTAGAAAAACAAACAACACATTCTTGAAAATACATTAGACTGAAAAAGGGAAAACAAGAAAAACAGTAAAAACTCTTATCCTCTGTCAGGGCCTTGAAAAAGGCCCAACCCCTGCATGCCAGTGAAAAACCCAGCCATGAGTGAGGGAAGCCCACACTTTCTCTCTTCCCCCCTGCACTGCCCCCCAAAATCACGGTGATCCCAAAGCAAACAAGGGCAGTGGAGCAGCCCAAGCCCTTCCTTGCCTGCACAGCAAAGCAGCCCCAGCATGGGTTCTGGAGCCCCACCTCTGCTCCCACCATGGGGGTTGGTTTGTGTCGGGCTGGCTGCCCCACCCCCAGCCCGGGTCACGGTGGGTGCTGGGGGCTGTTGGCAGAACCAGGAGCCCAATCCCATTTCGTACCCACCCCAGCCCATCCTCCCAGGCCTGCAAAAAGCAGCTGAGCAGCGACTGAAGAATGAGTTGCATCTGCCCCAGCAAAGGGGGAGCCTTTGTTTCCCAGCCAGGCTGGGCCATGCCCAAATCTGGAAGAATTTCCCCAGGTGGGACTCATCTGCAAATTCTCTGGGGAGTTTGGCTTTGAAAAAGGTGCCAGAATCAAAGTCCATCACCTTCAGCCTCCAGTGGCCAGGCTGAGGAAGAGCTTCTCATCCTTGATGTCTCCCTCGCTGTCTCCAGCAGCAGCAGCAGCAGCAGCAGCTGCAGCAGCATCGCACCCGGTACAGCTTCTCCAGGGGCTTCTTCTCCTTCCCTGGGGGGAGACCAGGCTTTCAGGGCTCTGCCCAGGGCCCCAGCTGTCAGGGAACCAGGACAAGCAAAACCAGCTTGGATGGCGGCCACCAGTGCTGGGCAGAGGAGCTCAGCTCCAGCACAAGGGCTGCGTGTTCCCATCCCATGACCCTGGTGCAGTGAACCAGGCAGCACAAAAAGGGCTGGGTTCCTTTGCTTCTCATTGCCATGGCATGTGTGCTGCTGGAACTTACCAGGGCCCTGGATATTCCAGGGACCTGGAGAACCATTCCCAGCAACTGGGAAAATCCTAGGTGCTCCATCCACCCATAGATGAGGTTTCCAAAATTGCCCCAAAATTTGGTCCAGCTTTTAGAGGCCAAAAAGAGCAAGTCCAAGTTACTTGATGATATTTTTAGCCCAGAAAGCCCTGCAGCTGATGGCACACTTCACAATCAGCAGGGGACACAGCTAGGCCAAAGCCCAGACCTCTGCTGGGAGCCTTTCTCCTCAAATACTCTTCAGACAAGCCTCCATGCAAGTCAGTTGGGAAAGTTTCTTCAAATGAGATATTTTTTGCACATAACTACACAGGGTTATGGGAAAGATTCTAAAGCAGCTGCTCTGGAGTCAAAGAGGCAGCACTAAGACACCTTGTCATCTATTTGTAGCTAAATACTACTCTGGGGGAGTTGAAGGACTTTGGGATGAGCTAGAGAACGGACCTCTGAGTTTTTTCGATGATGCCATTGCTTTTTCTTCTCTTCTACATAGACAGGAAGGGTGAGTTTGGTTCACATCTCCACTGCATGGCTCACAAGGCTGCAAGACTTGTAGTTACAAGAGCTTTGAAGAATTTCTCGGCCAAGAAGACATGGCCAACAAGGATATTTGTGTTTTGGAGCCAACCCTTCAATATTTCATCTTATGGACTCATGCTACAGTGTAAGCCTCCTTAGCCAATCATGCTGTGACACACAAACCTACAGCACCGCATCCTAAGCTTCTTGTTTACCATTGTAAATACTTTTATTTTTTCTAGATCTTGAACTCTAAAACTCTAAACTTTCCTCCACTTCAACATTCCTCCCCATGTCTCTGCTAGAAACTAGAAATCCTCATTCTCGCTTCTAGCACCTAGTGTTTGGAAGCCCTTTCCAAGGTCTCAGATCAAATCTATTGGTTTCTCGGCTCTTTTAACGACCCGGGAAGGTTCGGGGTGGCCTTGGGCAGCCTGCGCTCCAAAGGATGAGAAGAGGCTTCAGGTTTTTTCTCGGTCTTCAGTGTTTATTAGTTATTTATATAAAAGATTTTCTCTCGGCCCGACAGAGGTCTGCACAGCAAGTCAGCCATGAGCACACACTGCGCGCCCCCGGGGCGGTCACCTATCTTTATACTCAAAATTACGTATACAATATTTATCAATTTTCCCCAATACCTTTTACCCTTATTGACCAGTGCACTTTTAGTAATAACCAATCCCAAAGTGCCAACATCACCACAGAAGATGGAGGCTAAGAAGAAGAAGAAGAAGGACAGGACACGCCCCAATTCCTCCATCTTACTTCTTTAGACCCCCCTGTACAGAAATCCTAAACCCTGTGTTTCACACTCTAATTAACTTATCCCTTCACCATTTACCCCAGTGAAATCCTCCCATCCTCATACAGGTGTCGTCTCCTGTGTAGGATCAAAGTCCAGCCACCAGACACTTCTGGCAACATTCCAGGACTCCCGAGCCCCCCAAGGGTGGTCTCGGTCACTCTGCACATCAGTCCTGAGGTGCTGAGATCCCACACAAATCCTGTGTTTAATTCTAAGCTTTGCTGACAAGACCAAAGGTCTGAGATTTCCCTGCATTTGGGTTTCCAACAACACTGATGCTGTTAGTTCCAGAATGCCCAGGATCCCTCTTGCAAGTCAGCTCTGTCAGGAACCAGGCAGCTGCCAGGGGGCTGCTTGTGGCCTCTGCCAGCCCATTGCCCAGGGCTTGCCAGTGCCCCAGCCCCTCAGGGGCTGCCCCAGCCCGGCCAAGCTGCCCGGCAGCAGCGCCGCAGCCCCACAGCAGCTCCAGAGCAGCCCCATCCAGAGGCACCTGGGAGCCCTCAGCAAGGCAGCCAGCAGCACACGGGCAGGAGGACACACATGGCGCTTCCTGCCTGGCACAGGGCTTGTGGCCATCTCTGGGCACCGCTCTGGCAGGGATCCCCGCAGCCCCGGCCCCTGCCCAGCCGCTCTGTGGGCAGCACAAAGGCTTCAGCAGAACCACCACAGGCCAAGGGGCTTCTGGCCATTTTCCCTGCAGCACTGCATGCCTGGGCAGCTGGCTGAGCACAAGCACCCTTCTCCCCCTTCAGGGCCTCACCACCCCTCAGCCTGCTGTGCTGCTGAGCACAAGTACCCTTTTCACCCTTTCCTGCCTCTTGCCCTGCAGAGCCTGGGCAGCAAAGAAAAGCTCCTGGCAGTCTGTGTATTATATTACATTCTAGAATTATTTACAGTAATCTATAATCTATAAGAATATATATAATTCTATGTACTCTAAAATTTATTTATTTACAATATGGAAAAAAAATGGAAAAGAAGAAAGAAAAATCTTAGAGAAAAGGAAAATTAACCCTGGCACAGGTTGCCCCAGCAAAGACTGCCTCCCAGATCAGCTCTCCTCCTCAGTCATCTGGCAGAGCAGGCAGCCGAGCCCCGACAGGCGAGGCAGAGTGATCCATGCCCTGTGCAGCTGATCGTGCAGCCTCTGAATGGTGGAATATCGTTGATGCTGTATTGCCAGGAGGACATGCAGTGTTTCAAGCGCCAGCTGTGACACGGCACTGCTTGTGTCCTCTGTCAGGCATTCCAGGGCTGCAAGAGAGAGGAACAGAGGCACGGTCAGAGCTGGATCTGCGGGGAGCCCAGGAGAGCCCCCTGCAAGGGCCATCCCAGCCGGCTCTTGCCATGGCCAGGAGGGAGCAGGGAGCAAGGGGATCAGCCCGAAGCTGCTGGCCACCAATGGCCCATGTGGCCCTGAAAGCTCCGTGTGCTCTGTCAACGGGAGCAGAGCCCTTCGCAGCCGGGGCAGGGCTTGCAGCTCCCCCCGGCAGCCCCCACGGTCAGCCCGCTGCCCTCACTCACCAGTGCAGATCAGCTGCAGCTCTTGCTGCTGCCCCCTCAGGCGCCGCCCGGCCATGCCTGTGAACACAGAGCCTGTCACGGCCGCAGCGGCACAGCTCCCTGCCAGCGGCGCTGCCAGCGCTGTGGCCACACAGGCTGCTGGCCCGGCAGGGCTCAGCCCGGCCCTTGCTGCACGCTGCCGCCCCAGGGCATGGCTGCCAGAGGGCGGCAGCAGCAATGCCCAGGCCAGGCGGGGCTCCACGGCGCCGCAGGGCACGGCTGGCGCTGCCGGGGCAGCAGGCGGGGCTGGGGCCGAGCTGCGGCGGGCCGGGCCAGGGAGGGTAAGGGCAGCCCGGGCTCGGGACTCACCCATGAACCTGACGGCTGCTTCTCGCAGGGGCTCCTGTAGTCTCTCCAAGTAGCGCAGGGCCTGGCGCAGGTGTTCGGCCACTCGGCTCCTGTCTGAAATAAACAGGGCCAGGAGACTTCTTCTCCTTTTTTATGCCTTTATTAAAAGTGATCAGCTCAGGATTGGGCAGCTCAACGGGTCTGCAGTGTCCCGTCGTCTCCCAGGGCGACTCAGAGGAGGAGGATATGCACAGCTCTGTCCACAAGGGGCAGAGCTGGGGGATCCAGTCCTCCTGGGAGCCTTTAGGGCGTCGTGTCCCCGTCAGATGTTGCCCCTCCTACCCAGTCGGCCTGGTCTCACCGCCGGGGTCGACTCCCATTGTCAGGGCGAGAGGCTCCGAAGGTGTTCCGCATCTCTGAAGGCTCAGCACTCGGCTCCTCACGTCCAGACATCACTCCAGTCTCTCAACTCTTATTTGGCTCGTTGTTTTTGGGGTTTCTTCTTGGGTTTGGAGTCGGGGGTCCCACAAAGCATTCTGGTCCTTGGAATCACTTTGCATAACACCCCCTCCAGGTCTCTTTTCCTCACTGTTCGGGAAGGTCCCCACCCTTCACTGTCTCAGGAGAAGGGCCATTAACTTGCCCCAGCCTGGGCTTTTACTAATACAAAAACAACCATTAACGACAACGACCCGTAATTACCATAACACAGGCAGCAGCCCAGCAGTAGTGGTAACTTTTTCTCACAAAAAAAATATTAACCGAATTTTTGTTCATAACAGGCCCCCCACTTTTTCTTTGATCGAGCTTAAATTCTAAGCTCACATCAACTCACAATTATTTGTTTTGAATCTAGTATAAATTTCTTGTGCACTTTGGTAATCATGGTTACTTAACCTTGTTACTTTTCTTGGTTTCTTCAGGTTGGTTTGCACGGCAAGTACTATTTTACTAAAACAGATAAATAAGCATAGTAAAAAGAGCAATCCTCCAAGTACACACACAGTGAGAAAAACTACCTTTTCCCATACACCCTTTTTGAAAATCTTTAGGTTCTCCCACCCACTGGGATCAAGTGTAGGAGTTTGTTCTTCATTATTTACGCATGCTAATCTTTTTATTTCATTTGAAATGTTCCTAATAATTGAATTCTTTATTTTTAATACTGCCTGGAGCCGGATAACTTTGTTTAACATAGATATTGGGATCTGAATTTGGCTTTTAAAATTTTGGATTTTCTCCATTTCTATTTCACTTTGCCTGTTTTGTTTAATTTCTCTCAAATCATTATATATAGGAACTCCCAAACTTGATCCAGTTTCTTTGGGTAATAAGAAAATTGGTTTTATCACTCTAGCGGCACAGCTGCCAGACGAGATCAAACCTAGGGGTTTAGGCCTCCCCTGAAATGTGTTCCAAAAGGGGTTCATCTCTTTTCCAGTACACTCATATAAAAACTTGTAACAAACAAATTTTCTTACCATTTTCACCATTTCTTTGCTTTTTACTAGATCTGCTGAGCTTGTTTCAGCAGCATCACATTCAAAGCACAACCAGGCTTCCCCTATAGGGCACTCTCCTAGGAGTGCCTGCCTAAAAGTGGCAGTATTGTATGCTATCCAATACACTCTCCTTTTTTTCTGATAAAGGACCAATTGGGAGAGGTTAACACAATCAGGGTTAGAACTGATGTTGACTCTGGACAAGGAGCTCACTTCCTCCTCATAGAGGGGTTGGTAGCACTCACTGCACGGCTCAGCTGGGCTTCCCAGAGCACCACCAGCAATCAGAGCCACCATTACTACCCTTCCCAAGAGTCTGGTATGGGTCATCGTGCACAGCCTGCCCACCCGGCCTTGCCTCTTGGGGAATTTTACTGAGGAAAAGCTTCCAAGCTCTTTAGAGTCCCTTCTACCTGCTTCTCTGGTTAAACCTCTCTTGGTCTGTTCCCTACCAATTTTGGTTTCCCCCCCAGAGGAGTGTCCTGTAGAGGATTAACCTGGAGTCTTTAGAATTAAATTGGGGAACTTAACCAGAATTACTTATTTACAGTCTTAAAACTTTTTACCAACATAGTTTACAAAGAACAGTCTTGAAACATTTTAATCAATGTTAGAAGTCTTGATACCAATTTTTTTTCCCACACAGTTCAGTCTTTTTGACTCTTCCTTCTGAGAGTCAACTTTAAATCACAGTATACTCAGGTGAATTGACTTCTGATGTGGATGAATCCTTATCCAGTGCCCGGAGGTGAGAGTGGTGTGGACTCTGGCCCAATGCCAGAGGGAAAAACTGGGAGTCTGGCCCAATGCCAGAAGGAGAAAGAGGTGGAGTCCGGTCCAATGCCAGAGGAAGAATGGGGTGCAGTCCGGTCCAATGCCAGAATGCCAGAGGGGAAAAAACCTGAAGTTGAATCCTGGTCCAATGCCAGGGGGTGAGAGTGATGTGAATCCAACCTTTTTCTTTTCGTCTGCACCGTCGAATTAGTAATGAAGAGTACCTGAAACGGGCTTTCAAACACAGGCATTAATGGTCTGCTATTTAATGATTCTATCAAAACTCAGTTTCTCTGTTTAATGTTATTGGTTAATTTCTCTTTTTCCATAGCTTGCATGTTTCTCTCATCAACTTCTACATACTCTGTATTTTGCAAGGAGTTGTATTTCTCAGCTAACTTAACTCCCAAAGTACTTTTATTCTCCCATATCTCTGTGTATTTAATTCACTGGTTTTCTGTTCTATTTTTCAAGATCTTATCTATTTATCTCTTGCTTCTGTTTCTTACTTTCACTTACAGCTTAAATACTTCTTTCAACCCCTTACACTTAATTTTCTTTTTTTTTTTTTTTTTCTTACACTATTCTTCTACACAATACACTTCCCTCTATTGCAGGTCACACACACACACTTCCACTCGCCCCTTCCCACCTGCCCGGGAAGTTGAGGCTGACTTTGTGACACACTCATACACACAACAAGACAACAATAAGGTACCTTTTACTTTCACATCACTTATTACAAGTTAAGTATTACTGGCCAGTTTTGGTGCTATTGGATATCCTTTCTACCTATCTGTTTTTGTCTAACTTCAGATGTTTTTCACTATACTATACTATACTATACTTCTTAGTACTTTGTTGAGACAGGACTTATCTGCTCCTGTATCTACTCAAAAATTCAAATTCTTCATTTAGGGGTCCCACCTCAAAGTTTACCAAGGGCTCTTGTAGATGTTGCATCAGGTCCCCTATAGTGTAAAGCCCCTGACCCTCTAATCGTCACCTTTAAGGATCTTCCCTAAATTATCTTTTTCCATGGCTATTGCCGCATCGAGACTGAGCCTTCTACAAAACCTCCTGACGTGTCCTGGCTCTCCACAGTAATAGCAATGTCGTTTTCTCAAAGAGCCTTGAGGTGTCTCCATCCCTCTTGCACCTGACAGTACTGACCTATCCTTGCCTCCTCCTGGTAGTGGACCCGCCCACCCTGCACTTTCTCTAGCTACAGCAACCATGATCCTGGCCTTGGCCTTTGCTTTATCTTCCTCCCTCCTTAAATACACCTTCAATGCCTCTCTTAATAACTCATTAATGTCCTTCTTTTGCCAATCTTCCATCTTTTCCAGTTTTCTCCTTATATCAGGCCAAGATTTGGTAACAAATTGGACTTTTAGCAGCATTTGACCTCCCGGGGTATCCGAGTCTATTCTAGAGTACAACTGGAAATTCCGCCTTAGGCGGTTAAGCCAGGCAGCAGGAGCTTCATCTTTCTCCTGTGTACCCTCAAATGCCAATTGGGTGTTAGTTCCTTTGGGAACTGACTCTTTGATCCCCCGTATTATCAAAGACCTATATTCCCTCATGGCCTTCCTCCCCTCTTCCTGGTTAGGGTTCCAGCTGGGATCCGTTAGTGGCAATTTCTGTTCACCTGTTGGCACCTGGAGTCCTGGACTGTTATCTTTCTCCCATATTCTTATGCCAGCCACCCTTATCATCTGGACCTCTTCTGGGGAAAATAATATACTCAGGATGGAATTCATCTCCCCCCAAGTGTAGATATTTGGACCTAGAAATTGATCCACTTGGTTGGCTATGCCCACTGGGTCCTCAACTAAATGCCCCAACTCTTTCTTGAATCCTCTCACCTCAGAAGCAGTAAGAGGAGCATTCACAAAGCCAACACCTCCCGCCACTCCTCCCATAGGAACCTCTCTGAGGGGAAAGAGTCTCTCCGCCTTGGAGGTCTTGGATCTGGTGCTACAGTATGGCCCATCTTCAGATGCCAAACTACTTTGAGGGATATCTGGGTTACCCTGAACTTTCTGCACATCAGCAGGTGTATTTGCTGATGGCTGTTTACTGGGCAAGGAGGCATTTGTGCCCCAACTAGGAGGAGGTAAAGGGACAGCAATAGGAGGGGGAGAAGAGCTTGAGTGAATATTAAGTGGAGCTGGAGAAGGGGTGGAGAATGCAGCAGGTGGAGTAGGCATTTATGGTGGTGCAGAAAGAACTGGAGGAGATACTGGGTTTATCATAGCGAAAGCTGAAGAGGTAGAAGGAGGAATTTGAGCAGGTGGTAGTGAGATGGCAGCCGGGGGAGGAACTGGACCTGCCATTTGAGGTGCTTGAAGAAGAGGATTACAAGGTGGAGGGACAGAAGGAGGCAAATAATCCAGGGGGTCCCATCTTTTACTAGTCCTATCATCCCCTCCTTCATTCCCCTCTTTCTTCCTCTGTACCTTACAAATTTGCACTCCTTCATCCTTGACAGTGCTCTTTATCCAGCAAGATACATACAATAATTGCTCAGGATCAGTATCACCTCGAGCTGTCAGATAATTATTTAATTGTTGGCACATCCACTTATCCTTTGTCCCACACCAAGGCCATCCTCCTTGCAACTCTAATTCCAGCCACACTTCCATACACTAATGGATCATTTTCACTTTATCTAATCCCTCCGTGGCCTCTATAGAATCCCATTTTACTAACAGTTCTCCTAAGGGACTATTGGGATGCATATACCTCAGTTTCTTGCCAGTCTTTTTACTATTACAACCTCCCATTTTTCAGGTCTCAATAAAATGTCCCAAAGGTGCCTCTACTGACTGGGAATTTCAAAAAAAACCTTGTTTGAGGAGCTTCAGCCTCCTCCACTGAACTTCAAATTTCTGCCTGATGCTCAGTACTTTATACTGAAACAACCGCCCAATCTCTTGATTCCCTAACTTTCCCAATGTCAGGTCTTACATCTATCGTTACTTGAACACACAAAGCCTCGGCCTAAGAAACCGGGTCATGCCTGACTCCCTTAGTCAGGAAAAACAACTGCCTGATTTTTAGTTTGCCTAACCCGCCAATTTTTAGGCTTCACCGTATCAGGACTTAAAAGCAAACCAGAGCCTCCTTCGCTGGGGTTTGTGCCTGACTCCTTTGTCAGGACTTACTTTGCCTGCAGGGCTTGTGAACCACCCGAATCCTTCTCGGGACTGACAAATCTTACTCGGATCCTTCTTGAGACTTACAAATGTGCCTGACCTCCCTCTGTCAGGACTTACTTTGGGTGCGTGCCACTCATACAAATTCCCTTCGCACGCCCGAAGGGGGGGGGGCCCTTTATTCCCCCTTGGGAGATGACTCACTCACACTAATTCCACGTGCTTCCCCCTGTTCCTGGCCAGGTTTCTCGTGAAAAACCGGAAACGCAGTACTAAGGGGTCCACTCTCAGGTCGAGGGTCCGGCTGCCGGCCCGCGTCTCACTCACACACACATGCGCACGTCTCCCACTCCCGCCACCGGATTTCTCACCAGTCCGGTGCTCCGGTGCTCCTCTGCGTCACTGTCCTGAGCCGATCTCTCTGGTCCTGGTAGCCAGCTGTCCTCTGAAGATCCAAGATGGCCAGTCCTGAGTCCTCTTGAGGCGTGGCTATTCCGGACGAGCGCCCCCAGCTGAAATAAACAGGGCTAGGAGACTTCTTCTCCTTTATAATGCCTTTATTAAAAGTGATCAGCTCAGGATTGGGCGGCTCGACGGGTCTGCAGCGTCCCTCGTCTCTCCCAGGGCGACTCAGAGGAGGAGGATATGCACAGCTCTGTCCACTAGGGGCAGAGCTGGGGGATCCAGTCCTTGTGGGAGCCTTTAGGGCGTGGTAATCCCCGCCAGATGTTCCTACTACGGTCCGGGTCTCACTTCCTGCCAGACCTGGCCCGGGAGCTCTCGAAGACAGGGTGAGGAACAATGAAGCTTTCCAGCATCTCTGCAGGCCTAGCACTCTGCTCCTCACATCCAGACATCACTCCAGTCTCTCAACTTTTATTTGGCTCGTTGTTTTTGGGGTCTTCTCAGTACAGCGGGGGACCCACAAAGCATTCTGGTCCTGGAGTCACTTTGCATAACCCCCCCTCCAGGTCTCTTCTCCTCACTGTTCGGGAAGGTCTCCACCCGTTACTGTCTCAGGAGAAGGGCCATTAACTCGCCCCAGCCAGGGCTTTTACTAATACAAAAACAACCATTAATGACAATGACCCGTAATTACCATAACACAGGCAGCAGCCCAGCAGGAGTGGTAACTTTTTTCTCACAAAAAATATATTAACCGAATTTTTGTTCATAACACATCTCTTGGCAGTTACAGCCTTGGAGGATTTGTCAACACCTGCCCAAGTCTGCCAGGCTAATTCCTAAGGAAATTTTTCTTCACTAACCATTTGAATCTAAATCAAAGTGAAGAGTCTAACAGACACATTGGGCAGTATTTGGACCCACCACAGGACTCGCTTTTGTGTTAGGAAGCTTCCCTATGTGTCAAAATATTTAAATGAAGAAGGTTCCTGTTCAATGAGTAGCAAAAGTGGCTTCAATTTGGTCTTTTGCTCTTTGAATTTTGTGTCTTCAAAGATTTCCTTCCACAATACTCAGCTGGTTAGATTACTGTGCATGTTTCCATCAAAGACACAAGTGTCACCCCAAGAGCATGCACCACCATAGCCAAAATAAAGCTTTCCCCATTATTAACTCATCACTCAAAAGTGCATAAACTACAGAAACATTCTGAAATACAGCTGGTAACCTTAATGGAACTGGTTTGGAAGTGGAGTTTGGTTTTTTTTTTAATAACAAACAAGATACTTCCCCTTCCAAATAAAAAGAAGAGTAACAGAAAGAAAAACAGCAAAATACAAGAAGGGACAGAGGGACAACCCTAGAGTGTTCTAACTTAGTGAGTTAACAGATCTCCAAAGCCAGTGTCAAAAAGTCATCACACTCATGAGGGCAGGACCAATTTATCCAGTGAATTCTCATAACCTCTGCTTACAGATCCTGCACAAAGCTCGAGTGGATGCATCGCCAGTCCAACAAACAGAGACAGAGCAAGCACATGCGAGCGGTTTCAGTCTCCTCAAGTCTCGTATTTCATTACTCAGGGGTAATTAGATTATTTTCTCATAAAAAGTAGTTTAAAGCCCAGCAGTGAAATCAAGTTCCAGAGCTCCCTGTGATGCAGCAATGCTGGGCAGTGGGTCTGGACTGTGCAGAGCACACATCATGGTGTGCTTTTCCAGCCCAGCTGAGGAGACCTTGTGTTGGAGAATTTTGTTCAGACATGGCTTATAGAAAGGCCATGATTACATACAGCTGGTTAAAAAGTAAAAGGCAGCTGTAAGCAGCAAGTTCTCAGGCTTTTTCCTTAAACAATAAACACCATGTCCTTGAGTAAAGTGATGAGAAAAACATGGTGGAAAACATGGAGGCCTTGAGAATGTTCAATAACAAGTCAACAACAGGATGAGAAAAACAAGTATTAGCCTCAACAAGGAACCACAGGTATTGGCAACAAAGGAGGGGTTGGTGTGTAATCTGTAACCACTGATGAGCTTGGGTTTTGCAATATGTATGAGCTTAATTAACACTACTATAAAAGTGTGTAAGCTGGATCAATAAATCGGAGTTCAATGCTCATCAATCGGATGTGTGCTCGTCTCCCTTCACTTTCCTCAAATGGTGACACCCGATCGTGATACTGCGACACACCACGGAGGAGTGAAGACATGGGTTGGGTCCTGAGAAGCAGCCGGGACGGCAGATAAGCGCGGAGAAAAAAGGAGAAAAAAAAAAAGAAGCTGAGAAGCGCCGTGCCTCGGGTGTCGTATAGACGAGCCCGGCTGATACTGCTGCGGCGACCTTGAAGAGCTGCAACAGCGCTGACGATTTAGGTATGGAAAGGCAAGCAGCATATGATTTATTTACTGCCTTTTTACAAAAACGGCAGGTTAAGGGGATAGATTTGCAAAAGGATTTACCAGGGCTTTTGACTTATGGCTACGATAGAGGAGTTTCTATTAACCCCCATACAGTTCATGAGTTAACAGAGTGGCATAAATTCGGTGATTTATTGTCGGAGGCTACTTTAGAGGACGATAAAACTGCCAAGAAGTTAGGTGAATTATGGAGGGTGGTTCACAATGAGCTCTTACAACATCAGGCCGAGAAAAAAGCTGCCAAGCAGGCAACAGCTGCTCATGGGCATAATAAAGATTACGATCAGGAGAGGGGAACACCATTAGCTCCTGCAGTGAGGACGATTTTCTTACCTGCTTCGCTGCCCTCCTCTGCTTCAACAAGCCAGGCTATACAACGTGCTTCTGAGGCTTCTGCATCCCCTGAACAACAGGAGCCATGGCCGAGACCACCCGATAATCTCCCAAAAAATCAATGAGCCGATCCCTGGGGCGGAAAACGACCTGTCGGGGGCTATTGCAAGGGAGCGGAGATTGGCGTGGGCTGCGCTTGCAAGAGAAGCCATGGAAAAGGGGGATGGGGAGGTTATCAGCGCTGCTACCCAGCTGGCTTGTCCTGTTGTATTCCATCCGCAGGAGGGAGGGGGCATGCAGGCTACCATTACAGCCCTTGATTGGAAATTGCTGTCTCAGCTGAGGTCTACTGTTAGTTTGGAGTGAAAAGTGAGCCAGCTAAACAGATGTTAGACTATATTTTTGATACCAGTCTTCTTTTGGTGAATGATTGTGGTGGTATAGCTAAATTGATCTTTACCCCACATCAGCAATTGTTATTTAATGCTAATTGGCAAGAGCTTGTAAACGAGTGTGTGGCGGTACAGAGGCAGCTGGGAGACCCTCTCCATGGTATAACTGTGAACGAGCTTATAGGCCTGGGACCTTTTCTTCGCACCGAAGCACAGGCTTTGTTGGGGCAAGAGAAGTGCCGGGAAGTGATGAGATTGGTCAGGCTTGCTATAGAGAGGGTAAAAGAGCCGGGAGGGGTACCCATGTAAATGGGAATTAAGCAAAGGCCAGAAGAGTCATTTGGGTCATTTATTGATAAGGCTGCTGCCGCAATCAAAAGGGCTGGAGTACCAGAATGTCTTAGGGGGGCATTACTCAAGGAGTGCGCTCTTCAAAATTGTGATTCCACTACTAGAAGCGTGCTTAAAACTCTGGGTGCCAATTGGACTGTAGAGGAGGCATTAGAGAGAATGGCTTTGATGCCAACAGGACCACAAGCCTTTGTAGTAGATGCAATCAAACAATTAGGGCTAGGCTTACAGGAACAGGCAAAGTCCTCTCAGAATCAGGTGTTAGCTGCTCTTGCACCACTTCAAGCGTCAGCAGCACTGCCTCCAACGCCTGGTTGGTGCCAGAACCGCAGTGACTGCGCACCAACACAAGTCGTCGCTGCAGCACCAGCACCCTCTCCTGTCTCCAACCCGCTACCACAGGGAGCCTCGGCTTGGAACCGGCAGCCGCCGTAGGAGTTACACTGACGACCCCGCACCCCTGGAAAATCCCAACAGGGATTCACGGGCCTATTGTTATACAGGGTCAAGCTGGGTGCTCTGCTATTCGGAAGATCATTTGCGTTGGGATTATTTGTTTTGCCTGGCGTCATTGGTGTGGACTATATGGTTATGGTGCATACCCCTTTCCCACCACTTCAAATTGACAAAGGACTGAGAATTGCTCAGCTGGTGCCACCTGGGCCAAATGACTAAGGGATTACAGACTATGAAAGGACAAGAGAGGGGGGAAAATGGTTTTTAATCCACCGGAGGACTTACCTTACTGACTCTGAACCTTTCTGAGAGACCCAAGAAAAGGGTGGAAGTGGAATTTCAGGGACAGAAAAGATCATTTTCAGGCTTGCTCGACACTGAAGCAGATTCCAGCATTATTAGCCCTAGCCGTTCGCCTCCTCTCCGGGTTGGCATGAATGGAAAACAGCTAACAGCTTTCTTTTTCAGTAGTCCAATTACCACCTACCGAGCAATGCCATATAGGGCAGGACATTATGGCTCAGTTGGGGGTGGTTTTAACCCTTTGGGGTAAAAGCCATTGCTTGGACCGTGGCTGGGGAACCTTGTGACATTTGCTATAGGGATACTAGGTGTGCTTTTAATGCTTTTGCTTATTTTGCCTTGTATTTTTAATTGTATTCAAGATATGATTAGTAGAATGATAGAAAAACCTTGCAGACTAACCTCCTTTAGCAAAAAGAAAAACGGGGAATATGTTGGAGGATTTTGTTCAGACATGGCTTATAGAAAGGCCATGATTACATACAGCTGGTTAAAAAGTAAAAGGCAGCTGTAAGCAGCAAGTTCTCAGGCTTTTTCCTTAACAACAATAAACACTGTGTCCTTGGCTAAGTGATGAGATAAACATGGTGGAAAACATGGAGGCCTTCAGAATGGTCAATAACAAGTCAACAGCAGGATGAGAAAAACAAGTATTAGCCTCAACAAGGAACCACAGGTATTGGCAACAAAGGAGGGGTTGGTGTGTAATCTGTAAGCACTGATGAGCTCGGGTTTTGCAATATGTATGAGCTTAATTAACACTACTATAAAAGTGTGTAAGCTGGATCAATAAATTGGAGATCGATGCTCATTAATCGGATGTGTGCTCGTCTCCCTTCACTTTCCTCAGCTCTGTACTGGGAGGGACTGGGACAGAGTGGCTTTGTACTGGGATATACTGGGAGGGACTGGGGGGAGTCACTGGGATGGACTGGGATTAACTGGGACAAACTGGGACCGACTGGGATGTACTGGGAGCACTGGGATCAACTGGGAGCACTGGCATGAACTGGGATGCAGCGGGAGCACTGGGATGAACTGGGATGCACTGGAATGGACAGGGTTTGAACTGGGAGCACTGGGTTTGAACTGGAATGCACTGGTTTGTACTGGGATGCGCTGGTTTGAACTGGGATGCACTGGGATGGACAGGGATTGAACTGGGAGCACTGGGATGCACTGGTTTGTACTGGGATGCACTGGTTTGAATTGGGATGCACTGGGAGCACCGGGGCACCCCCTGCTGGTGTCCCCTGAGGTGGATGGGGCGGGGCCACCCTGGGGACACATCAGGGACACCTTGGGGCACTTTGGGGACACCTTGGGGACACTTTGGGGTGACCCTGGGGCCACCTTGGGGACACCCTGAGAGCACCCTGGGGACATCTGGGAGTGACCCTGGGGACACCTTGGGGACATCAGGGGGTCATTTCAGGGACATCTGGGGACTCCTGGGGTCATTTCAGGGACACCTCGGGGACACCCTGAGAGCACCCTGGGGACATCTGGGAGTGACCCTGGGGACACCTTGGGGACATCATGGCGGCCATCGTGGGGTCACTTTGGTACCCCCCTGGAACACTTCGGGGACATCCTGGGGACACCCTGAGAGCAGCCTGGGGACACTTTGGGGACACCTTGGGGACATTTTGGGGACACCTTGGAGACATCTTGGGGACATCTTAGGGACATCCTGGGGACACCTTGGGGACATTTTGAGGACACCCTGAGAGCACTTTGGGGACATTTTGGGAACCCCCAGCTCAGGAACATCTTGGGGACACTTTGGGGACACCCTTGGGGTCATTTCAGGGACACTTTAGGGACATCCTGGGGACACCCAGAGAGCATTTTGGGGACACTTTGGAGCCACTTCAGGGACACTTTGGGGTGACCCTGGGGACATCCCTGAGACACCTTGGAGACACCTCAGGAACTCCCTGGGGTCATTTCAGGGACACTTTGGGGACATTGTGGGGACATTCTGGGAACCCCAGACCCCGGGGTCACTTTGGGAGCTGTCATGGGGACACCAAGGGGACACTTGAGGAGGCCCCTGGGGACACTCTGGGGACACCCTAAGGCCACCTTGGGGACACTTCAGAGCCACCACTCTGGGGACGCTTTGGGGACACCTTAAGGAGACCTTGGGGACGTTCTGAGAACCCCAGGGGGACACTGTCAGAACCCCCCTGGGGACACTTTGGGGACACCTCAGGATGCCCTGTGGGCACCCCTGGGGGACACCTTGGGGACACTTCAGGGTCACCATCATGGGGACATCCTGAGAGCACTTTGGGGACACCCTGGGGACACCTTGGGGACATTTTGGGGACATTTGAGGGAGATATGGGAGTGACACTGGGGACACTTTGGGGACATCTCAGGGGCCATTGCAGGGGCACTTTAGGACTCCCAGGGGACACCTTGGGGACACTTTGGGAACACTTTGGGACACCTGAGGGACACCTTGGGGACAGTTTAGGGGGACATCTTGGGGACACCTTGAGGACACTTTGGGGGGACATCTTGAAGCCACTCCGGGGACACCTTGGGGACATCTCAGGGTCACTCCAGGGACACTTTGGGGACACCTGAAGAACTCTTGGGGCACTTTGGGGACATCGCAGTAGCCATCGCAGGGACACCTTGAGGGCACATGAAGGACACTGTGGGGACACCCTGAAAACACTCTGGGGACATCTTGGGGACCTCAATGGAGCATCATGGAGACACCTTGGGGATACCTCAGGACCCCCCTGGGGACCCTTTGTGGCCATTTGGGGACATTTTTGGGCCATTTGGGGACACTTTGGGGATATTTGGGGCCACTTTGGGACATTTTGGGCCATTTGGGACATTTGGGACATTTTTCTGGAGCCATCTGGGGACAATTTGGGACATTTTGGGTCCCCCCCATTGAGCACAGACTCAGGCCACGCCCCTTTCCCCACACCATTTTATTCCCAACCAATCAGAATCTCCAGAGTGCTTCAGATGGGCGGAGCCTATTCTGCTCACTCCTCCCCCTTCCCAACGGTGGGCGGGGCCTCCTCGGGGGTGGGTGGAGCCTCCTTGGGGGTGGACGTGGCCTGCAGGGCGTGTGCGGCAGCTCTCCAGCGCTGCAGCCAATGGGAGAAGGGGGTGCAGCCAGGGGGCGTGGCCAGGACCCAATGAGCCGGCTGGGCCCACCTGGGGAGAGGGGCGGGGTTAGGAAAAGGGGGCGGGGCTTGGGGTGGGGGAGACACGCCCCCAGTCTAGGCCTATCCCCCTCCAGGCCCCGCCCCCTCCCTCACCATTGGCTGACGAGCTCCTGGAGGCGGGGCCAGTCCCTGATTCGCTGCTCGCAGCCTTCTCTGACCAATCGCAGCCGAGGCAGCAGCTCAGCCACGTCCCCGGTGAGGGGGGGGCGGGGCCAGCGGCTCTGGCTCTGCCCCCAGGGCAGGCCCCGCCCCCTGGCGCAGGTGCAGCGCCCCCTGGCGGAGCTGCTGATGCAAGATGGCCGCCTGGGACAGCAGCGAGCCCTGACGGACACAAGGCGGTGGGGGTGGGCTTGGCCACGCACCCCAAACCCTGCAAGACACGCCCACAATTGGCAGGACCCTCCCCCACCTTTTCAGCCCCATTTAAGCCCCACCCCAAACCCCTCCCACTCTCTCCAAGTCCCTCCCCCACTCTTTAAGCTCCTCCCCTTTCCCTCCAGCCCCTCCCCCACATTTCAAGCTCCTCCCCCAATCCTGCTCCCAAGCCCCTCCCCCTAAATTTAAGTCCCCCTTCATCTTTTGGCTCCTCCCCCACTCCCCTCCCCTGTCCCTTGGCTCTCTAAACCCCTCCCTCCTCGAGGTCCCTCCCCCACTCAAGCCCCTCCCCATCTTTAAGCCCCTCCCCCTCTTTAGATGCCATCTATTTAAGCCCCTCCCGCTTTGAGCCCCTCCCCACTCTTAAATCTCCTTCCTCCCCCTCAGGCGCCTCCCCCTCTTTAAGTCCCACCCCTCCAGCCTTTGCCCCACCCTTTAGGCCCCTCCCACTTTAGGCCCCGCCCTCATTTAAGCCCCTCCCCACCCTCTTCCTTCTTCTCTCCCCTCTTCCACCTTTAAGCCCCTCCTCCTCTTTTTAAGCTACCCCATCCCTCTTTAAGCCCCTCTCCATTTAAGCCCCTCACATCTCCCCCATTTTAGCCCCTCCCATCCAACTTTAAGCCCTGCCCCACCCCTTAGCCCCTCCCCTACCTGTGCCACGCCCATCTCCCGTGCCAGCCCCCGCAGAGGGGGCGTGGCCTGTGCTAGGGGGCGGGGCTCCGCTCCCAGTGCTCCCAGTGCCAGCTGCCGGCGCTGCAGCCACGCCCCCTCCAGAGGGGGAGGGGCCGAGCCCAGCCCCGCCTGCACCACGCCCACAACCTGCGGCCAATCAGAGACGTTGGGAACTGGGATCAAACTGGGAGGGACTGGGGGAACTGGGTTATACTGGGATGGACTGGAGGGAATTGGGAGATACTGGTTTATACTGGGAGGGACTGGGAGCAAACTGGGTTATACTGGGAGGGCACTGGGATCCAACTGGGAGTTACTGGGATCTCAGCTGGAGTCAAACTGGGAGCACTGGGAGGAACTGGGAGTTACTGGGAGCACTGGGATCAGAGCTGGAGTCAAACTGGGATGAACTGGGAGCAACTGGGAGGGGACTGGATTGTACTGGGAGGGACTGGGGGATACTGGGTTATACTGGGAGGGGGCTGGGATGGAACTGGGGGGAACTGGGAAGGACTGGGAGGGAACTGGGAGGGAAGTGCAGGATACTGGGATGGACTGGGTTATACTGGGATATACTGGGATGGAACTGGGAGGGTGCTGGGAGGGACTGGGTTATACTGGGAGGGACTGGGATCGTACTGAGAGTTACTGGGAGCACTGGGATCAGAGCTGGACTCAAACTGGAAGCACTGGGATGAACTGGGATGGAACTGGGGGACACTGGTTTATACTGGGAGGGACTGGGAGGGACTGGGAGGGAACTGGGATATACTGGGATATACTGGGATGGACTGAGGAGGAACTGGGGGATACTGGGATGGACTGGGGTTACTGTGAACACTGGGAGGGGACTAGGATCAAACTGGGAGTTACTGGGATCTCAGCTGGAGTCAAACTGGGAGCACTGGGATGAACTGGGATGAACTGGGAGGAACTGGGAGGGACTGGGAGCACTGGGATCAGAGCTGGAGTCAAACTGGGATGAACTGGGACAGACTGGGAGGGGACTGGGTTATACTGGGAGGGACTGGGAGCATTGAGATCACAGCTAGTGTCAAACTGGGATGAACTGGGAGGGACAGGGAAGGAACTGGGATAAACTGGGATGGGCTGGAGGATACTGGGATATACTGGGAGGGGACTGGGGGGCTTAGTGGTCTATACTGGTTTATACTGGTCCATACTGGTCCATACTGGTTTATACTGGTGCGGGGCCCACCTGTTCCTGCAGGGGCACTGAGGGGTCACTGGGGGGGGTCCCTGGCGGGGTTTAACCAGTTTATACCGGTCCATACTGGTCCATACTGGTCCATACTGGTTCGCTCCCCACCTGCTCCTGCAGCGCTCCCAGCGCCGCTCGGCGCCCCCTGGTGGCGGCACTCAGGAACCGCAGGCGCTGCTGCAAACGGAGCTGGGGAGGGAAACGGCAAAAATCAACAGAATTCACCCCAAATTCACCCAAAATAACCCAAAAATCAACAAAATGAAGCCAAAATTCCCCCGAAACCATCCAAATTTACCCAAAAATCAACAGAATTCACCCAAAAATAAACCCAAAATTCACCCAAAATGAACCTAAAATACACCAAAATGAAACCAAAATGAAACCAAAATAAATCCAAAATCACCTAAATTACCCAAAAATCATCAGAATTCACCCAGAATTCATCCAAAATCCCCCAAAACCATCCAAATTAACACAAAAATCAACAAAATTCACCCCAAATTAACAGAAAATGCACAAAAATTCACCCCAAAATCCTCCCAAAATCACCCAAATTAACAAAAAAAAATCTCCCTGAAATCACCCAAATTAACCCAAAAATCACCCAAAATTCGCCCAAAATTCACCAAAATTAACCCTGAAATCCCCCCAAATTCACCCCATAATCACCAAAATTCACCCAAAATACAGCAAAATTAACCCTGAAATCCTCCCAATTAACGCAAAATTAACCCCAAAATCACCCAAATTAACCCAAATTAACCCCAAATACACCAAAGTTCACCCCAAAATCCCCCCAAATCCCCCCACAATCACGCAAATTAACCTCGAATCACCAAAATTTACCTAAAAATCCCCAAATTAACCCAAAATTAACCCAAGAATCCACCAAAACTAACCCAAAATCACCAAAATTAACCCAAAAAACGCGGTCCACCAAAATACCCCAAAAATCTCTCCCAAATCACCCAAAATACCTCCCAACCCCCAAAATCCCCAAATTTCCCCCAATTTCCAAAGCCCCAAAATCCCCCAAATCCACCAAATCCCCCAAAATGCCCAAACCCCAAAAACCCCAAATCCCAAAAATCCAAAACACCCCCAAACTCCCCCCAAGCCCCAAACATTCCAAAAACCCCAAAGTCCCTCAAAACCCCCCAAAATCTCCAAAATTTCCCATTTTACCGCCTCAAAAACCCCAAATCCCAAAACCCCAAAAAACTTCAAAACTTCAAAAAACTCAAAATTCCCCAAATCCCCCAAAGTGCCCCAAACTCCCAAATCCCCCAATCCCAAAAAAACCCCAAATCCCAAATACCCCAATTTCAGACCAAAATTCCCCATTTTACCCCCAAAAATCCCGAAGTCCCCAAAACCCCAAAATGTCCCCAATTCCCCCCAAAACCCCAAATCCTCCAAGTCCCCCAAAATCCCCAAATCCCCCCAAAAACCTCCAAATACCCCAAAATTCTCCCCCCAAATCTCCCAAAACCCCAAATCCCAAATACCCCAAAAATCAAAACCCCCAAGACCCCCAAAATTCCCCCAGATCCCTCCCAAAATCACCAAATCTTAAATCTCTAAAATCTCCAAAACTCCCAAATCTTAAAGCCCCAAAATCTCCAAAACCCCCAAATCTTAAATCCCTAAAATTCCCCAAAACCCCAAAAGCCCCAAAAGCCCCCAAACCCCCAAAACTCCCCCAAATCTTAAACCCTTAAAAACGCCAAAAAATAAATCCGAAAAACCCCAAAAATCCCCAAAACTCCTGCAAAACCCCCAAAACCCCAAAGTGTGCCAAATCCCCAAAATCCCAAACCCTCAAATCCCCAAACCACCCAAATCCCCAAATCCCCTCAAATACTTCCCCAAAACCCCAAAATTCCCCATTTTATGCCCCAAAAATCCCAAATCCCAAACATCCCAAAATCTCCAATCCCAAAATCCCCAAAAAACCCCCCAAAATCCCAAACCCCCAAATCCCCAAACCCAAATCCTAAATCCCCAAAACCTCAAACTCCCCAAAATCCCAAATCCCCCAAACTCTAAACCCCCAAAACCCCAAAATCTCCCAAAACCCCAAAACTCCCCAAAAAACTCCAAGGCCCAGAACTGCCAAAAAAACCCCCCAAAACCTCAAACCCCAAATCCCCAAAATCCCCCAAATTCCCAAACCCCAAATCCCCCAAAATCCCAAATCCCCCCAATCCCCCCACTCCAAATCTCCAACCCCCAAAATCCCAAACACCCAAAATTGCCCCAAATCCCCAAAAGTTCCCATTTTATCCCCCAAAAACCCCAAATCTCCAAAAAACAAAAAAAAAAAACCCAAAACACCCCAAAAATCTCCAAACCCCAAAAACCTCAAATCCCAAACCCTCAAACTCCCCATTTTATCCCCCTAAAAACCCCCAAAAAACCCCAAAACCCCAAAATTCCCTCCAAAATTCCCACACTCACCACTCGGCCCCTCTCCCTCCACAGCTGCTGCCGGAGCTGCTTCAGGGCCAAGTTTGGGCTCAAATCCGGGGATTTTGGGGCCAGATTTGGGAATTTAGGATCCAAATTTTGGGGTTTTGGGGCCAAATTTGGGCATTTAGGATCCAAGTTTTGGGGTTTTGTGTCTAAATTTGGGGATTTAGGATCCAAATTTTGGGATTTTAGAGCCAATTTTGGAGCTGATTTTGAGGCCAAATCTGAGGATTTTGGGTCCAAATTTTGGGATTTTGGGGCTGAATTTTGTGGATTTGGAGGTTTTGGTGCTGAATTTTGGGGTTTTTGGGGTTCCTGGGGTGGATTTTGGGGATTTTGGAGCTCCTGCTGGAGCTGGGTCAGCGCCCAGCCCAGGGAGGCCCGGTAGGCCAAGAGCCCCTCCCGGAGCAGGAACTGCCTGGGGAGGAAATTGGGGTGAGAAATGGGGAAATTGGGAAAATGGGGAGAAATGGGGGGGGGGGGGAAATGGGGATTTTGGGGAAAATAGGGGGGAAAATGGGAATTTTGAGAGAAAAATAGGGGGAGAAATGGGGGGAAAATGGGAATAAAAATTGGGATGTTGGGGTCAAATTTGGTGATGTTGGAGCCAATTTTGGGGATTTCAGAACAGGTTTTGGGGCTGAATTTGGGAATTTTGGGGAAGAATTTGGAGATTTAGAGCCAAATTTTGGAGTTTTGGGGCTAAACTTTGTGATTTTGGGACCCAATTTGGGGCCAATTTTGGAAATCTTGGGGCTGATTTGGGGCTGAATTTTGGGATTTTAGAGCTGAGTTTGGGGCCAAATGTTGGGGATTTTTGAGGCCAAATTTGGGGATTTTGGGGCTGATTTTGGGGAATTTGGGGCTGAATTTGGGGCTGAATTTGAGAATTTGGGGGCTGAATTTGGGCATTTTAGAGCAAATTTTCGGGATTTTATGGACAATTATGGGGTCAAATTTGGGAATTTTGGGGCGAATTTGGAGCGGAATTTTGGTGGTTTCAGGCAAAAAATTTGGGTTTTTTTTTCTGGGGGTTTGGAGACAAACTTGGGGATTTGGGGGCTAAATTTGGAGCCATATTTTGGGGATTTTGGGGCCGATTGTGGGGATTTTAGAGCCAATTTTGGGGCTGGTTTGGGGCTGGATTTTGGGGTGGAATATTGGGAGTTTCATACCGATTCTGGGGCTGATTTTAGGGCAAATCTGGAGGATTGATTTGGGGCCAAATTTTGGGGCCAAACTTGAGACCAAATCTGGGAATGTTGGGGCTGATCTTACGGCTGAATTGTGGGGATTTTGGGGTCAAATTTTGGGGTTTTAGGGCTGAATTTTGGGATTTTAGACCCAAATTTTGGGGCTGATTTTAGGGCTAAACCCAGAGGATTTGTGGCCAAATTTTGGTGATTTTGGACCAGATTTTGGGGCCAAATTTGGGGATTTGAAAGCCAATTTTGGGGTCAAATTTGGGGCCAAACTTGGGGATTTAGGGGCTGAATTCAGGGACTTTAGAGCCGATTTTGGGACTGATTTTGGGGCCAAATTTTGGGGATTTTGGGGTGATTTTGGGGTAATTTTCGGTGATTTTGGGGCCCAGGGAGCCCCAGAAGGCCGAGAGCCCCACCCAGAGCAGGAAAAGCCTTGGAGGGGGGAATACAGGGAAATCTGGGGTGAGAAATGGGGAAATTGAGAAAATGGGGAAAAATAGGGGGGAGGGAAATGGGGATTTTGGGAGGAAAATAGGTAGAAAAATGGGAATAAAAATGGGAATTTGGAGGGAAAAATGGGAATAGAAATGGGGATTTTGGGAGATAAAATTCGGGAAACAGCAGAAGAAAAATGGAGATTTTGAGGTGAAAAATGAGAATTTTGGGGAAAAGGCAATAAAAATTGGGAATTTTGGATACATTAGGACAAATTTGGGATAATTTTGGCTATTTTAGGACCAATTTCAGGGAGTTTGGGGTGGATTTGGATTTTTTTTGGTACATTTTGGGCTGAATTTCAGACTTTTGGGATAATTTGAAGTATTTTAGGATGGATTTGGGATATTTTAGGATATTTTAGGGATATTTCAGGGGATTTTGGTCTCATCCAGTGACTCCATTGTTGCCTATCCCCTGCTCCAGGTGTGTCCCAGGGGATTTTTGGGAGCATTTGGGATTTTTGGGGTATTTTGGGCCGGATTTCAGGGATTTTGGGATATTTGAGGGTAATTTAGAATATTTTAGGATAATTGAGGATATTTAAGGGATAATTCAGGACATTTTGGTGTTACCTGATGACTCCACCGTTGCCCATCCCCCGCTCCAGGTGCGTCCCCAGCTGCCCCCTCAGGTGGGACAGGAGGGACAGGAGGGGGGGCAGCACCCCCCCACACCTCCCCCACGGCTCCCCAGCGCTCCTGGGGACCCCAAAAGCACATCAGGGACCCCCAAATGGCCTGGGGACCCCAAAATCCCAAAAATCCACCCCAAAAATGAGCTCAGAAACCCCCATAACCCCCAAATCCACCCAAAAACGGCTCAGAGACCCCAAAAATCAACTCGGGGAGACCAAAAAAGCCCAAAATCCACCCCAAAAATGAGCTCAGAAACCCCCCAAACCACCCCAAAAACGACCCTGGGATCCTGAAAATTGACTCGGAAACCCCAAAACCACAAAACCACACCAAAAACCCCAAACTACCCCAAAATCAGCTAAGGAACCCCAAAAATCCCAAAATCTGCCCCAAAGCCACCCAATACCCCAAAGATCCCAAATCCACCCCAAAAACACCTCAGGGACACAAAAAATAGATTCAGGGACCGCAAAAACCCCAAACTCACCCCAAACCCCAATATCCTGACCCCAAAATTGCCAAAATCCCCCCAAAAATCCCAAATCCCAACCCTAAAAATTCCCAAAATCCCTCAAGTCCCCCAAAAATTCTCCAAAATGCAAATTTCTGACCCAAGAAATCCCCAAAACCCCCAAATCTCCCACCCCAAAACCCCCAAAATTCAAAATCTTTTCCCCAAAAAGCCCCAAATCCCCCAAATCTGAAATTTTGACCCCCCAAAAGGCCCAAAATCTGAAATTTTGACCCCAAGAAGCCCCAAAATCCCCAATTTTTACCCCAACCCCGTTTCCCTCCCCCCTCACCTGCTGGAGGCTCTTCAGGATGGGTGGGGCCTCAGCTGAGGGGGCGGGGCCAGCCAGAAGAGCTTTGTGATTGACAGGTGTGAGGCCACGCCCCCAACGGCACCAGAAATCCCCTCAGGGACTCCAAAATGTCCTAAAAACCCCCAAAATTCCCTTCCACCCTATTAGGCCCCACCCACCCACCCACTTAGGCCACACCCATTCCTTTTGGCCACACCCACTCCTTTGGGCATCACCCATTCTTTTGGCCACACCCACCCTTTTAGGCCACACTGATCCCTTTAAGCCCCACCCACTACTTTAAGCCCCACCCATTTTAGCCCCACCCAATCCCTTTCAGCCCAACACACCCCTTTAGGCCACACCTACCCCCTTAAGCCTTGCCCATCCCTTTAAGCCCCACCCACTGTTTAAGCCCCATCCACCTGTGTTTAAGCCCCACCCATCCCTTTAAGCCCCACCCACATCTTTAAGCCACACCCACCCCATTAAGCCACATTCTCATTAAGCCACACCCATCCCCTTAAGCCCCTCCCACCTTTTAAAGCCCCCACTCACCTCTTTAGGACCCACCCATTCCTTTAAGCCCCACCCACCACCCTAAGCTCCACCCATTCTTTTAAGCCTCACCCACTCCTTAAAGCCACACCTATTCCCTTTAAGCCCCACCCACCTCTTTAAGCCCCACCCACCCTTCAGGCCCCACTCAACCATCCCTTTAAGCCCCACCCACCCTTTAAGCTCCACCCACTTATGCCACACCCACCGCTTTTAAGCCCACTCCATCCATGTAAGCTCCACTCACAATTTAAGCCCCACCCACTCATTGAAGCCCCACCCACTCATTTAAGTCCCACCCACACCTTTAAGCCCCGCCCACCATTAAATCCACATAATCCTTTTGAGCCCCATCCGCCCCTTTAAGCCCCACCCACCTTTTAAGCCCCCCCTCACATATATAAAGCCCCACCCACCCTCTTAGGCCACACCCACACTTTAAGCCCCACCCATCTCTTTAAGCCACACCCACCTCTTTAGGCCCCTCCCATTCTTTTGGCCACCCCCTCCCCTTTAAGCCTCAACCGCTCCTTCAGGCCCCACCCACCTTGTGCTCTGAACCTCCAGTTCAGAGGAACCTTGTGCCAGTACCTCCAGCGCCCAAAGCACCGCCTCTGGGCTGTGGCCAATCAGTACAGCCTGTAGAGGGCGCCACGTGTCAGAGCAGAGGGCGTGGCCTGAGCAAAACCACGCCCCCCTCAGCCTGTTCTGACCAATCCGGAGCCTCCTGAGCCTTCCCGGGGTTATTGGCAGCTCTGGGGTTCATTAATTAATTGAGGGATTATTTAGAGGTTAAGGATGAAGGGGTGTGGCTTACCTGTGTGGGCTTGGCCTCTGGAGCTCCGCCTCCCTGGCCTTGCACAGGGCCTTGATTGATACCTGCGGAGGGGGAGGGGTTGGAGGAATTTGAGGATTTTTGGGGGGTCCTGGGCTGATTTTGGTGTCCCTGAATGGTCTCCAGGCCCCGCCCACTATGTCAGGCCCCACCCACTCACCAGCACTTCCGGCTCTGCCCCCACGGCCAAGATGGCCGACAGCTCCGCCCAGGATTGGCCCGGCCTGAGGGGACCCAAAACTCTTTTAAAATACCCAAAATCTTCAAAAAATGCCCCAAAATCCCCCAAATTTACCCATAATCCACTCAGGAACCCCAAAAATCCCATCAAGAACCCGAAAGTCTCCTCAAAATCAACCAAAAATCCATCAAAATTTCTTCAAAATCCCTCCAAATCCCCTTAGGAACACAAAATCCCCCCAAAATCCCTCAGGGACCCCAAAATCTCCCCAAATTCCAAAAATATCCCCTCAGAAACCCCAAAATCCACTCAGGAACCCCAAAAATCCCCTCAGAAAGCAAAAATTGCCTCACAATCCCCCAAAATCCCCTCAGAGACCCAAAAATCTCACCAAAATTTCCTCATAATCCTCCAAAATCTGAAAATTCCCACTGGGGACCCCAAAATCCCCTCAGGAACGCCAAAATTCCCCAATAACCCCTTAGGGACCTCAAAATTCCCTTAAAATTCTCCAAAAATCCATAAGGGACCACAAAATCTCCTCAAGTTCCCTCAAAAATCCCATCAGGAACCCAAAATCACCTAAAAATTCCCCCAAAAATCCCCCCAAGTTCCCCAAAAATCCCCTCAGAAACACTAAAATTCCCTTAAAATGCTCCCAAATGCCCTCAGGAACTCCAAAATCCCCTCAAAATCTCCCAAAATCTCCTCGAATTCCCCTCAGAAACCCCAAAATTAACTCAGAGACCTCAAAATTCACTCAGGCATCACAAAATCTCCTCAAAATCCCCTCAAATTCCCCAAAATCCCCCAAACTCCCCTCAAATTCCCAAATTTTCCCAAAAGTCCCCTCAGAAACCCAAAATCACCTAAAATTCCCCCAAAATCCCCTCAGGACCTTCAAAATTGCCTCAAAATCTCTCAAAATTTCCTTAAAATTCCCCAAAATCTCAAAATTTTCACCAGGAACCTCGAAATCTCCTCAAAATCCCCCAAAATCACCTCAAATTCTCCCCACATCCTCTAAGGACCCCAAAATTTCCTTAAAATCCCCCAAAATCCACTCAAGTTCCCCAGTATTTCCCTTATAATCCCCCAAATCCCTCAGGAGCTCCAAAATCTCATTCAATTCTCCCAAAATCCCTGAAAAATCCCCTCAGAAACCCCAAAATTCCCTTAAAATGCCCCAAATTCCCTCAGAGATCCCAGAATCTCCTCAAAATCCCCTCAGGGATCACCAAATACCCTCAAAATCACTCAGGGACCCCAAAATCTCCTCAAAATTCCCTTAAAATGCCCCAAAACCTGAAAATTCCCACCAGAGACCCCAAAATTTCCTCGAGTTCCAATAAAATCTCCTCAGATTCCCTCAAAATCTGATCAAAGTTGCCCAAATCCCCTCCAAATCCCCCCCCAAATCCCCTCAGGAATCCAAATTTTCTCAAAATTTTCTCTAAATCCCCAAAGGAACCCCAAAATGCCCTCAAAACCTCCCCAAAATCCCTCAAAATTCCCCCAAATCCCCTCAAATTCCCCAAAATATCAAAATTCCCTCTAAATTCCCCTCAGAGACCCCAAATTTCCTCAAATTCTCCCAAAATACCCTCAAAATCCCCAATAATCTCATCAAATTGCCCCAAAATCCCTTCACAGACCACAAGATCTGCCCAAAAATCCCTTCAGAGACCAAAAATCTCCTCAAATTCCCCCCAAGAACCAAAAATTCCCTTAAAATGCCCCAAATTCCCTCATGGACCCCTAAATCTCTTCAAAATTCCCTTAAAATGCCCTAAAATCTGAAAATTCCCACCAGAGACCCCTAAAATTTCCTCGAGTTCCATTAAAATCCCCTCAAAATCCCCCCAAATTGATCAAATTTGCCCCAAAATCCCCTCAAAATTGCCCAAGTCTCCTGAAAATCCTCTCAGGAACCCAAAATCTCCTCAAATTCCCCCAAAATCTCCTCAAAAACCCCTCAGCGACCCCAAAGTTACCTTAAAATGCCCAAATATCCCCTCAGAAACTCAAAAATTCTCTCAAAATCTCCCAAAATCTCCTCAAATTCTGCCCAAAAGTCCCCTCAGGCACCACAAAACCTCCTCAGAATTCCCTTAAAATCCCCCAAAATCTCAAAATTCCCCTAGGGACCCCAAAATTAACTCAGAGGTCTCAAAATCCCTCATGGTGTAATAGATAGGGTTAGGCGCTCGGAAAATCTCGCAATGTCACGGAAAGCAGTAGAATTCCTCTCCCCCTAACGCCTAGTGATAAGGGATCACCCAAGAATGTAGTCCCCCCTAACATTAGTAACTTTCGACTCCTTACTAACCAATTACAGTAAGGTAAGACCACCTGACGTAGAGAAAAATCTTTCCCAGTATAAAACCCGACGAGACAGGACAATAAAGGTCTTGAACCGTCCACCATACTGGTGTCTGTGTGTGTTCTTGGCCCAAGTGACCCTGGAGAGTTTGGGTCGCCGTGCCGTTTCCTCAGAACCAGGTCGCCTTGCCTTGCATCAGAAGGCAACACAGGGACGCCAAAATCTCCTCAAAATCCCCCCAAATCTCCTCAAAATCCCCCAAATTCACTCAAAATCCCATCAAATTCCCCAAAATCTACCAAAAATCCCCTCAGGAACCCAAAATCTCCCTAATTTCCCCAAAACCCCCTCAGAAAGCCCCAAATCCCTCAGGAATCTCAAAATCTCCCCAAAACCCATCAAAATCCCCTCAGAAACCCCTAAATCCCCTCAAAATCTTCCAAAATTCCTTCAGAAACCTCAAAATCCCTCAGGGACCTCAAAGATCCCTCAAAATCACCACAAAATGCCCCAAAATCTCCTCTGAATTCCATCAGAAATCCCAAAAATTCTTTGAAATCTGCCAAAATCCCTTAGGGACACCAAAATCTCCTCTTAACCTTAAAAATCACCTCAAACTCCCTCCAAATCCCCTCAAGGACCCGAAAATATTCTCAAAACCCCTTTAAAATCCCTAAAACACCTCCTCAGAGACCTGAAAACTCCCTTAAAATGCCCCAAAAATCCCTCAGGGAACCCAAAATCTCCCCAAGATCCCAAAATCCCCTCAGAAATCCCCCAAAATCCCTCAGGGACCTCAAAAATCCATCAAAATCACCACAAAATACCCCCAAATCTCCTCTAAATTACATTAGGGACCCCAAAAGTCCCTTAAAAACTGCTAAAATCCCTCAGGGACCCCAAATTCCCTTAAAATGCCCCCAAATCCCTCAAGACCCCCAAAATCTTCTTAAAATCCCCCCAAATCCTTCAAAATCCCCCAAAACACCTCAAAATCTCAAAAAATCCCCTCAGGAACCCAAACTTGCCTCAAAATCCCCCCAAATCCCCTCAGGAACCCAAAATTCTTCAAAAGTCCCTCATGGACCCCAAAACCTCCTCAAAACCCCTCAAAATTTCCCCAAATCCCATTAGGAACACAAAATCCCCTCAAAATCACCTCAGGGACCCCCCAAATCCCCTCAAAATCTCCAAAAATCTCAGGTTCCCCCAAAATCTCCTCAGATTCCCCGGAATTCCCCAAAAATGCCCTCAGGAATCCAAAATCTCCTCAAATTTCCCCAAAATCTCCTCAAATTCCCCTCAGAGATCCCAAAATTTCCTTAAAATGCCCCACATTCACTCATGGTCCCCAAAGTCTACTCAAAATTCCCTTCAAATGCCCCAAAATCTCAAAATTCCCACCAGGGACTAAATTCTCCTCAAAATCCCCCAAAATCTCCTCAGGAGCTCCAAAGTTGCCTCAAAATCCCTCAAAATTTTCTTAAAATCTCTCAAAATTCTCCCCAGGGACTCAAAAAACTCTTCAGATTCCCCCAAAATTCCCTTAAAATCCCCTAAAATTCCCTTTAAAATCCCCCAAAATCTACTCAGGGACCCCAAAATCCCCTAAATTCCAAAAAAATCCCCTCAGGAACCCAAAGTCTCCTCAAATTCCCCAAAATCTCCCTGAAATCCACTCAGAGACTCCAATATTTCCCTTAAAGTCCCCCAAATCCCTCAGGAATTCCAAAATCTCCTCAAAACCTCAATAAATTCTCCCAAAATCCCCACAAATTCCCCCAAATCCCCCAAAAATCCCCTCAGGAACCAAAAATCTCCTGAAATTCTACCAAAATCTTCTCAAAAAAATCCCCTCAGGGACCCCGAATCTCCCTTAAAAAGCCCCAGATTCTCTCAGGGATCCCAGAATCCCATCAAAATCCCTCAAAAATTCCCCCACAGACCCCAAAATCACCTCAGACTTCCCCCAAACCCCTTCGAACTCCCCCAAAATCCCCTCAGAAATCCCAAAATCACCTCAAAATCCACTCAGGGATCCTGAAATCTCCCCATAATCCCTCTAAATTCCCTTCAAATCAGGCAAAACCCTGAAATTCCCTTCAGGGCCCCTAAAACCAACCCAGGAACACCAAAAATCACTCAGAGACAACAAAATCTTCTCAGAATCCCTCAAAATCACCTCAAAACCCTCTCAGGGACCCCAAAATGTCCTCAAGATCTTAAAATTAACTCAAAATCCCCTCAGGGCCCCAAAATCCATCAAAATCCTCCAGATTACCTCAAAACCCACCCAAAATCTTCTCAAAATCCCACAAAATTTCATCAAAATACCATCAGGGCCCCAAAAATCCCTTCAAAATCCTTCAAATTGTCTCAAAATCCCCTCAGGAACCCAAAATCCTAAAAAAAATGCTTCAGGGACCCCAAATTCTCCTCAAATGTCCCAAAATCTCCTCACAACCCCCGAGAGACACAAAAAAATCTCTTGAAAACCCTTCAAATTCCTCCCAAGTCCCAGAGAATCCTCCAAAATCCCCTGAAAAATCACCCAAAATCCCCTGAAGGGCCCCAAAATTCAGTCAGGGACCAAAAAATCTAAAAATCCCCCAAATTCCCCCATTGCCCATATAAGGAAATTCCCCCATTGCCCATTTAAGGAAACATCACAAGGCCCCGCCCCTTCCACCCTGCCCCCTTCAGGCCCCGCCCCTTTTACCTTTTATGGATTGCCATCAGAGCACCCTGGTGGCCGTCCCGCAGCCCACCCGGGCCAGGCTCCGCCCCCAGCAGCTGAAGCTCCGCCCCCAGCAGCCAAAGTTATGCCCCTCGCTGAAGCTCCGCCCACCGCCGGCTCCATTGTTCCCTGAGGCCCCACAATGTCACTGTGCTCCCCTTGGTTCCACAGGGCCCCACAGTGGAACAATGGACTCTTGGTTCCATGAGGTTCCTCAGTCCCAATGGTCTCCTTGTATCCGCAGTGTCACAGTGGCCCCATGGCTCCATGTGGCTCTGCTGTGTCACAATGGCTCATGGTTCCATGAGGCCACACAGTTTAACAAGGGACCCATGGATCCATCAGGCCGTCCTGTGTCACAATGGACTTGTGGTTCCATAAGCTCTCACACTGCCAGCAGCAGTCTCCTTGGTTCTGCAGTGTCACCATGGAGCCTTTGTTCCATGAGGTTCCGCAGTAGAACACAGTCACCTTGGTTCCGTGAGGTTCTGCAGTGTCACAATGGACCCATGGTTCCACCAGGCCTTGCTGTGTCACAATGGTCCCTTGGTTCCAAGAGGTTTCTCAGGGTCACAATGGTCTCCTTGGATCCACAGTATCACAATGGACCACTGGTTCAAAGTGCCCCAATGTGCCAAAATGGATTTTGGTTCCATGGGGTTCTGCTGTGTCACCATGGACCCTTTGTTCCATGAGTTTGCTCAGTGTCACATCTGACTCCTTGGTTCTCTGAGGCCCTACTGTCACCAAATCTCTGAAATATCAGAATAAGGCTACCAAACACTAATTTGCTATTTCAGAGAGAATCATTTATTCAGGCTTAAGGTTCAACATGGGATAACTCCTAACCTTATGTGGACATGGAATTCTACCAGTGTGTTGCTTATATACAGTCCCTAAATGTGAATTACAATTTACCCCTTTCCATAAAATCCACCCCAAGTTCCCAGTTCAGTCCTTGTTTTCTCTATTCCTGCACCCTTGAGCCAGATGTCTTCTTCTTCTCTTCCAACCATCCTTGCTGGGAAAGCAGCCCCTGCATGCCTTGTTCCTGTGCTGAAAGTTCACAGGCAGGGTAAACATAGAATGAACCCTTTTGGTATCAGCCGCAGGCTTTGTGTGGGCAGGCAGGGGCAGGCTGGAGGCAGAGCTGTCAGCAAAGGAAGGGCCCAGCCAGGTGGGGCAGCTGGGGGATGCCGACAGCCTGCAGGGACAGAGGCGCAGGGCAGGGACACCATGGGACAGCCTGGGCTGCACAGGGCACAGGGATGGGCAGCAGCTGCAAGACAGCCCTGCCAGAGCCAACTTGGGCAGCACTTTGGCCATGGCTGCTGGCCCTGGGCCTGAGGCAGGAGCAGGAGACAAGTGACCCTTGCAGGGCTGAGGCCTCATTGCCTCCTTGTCCCTGCTCAGCAGCCTGGCAGGGGCCACCCCATGCTCCTGCCCTTGGCATTGCACATCCCCACATGCCAGTGCCCATCCTGGGAAGAGCCCTGAGCAAGGAGGGAGGGACAGGATCTGCCTGGCCAGGGCCTGGGGCTCAGGCCTGGGCCCTTTGCTGTTGAAAGCGAAGGGAGACGACCCATCTTTGTTGATCAGCATCGACTCCAATTTATTGATCAAATCAGTCACCTTTTATAAAAGTGTTAATTAACTTCATGCATATTGCAAAATTCGAGCTCACGATAGGCTACAGAGAAAACTCTAACCCCTCCTTTTGTTTACAATACCTGTGGGTTTTTTATTGAAACCAAGACCAGTGTTCTCACCGTGATATGAAAAGTTCTCAAAACCTTCATATCAGTTCCCAGAGCATCTATCAGTTCCCAGAGCAGCCACGGACAGAATGTTTACCTGTTATGAGAAGACTGTTTGAGAATCTTGTTGTTTATAAAAAATCTGCTTGAGAACCTAATTATTTACAGAATCAAGCCTGGGAACTGCTGCTTTACAGCTGCCTTTTACTTTTCCATCAGCTGTATACCTTCATGGCCTTTTTCTTTAAGCCATGTTTGAACCAGGCTCTCCACACTTTGCATTCCTCAAACACATCCAGGTTTGCTCAGCACCTAGACACCTTTGCCTTGCTTGTCCCCAGCTGGCATCACTGCCTCCAACGTTCTGCTCTACCTGGAACCTGGGGACAATTTCTCAGTCGTGTCCCTCTGTGGGACCCATTAAACCTTCAAGAAAATTTGGAGTTTAAATTTAACTTTGAGTTCTTGAGAAGTGTTTTGAAGACACTCACAAGGACTGAGTCTGATGTAAACAACAGCAAAGCCCCGAGAGGGTCATTAAAGTTTTCCTAGTCCAGTTATGGAGAAAGATTTCAAAGAGCAGTAATAAAATATACATTCTCATTTTAAAGGGTGTCTTTTATTAAATTTCTCTTTAGAGCAGAGGTGCTTGCAGCATCCTGTGATTGATATTGACCCAGGGTCTCTCCTCAGCAGCTCTGGCCTGCTCACAGAAGCTGTGCCTGGAGCTCTGACCCAGTGTGGACAACCTTGCTCCACATTGCCCAGCCCCATCCTGTCTGTCCTCACTGCCCTGGGCCCTGCTGTGCTTGCAGAGCTGGCTGCACCCAGCCTCAGAGGGGTTTTCCCTTTTTGTACTTTTTGCAGCAATCTCAAACTGCTGAGTTTCCCCAGTGCAAACAGACACACTGCTCAGGTGTGTGCCAGCCCCAGGTGCCACCAAAGCCACTGCAGAGCTGCCCTGGGCCAACTGTGAGGGTGGATCATCAGCCCAAGCTGCACTGGGCCCCTGCAAGGGGCTGTGGCCATGGGCACTGCACTGACCCCACTGCTGGGTTTGGCTGTCACAGCCACCGAGAGAAATGAAACTGTCCTTGGAAACACTGGGGAGGACTGGGACATACTGGGGACACTGGGGGATATTGGGACAAACTGGGGACACTGGGAATGCTGTGGGAGACACTGGGACATACTGGGAGTGACACTGGGGAGGACTGGGACATACTGGGGAACACTGGGAATGTTGTGGGAGAGACTGGGACATACTGGGAGTGACACTGGGGGATATTGGGACAACCTGCGAACACGGGGAGTGCTGAAGGAGAATCTCTGTGGACTGGGAATGGACTCTGGGGGTGCACTGAGCCAGACTGGGACATACCAGGACATGCTGGGAGTAATACTGGGGGATACTGGGTCAAACTGGAGACACTGGGGCCATTGCAGGGAGGACTGGGGACACTGGGGCATCGTGTCGATGACACTGGGGGGAAGTGGGAGGGACTGGTAATCAACTCAGGTGTATTGGGAGGGACTGGGCTGTACTGGGAGGGACTGGAGAGGTTGAATGGGCTGTTCCCGCCTCCACCGCATCCCATTTGCTGAGACTCCCGCCCATCATCGCCCGAATCCAGCGTCCCATTTCCTGAGACTCCCGCCCATCATCGCCCGAATCCAATCAGCACCACAGAACGCAGACTCGGGGACGGCGCCTATGGTAGCCACAACTCCCGTCATGCCCCGCGGCCCGATTGAGCCCCATTGGAGTCGGGACTGCAACTCCCGTCATGCCCTGCACTCCACAGAACCCCTGGAACCACCCCCCCTTTGTCCCTTAAGTATCCCCCAGACCCTCCAGGATCCCTCAGTGCCCATTCGGGACACCCCAAAAGCGTCCCCGGGCCCCATGAGTTTTCCCAACCCCACAGATGCCCGGTACAGCCACTTCTGGGAATTCATCTCCTCTCCTCTCCCAGAGCCCCTCAGAACACCGTCCGGTGCCTAAAACTCCTGCCGTGCGCTGCGCCCTAAAGAGCCCGGTTACAGCTCCCCAAGATCTCCGCAAGTGCTCCCGAACCGTTTGCGTTCCCTCGAGGACCTCAAGTTGTGGCTCGGACGCAGAAGTTTCCCCGAAGAGCCTTCCTGCACCTGCAAATGCCGCGTTTGAGCCACTTTCGGGACTACGGCTCCCATCATGCTCCGCGGTGCACGTCCAGTGCTGTTGGAGCCGGGACTTCATCTCCCGTCATGCACAGCGCCTCCACTGAGAGCCATTGCAGCTGCGCCTTGAACTCCCGTGATGCTCGGCGGCCATGATAAACTGCAATACACCCGCGCCTTCAACTCCCATCACCCCCCACGCCCCAGAGAGCCCCGTCAGAGTCCCCCAAGGGCCCACCCGGACCCTGAAGGGCCCCAAATTCCCCTCACTGACCTCCAAGGGCCCCCCTGGACCCCCAAGTGCTGCCCCGGACCCCGAACTGTCCCTCGGAATCCTGAGTGCCCCTCCAAGTGCCCACCCGGCTCCCCCAGGTGTCCTCCAGACCCTCAAGTTCTCTCTGAATTCCCTCTCCAGACCCAAAACTGCCCCAAATGTGCCCCAGAAAGTTCTGCACAGACCCCAAATGGCCCTTTTTACCGTGTCTGTGAAAATGATTTAAAAAAAATCACAAAAGGGTTTTAAATTGTACTAATTAGCATAAAGAAGGAGAAATCAATAGCCACACTGCTCAATGAATTAATGAAGGGAATTATGTTACTTAGAACCAATGACCAATAATTTTTTTGCTTGCTAAAAAGGTATGGACTTTAAAGTATAAATATTACAATTTGGTAATACAAATATAGAATAATACTATTATAAATAGGAAAAATAATTTAAATTTTATGAATTCAGTAAATTTGCTTTTTAAGGGGAAAGGCATAATTATTTTTATGTGTTGGGATGTCAGTCTGTAAGAGATGGTTCAAAGATCCCTCATCTGCCTCACAGCTGCCGTCAAGGACGGAGATTGAAGTGCTCCCCAAGGACTGAGACTGAGACCCTCCAAATTCTAACCCAGGAGTGCTGGCCTGACTGGAGCGGGATGTCTACCATGGGAAGCGGGATGTTTTCCATAGGATTCAGTCCAGAAACAACGGGTCCTGCTCACTGCTGGCACCAGTTTGTGCTGTTCAGAACTGGACTGTCTGTACCTGGTCCCAATGGATTTATTCTCCACTGTTCCCTCCATGTGCCGTCCTGCTCCCCTCCTGGTGGTGGATTATAAAAGAGCCCTGAGTTAACCAAAGACTTTGAGACTCTCCCTGATGTGACCAGATGGATCTATTGGCACGACCACGAGGATTTCATCTCTCTGTTGGCAGCTATTCCCCCCTTCCTTTTCTCTGTCTCTCTATCCTTCATCTCTTTTCTAATCCTTGTGTTGCATCTGCTGTGGGCACTCACTAAAAGGTGCATTTGTTTTGGTTAATACTGAAAGTCCCCTGCTGTGTGTCTTTGCACCCTGAGATCAGTGAAACGAACCATTGTGACCCCTCTTGTAGCAAGGGATCATGGCACGGCCTGATGGGTTGCTGCCCACAGCATGTGAACGTGACCTTCTTGGTGGCGACTGCACTGCTTCATCTGCTCTTGCATTCTGGTCTCCCTATCCCAGAATTACCTTTGCCACCTGCGTTTCTTATATTGTGGTTCTCTGTAGTTCCTTCAATAGTCAGCCCTTCCTAAATTCACTCTTGGAATAGGGGATTATCACCTCCCCATCATATCGAGTGCATTTGAATGCACTTGAATGCATTTGGCTGCATTCCAAATATGGTCCCTGTTTTTGATTTACTGGGGAATCCCTGTTTGTATTTTCTACCTCTATCGAGGCTGGGATTGAAGGTACTTGAGATGATATTTCGTGTTCAGATTCAGGTGGTTTTTGTTTCTCATCAGTGACACAGCCTCACAACCATGAGTTCTGCAGCCTTTCATCTAAGGCACAGGATGGCTCCCTGTCTCTTGTTACAAGGCCTGGATGGTGCCAAGGAGACCGTGGTGATACTGGGGATCCAAGGAAACCGTGGTGACACCATGGAAACTCATGGAACCATGGGCATTGTGACACAGCAGGGCTTCATGGAAACAAGGAGTCAATTGTGACACTGAAGAACTTCAGGGAACCAAGAGTCTCTTGTGACACAGGGGGTACTCATGAAAACCTGGACACCATTTTGAAACTTCAAGGCCTGATGGAACCAAAGGGTCATTGTGGCACTTCTGAGCCTTGGAAGCAAAGGGACCACAGTGACACAGTGGGGCTCTGTGGAACCAAGGGGCCATGGTGACAGTGTGGAGTGTCATTGAACCACCTGTCCATGTTGACACTGCAGGGCCTGATGGAATCATGGACACCATTGTGACACTACAGGGCGTCATGGAAGCAAGGGGCCATTTTCACACTCTGGGGCCTCTTGGGACCCAAGGGCAGTTGTGATACCATGGAAATTATGGCAACTGTGGCACCATGAAACCAAGGAGACCATTGTGACCCTAGAGGACACCATGGAACTAAGGATTCATGGAACAGCGCAGGACACATGGAACCGAGGGGCCATTGTGAAGCTGTAGAACCAAAAGAGCCCATTGTGACACTGTGGGCCCCCATGGATCCAAAGGTCCATTTTGACATTGCAGGGCCTCATGGAATCCTGGAGACCACTGGGAAACTTTGGGACCTTGTTGAATTAAGTGGCGCTGCAGGGCCTGGTGGAACCAAAGAGACCCCATAGAGCCAAGGGTCCATTGAGACCCTGTGGTACCAAGGTGTCATGGACTGACCCAGGCCAAATGCCAGGCATCCATGTGGGCTGCTCACTCACTCCCCTCTGCAGCTGGACAAAGAAAATTTAATAAAGGGTTCATGGGTTGAGATAAGGACTGGGCAAGATCACTCATCAAATACTGTCCTGGGAAAACAGACTTAGCTTAAAGATATGAAATTCATTTATTACTAACAAGGTCAGAGCAGCAAAAGGGGAAATAAAATAAGCCCCTTTCCTCCCTCCTTCCAGCTCTGCCTCCTACCCCAGCAGTGCAGGGAGACAGGGAATGGGGGTTATGGTCAGTTCATCACCCATGGCTTCTGCCCCTGCTCAGGGAGAGGAGTGGTTCCCCTGCTGCACTGTGGGTCCCTCCCAAGGGAGACAGTTCTGCAGGAGCTTCTCCCATGTGAGTCCATTTCAGGGGCAACAGCCCTCTGCAAACTGCTGCAGTGTGAGTCCATGCCAGGGACAACAGTCCTTCCCAAACTGCTGCAGCATGGGTCACTCTTCCAGGGGGTGCATTCCTCCAGGGACAGGCTGCTCCAGCCAAAGAGCAGGGCCCCTCTCTCCATGGCTCTCCTACAGGGTGCCTGGGTCTCCAGTGCCTGGAGCACCTCCTGCCCCTCCTTCTGCACTGACCTTGATGTCTGCAGAGTTGTTCTTCTCCATGGAGACCCCATGCCAGGGGTGGTTGCCATGGACACCAGCTCAGGCCTGCAGCCAAAGCCCGGAGCCATGGCAACCATTGGCAGGCCCATCCCCAGGCTCATGGGATCCCAGAACCACAGAATTGGCTGAGCTGGGAGGGACCCATCAGGATCCTCCAGTCCAACTGCTGGCCTTGCACAGGACACCCCAACAATGCCAGCCTGGGCCTGGCAGCGCTGCCCAAACACTGCTGGAGCTCAGAGAGCCCTGGAGCTGGGACCCTTCCCTGGGGAGCCTGGGCAGGGCCCCAGCAGCCTCTGGGCAAAAACCTTTTCCTGACATCCAACCTGAGCCTGCCCCGACTCAGCTGCAGCCGTTCCCTCCTCTCCTTTCCCTGGGCACCAGAGGGAAGAGGTTCCCACAGCGCCAGCCAGGGACCCGCTCCCAAGGCTGTTGCCATGGCCACCAGGGCTGGGACCAGCTGGGATGCTCGGTGTCCATGGGCCGGGGTTCAGGAATGGGATTCCGCAATTTCCTGCCCCCACTAAAACCACGCTGCCCTCGCTGCCCTCCCGCCTCCCACGGAAAGCACAAAAGGCAAAGATTCCGGGCTGGGATAAGAACAATCTACTGGAAACACAACAAGATAAGGAGCAAACAGGAACAGCAACAAGATTGATAACAGAAGGGATAAGTAAAACTATTTGCAGAGAAAACTAAAACATCAACAATGGGCTCTTCACGGCAATGTATTTCCTCCTGTCTGCAAAGGACACCCTTCTCCCTGGGGTGAGAAAGCGTCTCTTTTCTGCCCCTGGCAATGACCTGAGGTAGGAGTGAATGTAATGACAGTGCCATAGCCAGACCCTCATGTTCTTCCATCCCACATCATGTCATTGGCAGGGGCAGGAAAAGGGACAGGTGTCTTCCTAGCATGGATCACAGGGAACATGGATCACCAGGGCTCTTTCCAATATGGGTCCTCCAATGAGGAATGAAGCTGGAGCTGGTCATGAAGCTCTTCTGCTGTTGGGGCACTGACAGAACGTCCCTTACTGGTGCTTCCATTGGTGACTGGTCAAGTCAGAGCTCTGGGTGAAACTCTTCCCACACTGGGGACACTCGAAGGGCCTCTTCCCTGTGTGGATGCGCTGGTGCCTGATGAGGGTGAACTTATGCTTGAATCCCTTCCCACAGTCAGGGCAGCAGAAGGGCCTCCCCTCTGTGTGAATCCGCTCATGGAGACGGAGATTTGAGCTGGTCTGAAACCTCTTCCCACACGTGGGGCACTCGTAGGGCCTCTCCCCAGTGTGGATGCGCTGGTGGATGATGAGGTGGGACTTGCGCTTGAAGCCCTTCCCACACTCAGGGCAGCAGAAAGGCCTCTCCCCAGTGTGAATGAGCTGGTGCCTGAGGAGATCGGAGCTGGTCCGAAAGCTCTTCTGGCACTCGGGACACTCGTAGGGCCTCTCCCCGGTGTGGATGCGTTGGTGGGTCACAAGGGTGGACCTGTAACTGAAGCCCTTCCCACATTCCCCACACTCATAGGCCCATTCCCTGGTGTGGATCATCTGGTGGCTGATCAGGGTGCTGCTCTGCCAGAAGCTCTTCCCACACTCTGAGCACTTGTGGGAATTCTCCTGATCATGAAGCTGCTCACGAACCACCAGCTCTGTGCTCTGGCTGGAGCTCTGTCCACCTTCCTGGCTCAGGGTGGGTCTTTCCTCCTCAGCGCACCCTGGGCTGGGTTTTGAGCCCCTCTTCCTGTGGAATCTCCGGGGATTATCCTCCTCATTGAATTCCTGGGTCATGGAGCTGCTCAAAACGGCCTCCTCCTCCAGGTTCTGCCATGGGGATTTGTCCTCCCTGGTCTCCATCCTCAGCTCCTTCTCTGGGGGAGGAAGGACAAGGAGAGGATGGGATTTGCCTCCATACCAGAGGGAAGGGGAAGGAGATCCCCCCAGTGCATCCCCGGAAGGACGGCATTGGCAGCAGGGTTGTCCTGCAGCCACGGGCCGTGCTGGGCTGGGAGATGGAGCAGGAGAGAGGGGGAAAGGGGCACTGACTTCCTCCTCACCTGCCTGGGTGTCCTGGGGCATCTTCCTCTTCCTTGCAGTCTCTCCCTCCATCTGGCTAAATTTTAGGAATGGGAAATTCTGTTTTGGGAGGAAAACAAGAAATGAGCACACTAAATTTTGTATCAGATTGAAGGCAAACCAGGGGGAGAGTCTAAGTCAGAATTCCAGTTCAAAAACAAAATTAGGATCAAGGCAATGATACAGAAACACTGCCTTAAACTGACAGAGTCAGGATATAACCTGACACCATGTTGGTCAGGGTGGTGGCTGCAGTCCCATTTAATGGTGGCTGCAGTCCTGTTGGAGTCATGAACGTGATTCTGTCCAAGAAGTGATGCTGTAGAAGGGTCTGGTCTTCCTCTGAAGGTCCACTGGTGGTTATGGAGCTCTTGTCCTCTGGGAACCCAGTAGGCAAGGTGCTGCTGGTGTTGCCAGCCTCAGCTTATATCCAGGTAGAAATTCTTGGATCCTCCCCCTGGGCGGAGCATCCCACAATGGGATGATGGAATTTTATCAGTCCTGCAGTGACACTCAATGGCCCACTCACAGAAGATATCTCCCCTGGAGGGCGTTATCAGTGCTGAGTCCTGGAAGAGATAAAGAACACTGCCCCACCTGTTTATAGCAGTTGATGAAGATGGGGATTGAAAACATGCATTTGGTTACATCTTGCATGGCAACCTGAAACAGTGGGGTAATCCTGCTCAGGGGGTGAACACCACCCCCCTTACCCAAACTGGCTCGGGTGTAAAACCCTCACCCCGGGAAGGCCACACACACAGGGGACAATGTCACAGTTGGCCCTGCTCCAGGTGAGGCCTCTGTCCTTGTCACTCTCTTTCAAAGGCTGGAGGCTTTGCCAAATGTTAGAATAATTGTTCTCTTTGTCCCTGTCACATTTGTGACAGCTACACAGAGCTTCCCCTTCCTTTTCATAATCCGTATTGGGCCTAATTTCAACTTTTCTTTCATCAGAATGTGCCAGCAGCTGAGCTGGAACTGTGCAGGACCAATGGAATTTGGATTTGCCACAAAATAGCTTCTATTGTAAGTTTATAAAATTTTGGGATTTGTTTGAATTTCCATCACCAGTGACTTGTGGGAAAAGCAAATTCAAGGCATTTTATCTAGGATTAATTTTGATTTCTGACAAGAAACAACATTACTTTGTCCGGTGCCCAGGGTTGATCGAGGAGCCTCTGTGCCTCTCACCCTGGGGTGGGCTTCGGGAGGTTTTACCCTGTCCCAGACCATTCCCTAGGGGGTTTGTCCCAGTCCCTGTCACCCCAGGCCATACCCCAGGGGGTCTGCATCATTCTCACCCCAGGAAATGCCTGGGGGGTCTCCCTCCCTCTCACCTCTGTGCCAGGGGATGCTCAGGGGTCTCTGTCCCTCTCAGTCCAGGGGATGCTCGGGGGGCCTCCATCCCTCTGGCCTCAGGCAATGCCTGTGCAGGGCTGGGGACCAGAGGCTCTGTGTCCCTCTCACAGCTGAGGGTGCTCGGGGCTGGGGGGGCTCTCCCACCTTCTCACACCTGGGGAGGCCTAGGGGGTCTCTGTCCCTCTCAGCCCTGCTGTGACCCCACCCAAACATCGTCAGGGTCAGAGGGACAGGGACACCCCCAAACCCCCAGAAGGGCTGAACTTGTGGATGGAAAAAGCCCAGCTGCCCTTTTCTTCTTGTGCCTCCTCCTCTCCTCAGCTGAGGATGTCAAACCCCCCAGGAGCAGGAAAATCCCCATTCCCTGTTTCCTTGTAGCTGCAGCCTGGGACATCCACTCAGAGTGAAGAATTTTCTGATAGCTCTGCTGAATGACAATGGCAAGAGGTTTGTGAGAATGGGAAGAAATTGTGTTTTGATAGGAAATGAATTGTGCAAAATTATTTCGTTCTGACATATTCCTTTTCAGTCAGTTCTGGTTTGTTTTCAGAGTGCCACCTTCTCAGCTGATTGTGTTTGTGCTTTCCTTTCTCTCCTACCTTTCTTTGCCTGCTCTGTTTCTCTCTCAGCATCTCCCTTGACCCAGGGCAGCTCCGACCAAAGACCCTGCCCTGATTTAATTCCCAATCCAGGACCTACAACAACCATGGGTGAAGATATGAAGGCTGGCAGTGAAACATCACTGTAGGATCTTGCTCCACTTGGCTTTTGGCTCCTTCTTGAGAGCTTTTCCTTCCAGGGCAGGAACATCTTTTGCTGGCAGGGAACTGGAATTCCAGCCCCTGGGAGTGTGTGCCGTGGATCCCAGAGGGGCATTCCCAAGCCTTCCAGGACACAGGGAATGGGGATTTTCCTGCTTCTGGTGAGTTTGAAATCCTTGCCAAAAGGAGAGGAGGAGGAACCAGAAGAAAAGGGCAGCTGGGCTTCATCTTTCCACTTGAATTAGTTGGGGGGGAAATCTCTCCTCCTGTCTGTAGCTGCTACCACAGGGATGTGACAGCTGATATCAGAGCCCCAAGGGTCAAAGTCAGGGCTGCCCTCAGGGAATGCTCACCTTGTATTGAGGTGGGAGAGTGGGAGCACCTGGATCTTGGAGCACCCAGCTGCGCCCCATGTGTGGAGGTGCCTGAGGAGGGCTGGGACAATGCCAGGGACATCCCGCAGTGACATCCCCCCTGTCCCACTCTGGGTGAGCTTAGTCCCAAACCTGACCCTGATCCTGGTCTCAATCTCACTCTATGTTTAGACACACTCACAGTTCTGTATTTATTCTCATCCCAGGGCCAAACTTGTTTAGCCCCAGACCCAATCAGAACCCCAGCCCTAAAGACAATCCCATGTCTCGCCTTAACCCCAATCCCAGCTCTAATCCAAATCTCAGCCTCAACTCCAAGCCAAGCCCCAATTCCAGCCCCTTCCTAAATCCTCAGCCCCAAACCAAATCCCAGGTTCTGCCGTTTTGGGGGTTTGGGGGTGTCCCTGTCCCTCTGACCCCGATGATGTTTGGGTGGGGTCACAGCAGGGCTGAGAGGGACAGAGACCCCCTAGGCCTCCCCAGGTGTGAGAGCCCCACCAGCCCCAAGCACCCTCAGCGGTGAGAGGGACACAGAGCCCCTGGTCCCCAGCCCTGCACAGGCATTGCCTGAGGCCAGAGGGATGGAGACCCCCCGAGCATCCCCCAGGGTGAGGGGACAGAGACCCCTGAGCATCCCCTGGGCTGAGAGGGACAGAGACTGCCCCGAGCATCCCCTGGCACAGGGGTGAGAGGGAGGGAGACCCCTCCAGGCATTTCCTGGGGTGAGAATGATGGAGACCCCCTGGGGAATGGCCTGGGGTGACAGGGACAAGGACACTCCCAGGGCATGGGCTAGGGTGACAGGGACAATCGTAACAAATTCCTCCTGAGCATCCCCCAGGGCAAGAGGCACAGAGACCCCTTGAGCATCCCCAGGGCACTGGACAAAATAAACTAGGCATAAATCAAACTTAATCCTACATAAAATACTTTGATGAATATTTGATTTTCCTGAGAGTCACATGTGATGGAAATGCAAACAAATCCCAAACAGGAATAAACTGACAATAGAAGAAATTCTCTGGCAATTCCAAGTTTCATTGGTTCCTGCACAGCTCCAGCTCAGCTGCTGGCAGGTTCCAATAAAAGAAAAGTGGAAATTAGGCCCAATACAGATTATTTAAAGGAAGGGGAAACTCTGTGTAGCTGTCACAAAGGTGACAGGGATGAAGAGAATAATGATTCTCACATTTGGCAAAGAACCCAAACCTGTGAATTCCAGAGTTATTTGGGAATTAGCTACTTGAATTGCGCTTTTTGTTGGACTTTTGGGAGCCTTGTGTTCCTCACCATGGGGTGAATGAACCTTGTCAGTCTCGCTGGTAACATTTGCTCCCTTTTCTCCAGTGATTTTAACAAACTTTTCAAGGAAGGACAACAAAATATTTTCTTTTTCACTGGCCACCTCTAACAGCCATTTTCCTCATCAGTTCTCCCATAAGTCACTCAGAGGAAGCTGTGTCCAAGTTTCCAGGAGTTCCTCCAGAGAGAACCATAACCTCCTCAGAGGAGGGAACCATGCTGTTGTCAAAGGCACTTGTGGTCAGACAACAGTGCCCTGAACCCATTATGGCAAAATAATGTCGCAATCTGCTTAAGAAAATTGTTGGAGTGATTCCTCTGCCCCAATTAAGATACTAACAAGACCAAATCCAAGGTGGATTTTATTGAACAGTAAATGTGAGGTAGAGAGAGAGTTAGAAAGAAAGAGAAAAGGGGGGAGAGTAAGGGAGCGACAAGGGACAGAGGCCTCACCTGGAGCAGGGCCAACTGTGACATTGTCCCCTGTGTGTGTGGCCTTCCCGGGGTGAGGGTTTTACACCCGAGCCAGTTTGGGTAAGGGGGGTGGTGTTCACCCCCTGAGCAGGATTACCCCACTGTTTCAGGTTGCCATGCAAGATGTAACCAAATGCATGTTTTCAATCCCCATCTTCATCAACTGCTATAAACAGGTGGGGCAGTGTTCTTTATCTCTTCCAGGACTCAGCACTGATAACGCCCTCCAGGGGAGATATCTTCTGTGAGTGGGCCATTGAGTGTCACTGCAGGACTGATAAAATTCCATCATCCCATTGTGGGATGCTCCGCCCAGGGGGAGGATCCAAGAATTTCTACCTGGATATAAGCTGAGGCTGGCAACACCAGCAGCACCTTGCCTACTGGGTTCCCAGAGGACAAGAGCTCCATAACCACCAGTGGACCTTCAGAGGAAGACCAGACCCTTCTACAGCATCACTTCTTGGACAGAATCACGTTCATGACTCCAACAGGACTGCAGCCACCATTAAATGGGACTGCAGCCACCACCCTGACCAACATGGTGTCAGGTTATATCCTGACTCTGTCAGTTTAAGGCAGTGTTTCTGTATCATTGCCTTGATCCTAATTTTGTTTTTGAACTGGAATTCTGACTTAGACTCTCCCCCTGGTTTGCCTTCAATCTGATACAAAATTTAGTGTGCTCATTTCTTGTTTTCCTCCCAAAACAGAATTTCCCATTCCTAAAATTTAGCCAGATGGAGGGAGAGACTGCAAGGAAGAGGAAGATGCCCCAGGACACCCAGGCAGGTGAGGAGGAAGTCAGTGCCCCTTTCCCCCTCTCTCCTGCTCCATCTCCCAGCCCAGCACGGCCCGTGGCTGCAGGACAACCCTGCTGCCAATGCCGTCCTTCCGGGGATGCACTGGGGGGATCTCCTTCCCCTTCCCTCTGGTATGGAGGCAAATCCCATCCTCTCCTTGTCCTTCCTCCCCCAGAGAAGGAGCTGAGGATGGAGACCAGGGAGGACAAATCCCCATGGCAGAACCTGGAGGAGGAGGCCGTTTTGAGCAGCTCCATGACCCAGGAATTCAATGAGGAGGATAATCCCCGGAGATTCCACAGGAAGAGGGGCTCAAAACCCAGCCCAGGGTGCGCTGAGGAGGAAAGACCCACCCTGAGCCAGGAAGGTGGACAGAGCTCCAGCCAGAGCACAGAGCTGGTGGTTCGTGAGCAGCTTCATGATCAGGAGAATTCCCACAAGTGCTCAGAGTGTGGGAAGAGCTTCTGGCAGAGCAGCACCCTGATCAGCCACCAGATGATCCACACCAGGGAATGGGCCTATGAGTGTGGGGAATGTGGGAAGGGCTTCAGTTACAGGTCCACCCTTGTGACCCACCAACGCATCCACACCGGGGAGAGGCCCTACGAGTGTCCCGAGTGCCAGAAGAGCTTTCGGACCAGCTCCGATCTCCTCAGGCACCAGCTCATTCACACTGGGGAGAGGCCTTTCTGCTGCCCTGAGTGTGGGAAGGGCTTCAAGCGCAAGTCCCACCTCATCATCCACCAGCGCATCCACACTGGGGAGAGGCCCTACGAGTGCCCCACGTGTGGGAAGAGGTTTCAGACCAGCTCAAATCTCCGTCTCCATGAGCGGATTCACACAGAGGGGAGGCCCTTCTGCTGCCCTGACTGTGGGAAGGGATTCAAGCATAAGTTCACCCTCATCAGGCACCAGCGCATCCACACAGGGAAGAGGCCCTTTGAGTGTCCCCAGTGTGGGAAGAGTTTCACCCAGAGCTCTGACTTGACCAGTCACCAATGGAAGCACCAGTAAGGGACGTTCTGTCAGTGCCCCAACAGCAGAAGAGCTTCATGACCAGCTCCAGCTTCATTCCTCATTGGAGGACCCATATTGGAAAGAGCCCTGGTGATCCATGTTCCCTGTGATCCATGCTAGGAAGACACCTGTCCCTTTTCCTGCCCCTGCCAATGACATGATGTGGGATGGAAGAACATGAGGGTCTGGCTATGGCACTGTCATTACATTCACTCCTACCTCAGGTCATTGCCAGGGGCAGAAAAGAGACGCTTTCTCACCCCAGGGAGAAGGGTGTCCTTTGCAGACAGGAGGAAATACATTGCCGTGAAGAGCCCATTGTTGATGTTTTAGTTTTCTCTGCAAATAGTTTTACTTATCCCTTCTGTTATCAATCTTGTTGCTGTTCCTGTTTGCTCCTTATCTTGTTGTGTTTCCAGTAAATTGTTCTTATCCCAGCCCGGAATCTTTGCCTTTTGTGCTTTCCGTGGGAGGCGGGAGGGCAGCGAGGGCAGCGTGGTTTTAGTGGGGGCAGGAAATTGCGGAATCCCATTCCTGAACCCCGGCCCATGGACACCGAGCATCCCAGCTGGTCCCAGCCCTGGTGGCCATGGCAACAGCCTTGGGAGCGGGTCCCTGGCTGGCGCTGTGGGAACCTCTTCCCTCTGGTGCCCAGGGAAAGGAGTGGAGGGAACGGCTGCAGCTGAGTCGGGGCAGGCTCAGGTTGGATGTCAGGAAAAGGTTTTTGCCCAGAGGCTGCTGGGGCCCTGCCCAGGCTCCCCAGGGAAGGGTCCCAGCTCCAGGGCTCTCTGAGCTCCAGCAGTGTTTGGGCAGCGCTGCCAGGCCCAGGCTGGCATTGTTGGGGTGTCCTGTGCAGGGCCAGCAGTTGGACTGGAGGATCCTGATGGGTCCCTCCCAGCTCAGCCAATTCTGTGGTTCTGGGATCCCATGAGCCTGGGGATGGGCCTGCCAATGGTTGCCATGGCAACGGGCTGTGGCTGCAGGCCTGAGCTGGTGTCCATGGCAACCACCCCTGGCATGGGGTCTCCATGGAGCTTCCAAGGGACTGAGCATAGCAACAGGGGGCTGGTGATGGTTGCCCTGGAAACTGACCATAGCAACAGGAGGCTGGTGATGGTTACCATGGAAACTGACCATAGCAGCTTGGTCCTGCTGATGTTTGCCTGCTAAGGATCAGATTTGTCACAGGCCTTCCGAGGTTTTCCATGGGGACTTTCCAAGAGTCTCCAGGCTGTTCCAGAGCTGGAATGTCACAGGCACAGACAGGGGCTCCATGGAGATCTCCCAGGGCTTTCTGGGGATGGTAAAGAGCCCTGTGGTCAGAGGCAGTCACAGCCATGGTGACATCCCAGGGAACCTTGGGCCGCAAAGGCACTGATCTGTCACAGACACTCACGGCAGCTCCACAGTGACATCCCAGGAGTCCCCAGGCTGCCAAAGAGCCGGGATGTCCCAGACACTCACAGGGGTTCCTGTCATGGGCATAGTGGGAGCTTCAGGCAAAGTTTAATATTAGAGAAGCTCCTGTTAGGTCATGAAGTCCAGAAAGGATCCCCAGTAGCCCCCACAGATCCCCAAATATCACCACTTAGTTAGAGATGACACAGACTCACATCAGAAGGCTAAGGGCTTAAACCTACCCATTTATTTAAACATCGACTTTTACATCTTGGTTTGCTTCAGGTGGACCTCATTGGTCATTTTATCAACACATTTCACATGAATGGCTAATTAAGACAACACCCTTCAGTAAACAACTTTATGGAAAAAAGCCTACTTATTTCAAACATTGTCAGGGCACCAGGTATTGATGGTTGTTTTATGTTGGGCCTTTCTGGGGGCTCTCTCGATGTGGGAAATCCTGCTGTAGCAGTTCTCTGCCAGGTAAAAGGAAGTGCATGGGACTTTTTCAGTCTTCAGCTTCTTGTTTATTGTTATCTTATCTAAAGTTTTGTATTGCTGTCCACAGGAGGCTCAGAATGCTGGAACAAACACCTCAAAATGGCTCTAAAATGTACGGTTTCAATGTCTTTTAAAGTTGTCTCATCCAATCAACTCTTAAAACGTGTATTATTTCTACTTATCTACACATAACTCATCCCTTGACTGTCCACATAACGTCTGCACTGTGCTTTCCTTGACCAATCACCCTGTGCCACCAACACTGCAGAAAATGGAGTAGATGAAGATGACAGGGACTACACCCCAATTCCTCCATCTTGCTGCCTTTCTACACCATACTAATACCCCCAAAACCTAAATTTCTCACCCAAGCAACATAGCATACTACCCTCTAAACTATGTCACACTTCGGAAAATTCTAATAGTTCTCAAATTTCTGGAAGTCCTCTCCATGGGTGAAGGTGAAAGGCAGTGTTTCTCTGGGGGTCAGGACCCGTCAGAGCAGACAGAAATATTCCCTGTGCCTTGGATTCCCACACATTTAATCTAAAATCTATTAATCCTTAACATGTGAAGTTACCCAAAAATTTTCCAGGTAAGTAGGATTTGACGGAGAAGAACTAGAGAAGAACAGAAAGACAGAAGATCCATAAAAAGACACACACATAGGTACCAACAGCTCAGGTTCCAGCATCACTAACAGAGGAACCCAAGGAGAAAGCAGGATCCAGACCCTGGGCCTCGTGTTCTGGCTTTAAACCGCCTGGGCCTTCATGGGCCTGCCCCTGGGGTGGGACTGCCAGTTGCTTGTCCAATCAGAGCCAGGGTAGCCCCTGCTGCTAGTGTGTGATTGATTGACAGCTGGGCCAATCAGAGCTGGGTTATCATCACCCCCTGCTGTGTGATTGACAGCTCTGCCAGGCCAAGGCTGGAGGCAGGGCTCTGTCCCACCACAAACCAAGGCCTGACCCAGCCCTGGCCCCACACAGGCATTCCGAGCATCCCAAGGTGTCTCGGGACATTGATCTCATCCAGCCTCTGACAGCGACCACGGTGACACTACAGAACCCCATGGAACCATGGGTTAGTTGTGACAATGGAGATCCAAGGAAATGATGGTGAGACTGTGGAATCCAGGCATCAGGGAATCAAGGAGACCATTGTGCAGCTCAGGGGGCCTATGGAAGCAAGGATCAATGATCGAACTGTGGTTTGATTGTGATTGATTTAAAATAGAAACAAGGAGCCATTGTTTCACAGCGGGGCTGCATGGGGCCAATGGACCCTTGTGACTCTGTTGGGGCTCATGAAACCAAGAAGCCATTGTGACATTGCCAGACCTCATGGAATCAAGGACACCATTGTGACAGTGTTAGGATCCATGAAGTCAAGGGAACATGGAACACATCTGCCTGGTTTGGACTCATGGGTGCTGTCTGACAGGTCTCACTGAATTTGACATGTCAAGGGCCACTTCCCATCTGACCATGAAGCACTGGGGCTCTGTGGTTTTATTCCTATGGGAAAGAACTGTCTTTCTTGTCTAGGCACCCATGGCCAAAATTGAGATTGTGCATCTAAAATTCTCTATATGCAAGGGTTACTCCCAGACAAAATCTGCCCGTACAGTCAAGTCTGGCTAGACTTGGCCTCTGGTGACTGCCTCTCATCTGCCCCTGCACCACTGCTCACTTGTTTCCTTCCTGTGGAGACCATTGTGACACTGCGGAGCATTGTGGAACCAATGGGCCATGGTGACACTGCAGGGCCTTGTGGAATCTGTTACACTGTAGGAACTTGTGGAACCAAGGGGAACAGTGAGAGCCTGCAGGGTACCATGGATCCAAGGGGCCACTGTGACACTGTGGGGCCTTGTGGAACCAAGGATATCTTTGTGGCTCTGTTGAGCCACATGGTCCCAAGGGGCCAGTGTGAAGCAGCAGAGCTTTGTGGAACCAAGAGGCCATTGCTGCATTTCAGGGCCTTGTGGAGCCAAAGCACCATTGTGATCCTGCAGGGCTCTTTGGATCCATGGAGATTATTGTGGCATTGAAAGACTCCATGGAATCATGGAGACCATTGTGACCCTGCAGGGCCTCATGGAAGGAAAGGGCCATTGTGACACTTTGGCAATTTGTGGAGCCAAGGGAATCATTGTTGCACTACTGGGCCCCAATGGAACCAAGGGGCCATTGGACACAGTGAGGCTTCATGGAACCCAAAGACCATTAGGACAATGTGGGGCCTTGTGGAGCCATAAAGAGAATTAAGATCCTTTAGGACTTGTGTAATCAAGGGGCCATTATGACACCTGAGGGCATCATGGAAGCAAGAGATCAATTTTGGCACTGCAAGGCCTCATGGAAGCAAGGAGCCACTGTGACACTGCAGGGCCCTGTGTAACCAAGGGAACATGAAATAGGTGTGGCTGCCTTGGCCTCCCAGGGGTCACCTGACAGGTCTGGCTGACCTGGGAATGTGGAAGGCTGCTCCCATCTGCCCCTGAAACACTGGGACTCTGGACTTTTCTTTTTATGGAAAAGAACTGTCCATTTTTGCCAGACATCCATGCCCAAAATTAGGATTCCACCTCCAAATTTTTGTGCATTAAAGGATTGCTCCCAGACAAAATTTACCAGGACAGACAAGTCGGGCTGGTCTTTGACTCCTGAGGGACAGCATTCACTTATATTCCAAACACTGGAAAGGGCTCTGCGCTTTTCTTTTTATGGAAAAAAACTCCCATCCCTCTTCTCCAGGCACAAATGTCTGAAACTGTGACTCCGCATTCATAATTTCAAATATCCATGAGCTGCTCCAAGCAAACCTGCCAGGACAGACAGGTCAGGCTTGCCTTGGCCTCTGATGGTTGCCATTCATCAGCTTCTGAAACATGGGGCTAAGTGGTTTCCTTCCTATGGAGACCAATGTGACATTTGGGAGCCTTGTGAAACCTTCATTTGGCCATTGTGACACTACAGAGCACCATGGATCCAAGGGACTATTGTGACACTGTGGAGCCTTGTGGAACCATTGCACATCATTGTGGCTCTGTTGGGCCCAAAGGACCAGAGCAAAGCAGTGGTGTGGAAGTTAGCCCAGCTGTAACTCTGAGTCAGACGGATTTTATCCCAAAGAACTGGGCATGAGTTTCAAGCCTTGGGAATCATTCATTTAACTTAGGGTAAGTTTGAGAATTCCCCCAAAAGCCTTTAGTGTTGTGATGCTAAGTAGTCCAAGTTCTTCTCCTCTAGTGGTTACTTGTTTCCCCTACAGGGTTATTGTTCTAGAGTGTTCTACCCTCAAGTGTATATATTGTTGCTTTGCCTTTTTCTCAGGTCTTTGAATCCCATCCCTCGTCCTGTGCTTGACTTCTCCATGTTTGTTGTTTTTCACCCTGTTACTAAAGTTCTTTTGGGGCAACTCCATTGATCCTGCTTGTTGTAGCATTGGTGGGTAGGACGGTTGAGATGGACGGAGGTGAGAGATCTCTGAGGCCAGGTCTTTCAACTTGTGGTTTATTTCAAAGGGTGTGGGTGCAGGGGCCTTGTTTGGAGCTGCCAGACACTGCTCGGAGCAGGCCCAAAAGAGGAGCTTGAAAGAGGCGCCCAAAATGGATGCCCAAAAGAGGAGGGGAGTTCCCATTACAATACAATAAATCTTCTGTGTTGCATATTCTAATTTTCAGTAACTAATCTAGTACAAGATACAAATCTTATAGCATTTACATACAGCCTATAAGAATCATTACATTACCATACTGTGTTACATTTTAAACCCTAAAAACTACTCTTTGGACCCCTTCTGCCAAGCTAGTAGGGTCTGCTCTGACCCTTGGACCTGTCTGCAAGCAGAGGGAGTTGTTTCATCAAAAGGGGATTACCTTCAGCCGTCCATACCATTGTTTTCCAGTTGTTCAGTAACTAAGACTTGGTATCTCAAAGCTTGCTTTCATTTCAATCTGACAGTTTCCATATTTTCAAAATCTTTTGCCAGGCAATCATATTTATAAGGCTTTTCTGTTTCATCTTCCCCAGCATCTGCTCCTTTTCATTTTCACCACGCTTGCCCTGAAGTTGGGGAACCAGAAAGGTTTGTCACAGCCACCCTCATTGCCACATTTGGCACCCGAACAGGGACCCTGACATTCAGTCATGTCAACTGGGGTTAGCTGATGGACAGGCCAGTGCTCCCCAGGATTTTGGATTGTGCCAGGCTGGCAGATTCATCATTTCTTTGAGGGACCTTGGCCAGGATCCACAAGGGAAAATGACAGTTTCACCTACATAGGATTGCAGGTGGGTTTGGGGACACACAGGACAATTATTGCCCATTTTGTCACTGTCTTTTTACAATACACACCGACGTCCCATAACTGATTTAGGGTGTTCCAGTGGCTGTTCTACGTAAGGCAGAGAAAGAGAAAAATGGGCAGCCAGATATCCAAAGTAGAAAGGTGTGTATATCGATGCTTTAAGTTAATTTTCACAGATCATGACCAAACATCTTCAAAGAACAAGTTAAAATCAATCCTGAGGCGGATCATTAAAAATTCTCCAGATGCCCCTGAGCCTGACCATCCTCCCTCCATCTTGGCTCCTCCACTTCCTGCTTTCTCTTCCACCCTGAATGAACCTCCAGACTCCACCCCCACAACTGTGGGTCATGCCTCACTGTCAGTCATTCCACCTTCACCCTGGGCCATGCCTCCAGAACTCCACCCCAGAAGTCCACCATCCTAAATCAAGGCCCTTCCTCCCAACACATGACAAAATGGCAGTGCCCTTTGCCTCCCCCTCTAGCGACAATATAACCCCATGATCAAAGATACTAAACCCAACAGTCACAGTGTTTCTAATCCAAATGTTTCTGCTCCAAGTTGCTCTTCATCCCCAGAAGACAGTTTGGATTCCCCAGAGCCACCTCACCCCTCAGCCCCAGAAGATCCCCAGGAAAGGATCCGGAAAGAAGCAGTTAAGGAAGGAGACTGGCAAACAGTCTCAACAACTCCTCGTTGCCCTTGTATGTTATGAAAGAAGGGGGCAGAATCCCAGGTATCAGCCATTGGCTTGCAAGGAAATCAAAGATCTGTGTAGGGCAGCTAAAGACCATAGGAGGGACTTACCTTGTTTTAATGGCCTAATGAGGGCCATGTTTACAGCACATATGTTAACCCCCTATGATTTAAAATATAATATGACCATGTTGTTGTCACCTACAGAACACACTCCGTGGGAAGGGGGATGGAAGTGTTTACTAAATCAATTAATAGCAGACTATGCTAATAATGAGGCAAGGGTGGAATTTACAATCAACCATCTAGCTGGAGAAGGACAATACAGCCTACCAGATGATCAAACAGCAGGTATCCTCAGAGAAGTATTGGATGATATCAAAGAGATGGCTTTGAAAGCTTTAATCCAGGTATCGGATGGTAGCACCCCCAGTTTGGATTACCTTGGGTGGCTGCAGCTAAAGCTTTAGGACATTTGGACCATCCTGGGTGCCTGTTAAGTAAGCAAACCAATGCTATGTCCCTCACATTGAGTGGCCTGCTCTCAGACATAGAGACCATCAGACATGCCACCGTGCAGAACAACAATAGAGTTTTTACTCTGGGCACATGAGCATGGCTGTGTAGACTCTGAGGGATGTATTGTATGAACCTCTCCAGCCACAGCGAGTCAATCCACAAGAGCATTCAGGTACTGAAGGAAGGGTTCAAGAATCTTCAAGTGGAAAACAGAGACTGGGTCAATAAACTCTTCCAATCCAAGGGACTAAAGAGTTGGATGGTATCTAGCTAAAACAGGGCTATTAATTATCTTAGTTGTTGTTGTATTGTTAATTGTCCCATGTTTGTTTGGATCCTTCTAGAAAATCTTACAAAATTCTTTCAGTTCCATCTTTGTTGTAAAACAGAAAGGAGGAAGATACTCAACACAGGATCATCATGGACTCCCGGGAGGAGAGAATTGGAGGCCAGGATAGCACAAAAACCTCTCAGAGATTCACTATGGGAAGGAAACACCTTAAAAGTACCTAAAAGTATTCTTAAATCCATAAAGTACCTTAAAAAACTTGAGTATTTCAAGGCATTAATGGGCCCAACTGAGTGTCAGTACAAAGCTCTCAAGGGACTCATTAAAGCAGATAACTGGGGCTGTGATTGCACAAACCTCTTGCAGAGTCCATCAAAAGGGAAACACCAAGTAGCTTAAAATAACTGAAGTACCTTGAAGTAGTAATGAGCCCACTGAGCGTTGTTATTGACAAAGCCTCTCCAGGGACTAATTAAAACAGATAATTGGAGGCCATGATTACAAAAACTCTCAGATATTCAAGGCAAAAGCCAAACCCAAAGTCCTTTGAAAAACCTGCAATCCCTGCAGGGAGCATGAAGGAGCCTCCAAGGCCATTCCTGAGCAAGGCTCCCCAGGGACTCCTTCCAGCAGATCCTTCAGGCCACTGGGATGTGGGCTGGGGGGGGTTCTGAGGGCAGGAGAAGGGGCTGACAGTACCCAGCCTGGCTGTGGCTGTGCCAGGAGGCTCCAGTGCCTCAGGACAAGGAGTCTCCTCACAGCCCTTGGTGGCACAGACCCTGCTGTGCCCCAGGGCACCAAGACTTGGCTTCTCTTTGTCCCCACCTGTCATCACTGCCTGCAGTTCTCTGCTCTGCCTGGGGCCTGGGGACACTTTCTCAGTCGTGTCCCTCTCTGGGACCCATTAAAAGTCCAAGAAAGTTTGGAGTTGGATTCTGACTTGGAGTTCTGGAGAGGTTTCTTCAGCTCCTTCTCAGGGACTGATGTTCAGGGCCTGAGCACAAAGCCCCAGAGGCTCATTAAGTCCCTGTGCTGTGTCTGTGCTGCTGAGTTGGGCTGGGCTCCTGGCACAGAGACAGCTCCTGGTAACCAAGCAGAGCTTCAAAAGCACATTTCTCTTGATGAGCAACTCTTCTGCCAGCCCAGCAGGGCTGGGGCACTGCCTGCAGCCAGCCCGGGCACTGCACAGAGGCATAGAGAGCTTCAATCAGTCAGGGTTGGGAAGGTGCTGAGAAGTGCCTGGGGCACAATCACTGCCAGCCCTTGGCACAGGAACCTCTGGCTGCAGGACAATGCAGCTGCAGCTCCTGGAGTGATCTTCTAAAGCTGGAACATCCTAATGCCTATAGACCCTGTGAGTACATTCTCTGATTGTCTCTTGTGCAGAGCAGCCAGGGGTGCCCAGGGCTGTCCTGCAGAGCAGGGTCCTGCAGCCCAGGGCGCTGTGCTGGGGAAGGGACTCTGCTGCCTGCCAGGGACAGCTCTCAGCCAGCCCTGGCAGCTGCTCCCAGCACTGGGGGACAAGATCTGGATGGGAGGAGACAGCTGCTAATGCTTGGAAGTGTTCTCCTTGTGTGGTGGGGATGCTGCATTGTTCAGGGCTGCTTCTAGGGTAACATTTAACAGTAGAACATTTCCAAGTAGGTTATACATGGAGCATAGTGAGACAGGGGCTGCATAAAAGGAGAAAATCCCGCTTTTTTGCTCTACTGCTCTGGTTTGCCAAAATTGGATTTTGCCCACAGATGTTAATCTCTCAGTTAATGCTGAGGGGAAAAAAATTCTCTCAGATCTCAATAAACCAGGCAGTGAGAGAAATCAGCACAGGGCCCATCACAGGCAGCAACAGTGTCACTTTTCCAGACTCCTCAGGGTTGCTCTGATGGTGCCATCAGAGCCTGCTGAGCCAGAGTGGCCCCTGGGAAGTGCCAGAGATGGGAGGGGTCTGCAGGGCAGAGCTGAGCCCCCAGGGCTGGGCTCGGCTCTGGCAGCATTGGCAGGGCCCAGCCCTTGGCACAGGGAAGCAGCTGCTGGCAGGGACAGTTCCAGGCAGCAGAGCCCTAGGCAGGCAGTGGGGGGAAAGTGCCCCTCAGTCTGTGCTGAGATATTAAAAGTCATTTCAAAACACAACTATTGCATGATTACTTTTTTTACAGATCTCAATGCCAAGACATTGCAAATGTCCAACAGCAGCTCCATCAGGCACTTCCTCCTGCTGGCATTGGCAGACACGCGGCAGGTGCAGCTCCTGCACTTCTGCCTCTTGCGGGGCATCTCCCTGGCTGCCCTCCTGGGCAACGGTCTCATCATCAGCGCCATAGCCTGCAGCCACCACCTGCACACACCCATGTTCTTCTTCCTGCTCAACCTGGCCCTCAGTGACCTGGGCTCCATCTGCACCCAAAGCCACGCACAATTCCCTCTGGGACACCAGGGACATCTCCTACATAGGATGTGCTGCTCAGCTCTTTTTCTTTATGTTCTCCATCACAACAGATCTTTCCCTACTGACCATCATGAGCTACGACCGCTACATGTCCATCTGCAAACCCCTGCACTACGGGACCCTCCTGGGCAGCAGAGCTTGTGCCCACATGGCAGCAGCTGCCTGGGCCTGTGGCCTTCTCAATGCACTGCTGCAAACGGCCAATACATTTTCCCTGCCCCTGCACCATGGCAATGCCCTGGGCAGTTCTTCTGTGAAATCCCACAGATCCTCAAGCTCTCCTGCTCCAAATCCCAGCTCAGAGAACTTGGGCTCGTCGTTGTTATTTCCTGTTTAGGTTTTGGCTGTTTTGTATTCATTGTTTTCTCCTATGTGCAGATCTTCAGGGCTGTGCTGAGGATTCCCTCTGAGCAGGGATGGCACAAAGCCTTTTCCACCTGCCTCCCTCACCTGGCCGTGGTCTCTCTCTTTGTCAGCACTGCCATATTTGCCTACCTGAAGCCTCCCTCCATGTCCTCCCCATCCCTGGATTTGGCCCTGTCAGTTCTGCATTCAGTCATGCCTCCAGCCCTGAACCCCCTCATCTACAGCCTGAGGAACCAGGAGTTCAAGACATCTCTCAGGGCTCTGATGTCTGGATCCTTTTCAGCTACCACACACTTCCAGCTTCCTTCTGTCATTGGGCCCTGGTGCACATCATGACAGGCCAAGTTTCTCCTTATTTATATTTCTTCAAATTCTGATGCTGTTGTCTTCAAAGCACAGATGGTATTCATTACCTCCAATTTCAAATTATCCCTCTTTTTGTGACTCAGAAACTTCATGTAAATCAGGATTCTCACATTGTATTTATTTGAAATAAATGAACTTGCAACAATATTTGTGTTCTTCTACTATTGCCATTAGAGCAGCAATGAACAGAAATTGGCACAGCTTTGTTGCTGCCCCAGCTTTGGCATGGGCCTGGGACCTGGAGCAGGAGCAGCTCTTGAGGGCCCCAAGGTCAGGGCTCTTGTGCTACCCTGGGCAGATGGGATGGCAGCAGGGGCTGCAGAGCTCTCAGCACCTCAGGCAGAGGGCAGCAGGGCAGCCAGGGAGCCTCCTTTGGCCTTGGCCAAGCACCTTCCCCCATGGCTGGGGCTGAGTCCTGTGGCAGCTGCAGCTGCTGCTGTGCCCTTGCCAGGGGCTGAGGCCGTGGGGCAGTGCCCAGAGAAGCCTGGCCTGAGCAGAGCTGTGGGGCCAGAGCCGGCTGGGCTGGGCTGGGGAGAGGCCCTTGGTGCTGCCCAGAGCTCAGGGCAGCTGGCAGAGCTTGCAGGGAGCTGGGCTGGGCTCAGAGAGCCTGGCCCAGAAACCATCAGTGTCCATCTCAGCCTGGCTGAGCGTGCAGGGGCAGGATTCAGGCCAGGCCTTGTGAGGCAGGGCCAGCGCCTGTGCAAGGCATTGCAAACAGGCAAGTGGCCCAGAGAGGAGGCTGCTCTGTGCCCTTGATGGCAGGGATGGAGGAGGGAGGGGGTCCAGGACATTTGTCAGCACCAGCCTCTGTGCCCTTGACTCGGCAGCCCTGGCTGCTGAGCCCAGTTTTGGCCTGGGCTGAGTTTAGCTGTGGCCCAGCTTCATCCTCCTGCAGGGCTCAGGGCCTGTTCTCGGCCATGGCCAGCCCTGGCTGCCTCTCTGCTGGCCCAGAGGCTGGCAGAGCCCGGGGCAGGGCTGTCTGTGCAGCCCCACAGGTGCCACGGGCTCTGCAGGAGATGGCAGAGGCTGCCCAGCAGGGCACAGAGCCCCAAGGCTGCCGTGGGCACCACGGCACAATGCTCCTGGCCTGGACTGAGCCTGCACAGGGGCTGGGCCACCATTGCTGGGCCAGCACAGGCCCAGCCGCTGCTGGGGCTGACAGCAAGGCCAGGATTGCACAAGACATTGCTGAGCATGGCCTGCGCTGGCCAGGCCTGACTGTGTCAAAGGCAGAGCTCAGCTGCCCTTGGGGGCTGCAGGAACAGTCCAGAGCAAAGCCTCCATGGCTGTGCTGGAGACCAAGGCTGCAGGAGGGAAATGCAGGGCTGCTGCAGGATGGGGAGGGCATTGAATTCCAGCACACACCTCAGCTCTCTGATAATCCCAGCACCATGCTGGGCCCTGTTTCAGACTGGAGCAGAGCAGATGTTGAGGGGACAGGAGCCCTGCAGGGCTGTCAGGGACCTGCAGCTTGCAAGGTGCTCTGCTCTCCCTCAGGTGCTTTTGGAGAGATGCAATCCTAGCTGGGCACCTCAGGGCATAAGTGGCACTGCCTGTTCATGGGCACACAACTGATGTCTGCCTGGAAAGGGGCACAGGTGTTAATACGTGTTTGTTTTTTTGTCTACAAGCAAATCTTAATTATCTGGATCTTTTGAGTATTTCTTAGAATTGGCAAAGTATTCCTGCCAAGAGAAGGAATTTCCTGGATTTCCTGGATTCTTCTACTGATGGCAGGAGAAGGAATACTGATCTTCCCCTCTACTCTTGTCACCAACATTCAGTCTAATATGTCATCACCCTCTTCCTTTAGGTGTTTCCAGCTCTCCTGTTTAAATGGCCATGTTTAAGGACATGTCTTCATTTAGAGCAGCTGATCTATGTCCTTCCCTTCTGTCCCAGTTTTCTTCCTGCAGCTGTTTTCTGACCACTCCAATGAGTCTCCCTTGACTGGCTTAATGCTTTAACCTTAAGGGAGTTGCCTACTCTTTCAGAAGTTTAAATAACTCCTTAGTCAGCATCTTAGTTGTAGTTTTATCTATTCTATCACCTCTTATTATGTCTTTGTCTAAAGTGATTCCTTTATGGCTATCCCTTGTGGATGATGGACATGTCAGATATTGCTGAGATGTCACAAGTAACTGAGGGAAGTGTTTTGATGTTTATTAAATTTTATCACGGTCACAATTTTTATGTTGGCCATGAAGATAAACCTTTCTGTGTCTCTGAGTCTCACCAGTTCCTGGTCCCTCAAAGGACAGAAACCTGATGAGTTGTGGTTTCCACTCTGGGGGCTGCACTTGGACCTCCCTCCATCCCTAGAGCAGAGCTCCCTTGTCCCACAAAGTCCCTGGCAATGCAGGAATGAAGGAAACCAGACAGGCTGTGAGGATCAGGGGGACGGCGGACTCAGGGAGAAGAATGACTTTTGCATTTGATGTAGCTGTGCCTCCCCTTGGGTTTGTTGGATGACAATGAATGAACATCCCTCTGCATCTCAGGCAGCTCCTTCTCCAAGGAAAGCAGGTGGGAGCTGGAGCCAAGGAGCTGAAAGCTGCAGGTGCAGCCTAGGCTGGAGGGAGCTCAGATTTGCACAAGGCTGCTCTGAGTGCCAGGGCTTGGATGGGGGAAATGGTGGGGTGGGAGTAGGGACAGAGTCTGATTGATTGTCAGCCATGAAGGGTCTTGATTTTCATATCTACTCAAATTTATGAGGAGATACTTGGATTCAGTGTCAATTGGAGATTGCACATAGCAATAAAAAACCCAGGAAAACAAAACTAAATAGGACCTAAAAAAATCTTCTCGCTGTCATTTTAAATATCATGTATTTACTTTGAATATGCTACTGAGATCTACCTAACCACAAAAGATTTGAAAATTAAAATCCAATTATTCCCAGAGGCTTGGCTAGTTAAAGTGTTCTGAATGTTAATGAGCCCTGTAACACTGAATTGCTGCACTGAAGAGCTAAAGGTTGAACAAGCCTCTGGAGCAGTCAAATTCAGCAGCAGCCTCCAAGTTGCTGAGGATGTCAGCAGCCCCCAATGAGGCCATCCCTGCCCAGAGACCGTGGGGGAATGGGCAGACAAGGAGAGTGTCCCTGGGGCTGGGGCAGCACAACTCAGAGGCACCAGCGGCTCCAGCTGGGAAATGTGAAATGTGGCTGGGAAAGCCCTGCCTGGGCTGGGCCAAGCAGGACAGACAAGCCCTGACTGCCATCCTCCAAACAACTCTCTCAAGGAGACATTTTAAAGGAATTACAATTGCTCTATACTTTGGTTTTATGTACTAGAGAAATACCAACAAGAGGTTCTCAGGAGCTCAAAACAACCTAACAGCCTTGACTGGCAAATTTAGAAAATCAGAGAAACTTTGGCAAAAGGATTAATATGACATCCAGTCAATAAAAAACACTTCTCAAAGCATTGACTTGGCCCATTCAACTTCACAAACTCTAAACCTGTTCAATTTTAAGTTAATCAAAATTTGCAAGAGGACATATATAGAACAACTAGACACAGAAAGAGAGAAAAATAAGATTTAGAGAAGTGCACACACAGCTACCAGCTCCTGGATTCCAGTGGTGTTCAGATGGAAATTTCAAGAGGAGGTAGTGCCAAGATATATGCTTGCCTTTTGGTCAGCTCTCAATACCCCTGGATCTCCCTGGGCCCTTCCCCCAGGTGGGATTTGGGGTCATTTGGTCTCAGGAGCTGGGCTGGGGGCTGCAGAGGTGGCTGTGGAGCATTGCCTATGCTGTGCCAGGGACTGGCAGACACTACTGGGCTGGGATGGAGGCTCTGGGGGGATTGGGGTTACAGGGCAGTGCTGGGTTTACAGGGCAGGGCAAGGATGGACCTGCTTCTTCCTCCCCCACACACAAAATGTTTCCAGCCAACAATCTCCTCCAGTCTCTCACAACAGGGAATGCTGGACGTGGAAATAGCAATTCAGGTCATGTGCACTTGGCTGAGAAGGGCAACTCTTTTCTATAGGAAAGAAAGCACGCAGCCCCAGTATTTGGAAGGCAGGTGAGAGCCTCACTAGGGCAAGGCCAGCCAGACTTGTCAGGAATGGCAGATTCTGTCTGGGAGCAGTCTTTGGATTTAAGGAAATTTGGAGGTGGAATTCCAATCTCAGCCATGGGCACCTGGAGAAGCCGGACAGTTCTTTTCCATGGGAAGGAAAGCACAAAGGCTTTCCACAATGTCACATGACTCCTCTATTCCATGAGCCCTGCAATGTCACAATGGACCTTTGGGCCCTGGAGTTTGCAGCATCACAATGGTCTCAATAGGCTCCACAGTGTCACAATGGACCATTGATGACAGGAGGTCCCTCTGTGTCACCTTGGAGCTTTGGTTCCACACAGCCCTGCAGTGTCACAATGAACCCTTGCTTCAATGGGGTTCCACAATATCACCATGGCCCTAAGGTTCCATGCATCCCTGCAGCATCACAATGGTCTCCTTTGATTGCCCAGTGTCACAATGGACCACTGATGACACGAGGCCCAGCAATGTCACATTGCTCTCCATGATTCCATGAGGCTCCACAGTGTCACAGTGGTCCCTTGGTCTCACAGAGCCCCACAGTGTCACAATGGTCCCTTGGTTCCATGGCCCTGTGCTGCTGCATTCCCCCCTCCCCTTCTCAGGCTGCCCTGCCAGCTGAGAAATGCTCCCTGGGGCTCGGCCTTGGCCAACAGCCCCTGGGCTCAGCTCCTCTGCAGCTCATCACAAACACTGTCTGCTCCAGGCACTGCTGCTGCCCAACCAGCTCCTGGTTCCTTTAGCAGCAGCCCTGGGAACTGTTTTTGTTCCCTCAGTGGAACAACATCCCTGTTCTCACATTGCCAAAGAAAGCTGTTGATGCTGAGTGTGGCCAGGATGAGCCATTGCTGGGACTGAAGCCCCTCTCTTGGGGCCCTGCAAACAGCGCTCCAAAAGGAGCCCTTGGAGCTCTCTGGGCCATCGACTCCCTCTGAGTGGGGCCTCTCCCAGCTGGGAACTCTCCCATTTGCTGCACTCGGGGATCCAGAACAATGACAGAGCCTGGGCTAATCCCCCCACTCCTCCAGGCTCAGCCCTTCACCCACTGGGGAGATGCCAACGTATCCACAGTGAGCATTTTCTGCCCTCAGGGGAATTTCTCACAGGTGCCTTGCACTGACTCTTCGTGTCTGTGTGCACACAGGAATGCCTGTGCTTGGGAAATGTGGCAGAAATGCTGCTTTCTGAGGGGTTTGAGTGCCTTGGATAGCTGAGCCAGTCAGGCCTGTAAGTTAGGTTAAGTCACAAAGTTTAAGCTAAGTTAAATGCTGCTAAGAGTTCTTCTTTTGCTAAGTTGTTATGTTTAATATAAGTTAAGTTAAATATTGTTAAGTGTTATTCCTCTGTTAAATTGCTAAGTCATAGGTTATAAGTTAGGTTACATACTGTTAAGCTCTGTTCTTTTCTAAATTGTGAAGTTGAAGGTATCCGTTAAGGTTAAGGTATCAGTTAAGTCCTGTTAAGTTTGAGCTCTGTTAACCTTTTGACTGTATTACTTTTATCCTTGCCCTCCCTGTCCTTGTTTCACACAGACACACAGGGACAGTTCTGGATTCATTTCTGGTTTGGTTGCCTAGATTCTGTTTGGTTTTGTTGTTGCTTTGTTTCCTTGCTGTGCCTGAAGTGTCCACTCAGGAGCAAAGTGACTCTTGCCAATGAACTTTGTGGTGCTATCCCTTAATATTAAATCTGGTTTTTGCTGCTCCCTTGCTGGGGATTTTTTCAGTGCTCTCAAGGCCTCGTTGGTAGCAGTGTGAAAGAGCCCTGGCCCGGGCTCTGGCCCTGGGGAACATGGGGACGCTGCCGGGGGGTCCCTGTTCCCCTGTGCCACCCCCACGGCCCTGGCCCCCCATCCCGGTGTCAGGCTCTGGGGTTGATCTTGTGGAACATCCTCTGGGGGAGGATGCGGGGGCGGGGGGACCAGGGGGGGACAGGGGACCCCGCTGTGCACAAGCAGGGTTGGACTGCTCTGAGGGGAGCTGTGAGGGGTGCTGGGGCAGAGTGACCTCCCCTGTGACCTCACACTCCCCTTTGATGTCACACAGCCCCTGTGATATCACACAGCCCCTGTGATGTCACACAGCCCATGTGATGTCACACAGTCAGCTGTGATGTCACACAGCCAGCTGTGATGTCACACAGCCATCTCTGTGATGTCACACAGCCCCTGTGACATCACACAGCCATCTGTGATGTCACACAGCCCCTGTGATATAACACAGGTGTCTGTGATGTCACACAGCCCCTGTGACGTCACAGCACATGCTGGGATGTCACGAATCCCCCTTGTGATGTTACAGAACCAATGCTGGCATATCACTCTGTGATGTCATACAGCTGCCTCCTGGGATGTCTCAGAAGACACTGTGATGTCACAAACTCACCCAGTGATGTCACTGCATGTTCTCTGATATCACAGACTGTTCTGTGATGTTACTCAGACACCCAGTGATACCACAACCCACTCTCTGATGCCACAACGCCACCTTCCATGATGGCAGAGTCTGCTCTATGGCGTCACATCCTACCCTGTCATGTCCGCGCCACCTCTGTGATGTCACAATCCCCTCAGTGATGTCACACAATCCTCTCTGTGATGTCATTCTGCCACTCTGTAATGTCACTGCACACATTTTGACCTCACAGCCTGCTATATGATGTCATACAGGCATGCCATGATGTCACAGCCTGCTCTGTGATGCCACACAGTCCCCTCTATGATGGTGTAGCTGCTCAATGACCTCACACAACAAACTCTGTGATGTCATAGCCCAATCTGTGACCTCACACAGCCCCTTGTTGACATCCCAGCTGCTCTGTGCCTCTATGACACAGCCACAGAGGTGCTGCTGTGACACAGCCCCCTCTGGGCCATCCCACAGCCCCTGTCAGTGCTGAGCCCCTGTGAGCTCTGTCTCTGCCCTGCTGGTGTCTCTGAGGGGACCTGGCAGTGCCCCAGCCCTGCTGGGCTGTGCACAGGAGCTGTCTCTCTGCAGCCCTTGCCAGGAGCTGCCTCTGGGCCAGGAGCCCAGCCCAGCTGAGCAGCACAGACACAGCACAGGGACTTTAATGAACCTCCTGGGCTTTAGTGCTCTTTGCATCAGACCCAGTCCCCCAAAGTGTACTCAAAGAACTTCTCAAGAGCTCAAAATCAGATTCCAAGTCCAAAATTTCTGTAGCTTTTAATGGGTCTCACTGAGGAACAGGACTGAGAAAGTGTCCCTGGGTTCCAAGGAGAGCAGAACACTGTAGGCAGTGATGACAACTGGGGACAAACAAGGCAAAGGTGTCTCTGGTGCTGAGCACACCTGGATGTGTTTGAGGAATGCAAAGGGCCAAGGCCTGAGCCCCAGCCCCTGGCCAGGCAGATCCTGACCCTCCCTCCTTGCTAAGGGCTCTTGCCGGGATGAGCACTGGCATATGGGGATGTGCAATGCCAAGGGCAGGAGCATGGGGCGGCCCCTGCAAGGCTGCTGAGCAGGGACAAGGAGGCAATGAGGCCCCAGCCCTGCAAGGGTCACTTGTCTCCTCATGGCCTCAGGCCCAGGGCCAGCAGCCATGGCCAAAGTGCTGCCCAAGCTGGCTCTGGCAGGGCTGTCTTGCAGCTGCTGCCCATCTCTGTGTCCTGTGCAGCCCAGGCTGTCCCACGGTGTCCCTGCCCTGCGCCTCTGTCTCTGCAGGCTGTCGGCATCCCCCGGCTGCCCCACCTGGCTGGGCCCTTCCTTTGCTGACAGCTCTGCCTCCTGCCTGCCTCTGCCTGCCACACAAAGCCTTGGGCTGCTCCAGGCTCCTTCTAGAGGATGTGTTGCACCACAGCCCTGCCCTGGCAGAGGAATTCCTCTCTCCTCCCCAGTCTGACCCTCATGCTGCATTCCGCCACAGCGAGGGGCACAACAACTCCCTTGGGCCCTGGAGTCTCAGACCTCAGGCAGCCACTGTTGACCGACAGGGACAGGAAGGCAACAGGACGGTTTCTGCTTTACCAAAACCCAGAACCCTTTACTCTGCCAGGGACCAAGATAAGAAATGAGGGGGTAGGGTCATGGGTTTTACATGACGGGTAGGGTGGAGTTTAGTGTCAGGGTCCAATAGCAGGAGGAGCAGGGGACTGCAAAGGGGTGGATAGAGGAGGACAACCAATGGAAAAAATAAGGCAGGGACACTGCAGTAGAATTTAAAGCAATGAGGGCACAGAAAAGGAAGAACATTCTGGGGCCATTCCTATTTTGACCAGATGAGGTGGAGTGTCTTTTCCTGGGCTTGCAGGGCCAGGGCCCACAGGGTGGAGGGGTGGAATCTTCATTAAATCATGCCCCTCACCCCATGCTCTCTGTCTGGGTAGAATCCTCACCTCCTGGGGCGGGGCACTCCACACCCATGGTGCCATTCTTTCTTTCTCTGTGTGTTTCATACAATGAAGGAAAACTCCAGCATCTCTGGAGCCACCCTTCAATTCCTTTCAGGCTACTCCTGTCCTCAATCGGCACACAAGTGAGCCCAGAGCCATCAGACTCTATATCCTGGTTATGTGATGAGGCCTCCCAGCCCCATCTTGGGAGATATTTTTTTGTGCCCTGTGCAGCCCAGGCCGTCCTACGGTGTCCCTGTGTTAGCGTTCAAAAACACATAATCACGGAGCGATTATATGTGGTGCTTTTTATTAAGAGCTCTGGGAATCGGGTATATTCAACCCAAATCTGACTCCGACCATACATCCGAAATGATCATGTTTTATACTCTATCGTTACATAACTTTCATGTTAATTATTAAACTTATATTGTTCTACTGCATACATGAATTTAGCCCCTCTCTGAATTTCCAACATAGTTTCTCACTATTCTTCTTATGGTTACATAATAATTACATTTAATTACTAAACAATCATCACATCTAACAATTATATAATTTTTCATACTGCTTACGCAGGTGCAGTTGATCTGGGAAAGCACAAAGCCTAACATTTTAGATTCTATCTTTAACTTTTTCCAGGGTTCCAGTATCATTCTCCCCACTTTGAGAGCATTTTCACTTCACTATAGGTGTAAATGTTTTCACTTGATACAGTCCTTTATTCCTCAGTTCGTACTTGGTTCTTCAAATCCAGGGTTGATGTAAACGTTGTCATGGATGCTGTTACGAACTGGAGAACCAGAAGATGGTGGGCGTGGATCTCGTGTTAGTGCCTTTATTATCCTCTGGTTCCAGGATGTTTTCTTCTGTATCTCTCCCTTTAAGATGCTGTAAACTAACCAAATTGCTAAGAATACAATTAGTAAGATTATCACACTCTCAATGATAGATTTAATCCATGAACTCACATTCCACCGTAATCCTTTAAAGATTTTTCCTAACCAGCTTGTAGCCAAATCCTTTTGCTCTTCTTGTGCTTCATGATCTATTTGTTTCAACTGATTGATGTCATATTCTACATCTGCAGTTACATTTGGGATATGAACGCAGCAATGATCAACTCGTCCCTTTAAAAATCCACATACTCCATGCTCTTTCAGGAGTAACATATCTAGGGCCAATCGATTTTGTAAAGTCATTTTTGTGGTGGCTTGTAACTGTATATTTAATTCTTTAAATCCTTCCCAGGTGACTCTTGCCAGTCTACCTACCTGACCTGTAAGTTTGTACAGCATCTCTCTGCTCTTATAGTTTGCTATAGGACCAAGCAATGACTCTAGGGCCCATCCAAATTTCACTCCACTAGAGGGTTCTTGCCAAGTGTCCTCTGGATTTTCATTGTCTAGAACTTCTCGTCTTGCTCTTATCTGCAGAAGTTCATGTTTACCATTAAATGGGGACTTTTTCCAAATTGGACATAAGGTTGGCAGGCCTAAAGTAATCTCCTTTACTTTCCTGTCTACAGGCAGATGTGTTGTCCAGGTACCATCACTTGCTGCCCATACAAATTGTCCTGGACCTCGGATTGTAATCCTGGTACACCCTATAATTACTTTATAATTCACTCTGCCTTGTTTGTGTTTGATCCCTCTGCAAGCACAACCACTTTGTAGGGCTATTGCCAGGGGTGGCATCTGTTTTATCTCTTCATCATCTGAAGTGCAGTCATAGTTTTATTACATGCCCACCAACTTACTTTGTCTGCCCTCGTTCTGCTACTAGTGTCAGTGTTCGTTATTGCTGGATCTGTTTCGTTCTCGGGGCCTTCCCACTTAATACACCAAGGGGTGTTTGCCATATATTGGAATCTTTGAAGAATACTCACAGACCATGCACTGTCCCACGGTTCTATCTGATCTTTCTTATCATTGGCCTCACATTCCCATACAGAGTTGTTTCTGTAACTTGCCTCGATTCGGGTACCAGTTTACATGTAATTATTTTGTTCTTTTGTATTTCAGGTAGTTTTGATGTTATGATTCCCCAATTTACTGGGTCTCCTGCTGCCTTTGGTATTGGCAGGCAGGCAGTTATTTGGCTGGTGTTTTGCATTTTGGCAAAATCTTTGACTAATCCAATCATTATATTCTCAGCCTGAACTGCATTAGAAACCTTTATCACCTGTGTTTCCGTTTGTACCTCTCTCTTCATTCTAGAATGAAGAGTGGTTAGTTGACCATTTTGCATTCCACATCCCAAAGATATTAATAACCATAACGTTAGCACAATTACTGATAGCATTCTGAAAGCAATTAAACACGTCTTATCTGCAGCCTTTGTTCATTCCAGAGTTTATACAGTCTGTGATCCTCGATGGACTTTCTTCACTCGGGTATAGTGGATCCAGGGTTCCACGCCGGCTACTTTGACTGCTGTAAAGGTGGTCAGTAGTACCTGATGGGGTCCACTCCACTTTTCTTTCAGCGGTTCCTCGTTCCAGTTCTTGATGTACACCTTGTCTCCTGGATGTATGTTATGGACTGGGTTCTCGAGAGTCAGTGGTCTATTCCACACGAGGATACTCCAGAGCTGAGCTAAAGTTTTCCCAAGAGACAGAACATAATTATACACTTCCTGCTTTCCTGTGACATGTACATTAGGGTTAGGCTCAGGAGATTCATATGGTTTCCCATACAATATCTCATAAGGACTGACTGACATCCCACTCCTAGGCTTTATCCGAATCCTCAACAGTGCTATTGGCAAAGCCTGCGGCCACTGCAATTTGGCTTCTTGGCATATTTTACTGATTTGCCTTTTTAGTGTCTGATTCATCCTCTCTACCTGTCCACTTGACTGGGGTCTCCACGGTGTGTGGAGGTCCCAATTTATCCCCAGCAATCTACTTACCTCTCTTACTACTGTAGCTATGAAATGGGGTCCCCTATCTGATGATACCCCTAGGGGTACCCCGAATCTGGGAATAATCTCCTGTAGTAACCACTTAACTGTTTCCTTTGCTTGGTTCGTGCGACAGGGAAGGGCTTCTGGCCACCCAGAGAATGTGTCAACCCCCACTAACAGGTATTTGTATCCTCGAGTTCTTGGTAACTACAAAATCTACCTGCCAATAGTCTTCTGGCTCTATTCCTATCTGAATTCTTCCTAGCTGTGCCTGTCACCTGGCCACTGGGTTGTATTTCAAGCAGATATCACATTTTGACATTACTGATTTTGCCATTGTTAACATCCGTACTGAAATTAAACTATGCTTTAGTAATTTTACCAATGCCTCTGCTCCCCAGTGACATTCGTTATGTTTAATTTGTAGGACTTCTCTCATTATCAAGGGGGTACCACTATTTGTACTTGTGCGGTTACATATCATCCTTCTGAATTCTTTTGTGCGTTTAGCAAACGTGCCAGTCTCTCATTTTCTACTGAATATTTTGGTTTTGGAGGCAAATTGAATTGGGATACATTAAGCTTCAAAGGTATCAATGCCATTGTTGTTTGTACCTCTCGAGCAACCTGTCATGCTGCCCAGTCTGCCTTTCAATTTCCCTCACAGATTTTGGAGTTTCCTGATTGGTGTGCTTTGCAGTGTATGATTGCCACTTGTTCAGGTTTTTGTACTGCCTTTATCAATTGCAGGACTGCATCCTGATGTTTAATGTGCGTACCCCGAGAAGATAACAGTCCTCTTTCTTTCCACAGTGCTCCGTGTACATGCACCACTCCAAAGGCATATTTTGAGTCAGTCCAGATATTTACCTTTATCCCTTCACTTAATTCTAGTGCCCTGGTTAAAGCAACCAGTTCTGCCTTCTGGGCAGATGCATTTGGTGGTAATGCCTTTGCTTCCGCTACTGTATTGACTGTTGTTACCGCATATCCAGCATATCTGGTTCCGTTTTCCATGAAGCTGCTCCCATCTGTAAACAGCTCACACTCCGGCTGCTCTAGTGGGATGTCTTTCAGGTATTCTCTTGCTGAATAGGTGTACTCTATTACTTCTACACAGTCGTGAGTCGTGTTCTAATGGGCCTTCTTCAGTTGTGGTACCTAGGAACAGAGCTGGATTCAAAAGGTTAGTTGTTTTTAATGTGACATCATCCTGCTCAGTCAAGACTACCTGGAATTTCATCATCCTGCTGGGAGATAGCCAATGGCCCCCCTTTTGTTCTAAGACAGTGGTTACCATGTGTGGTACATAGACATCTATGTGCCTTCCCATAGTAAGTTTCCTGGCTTCTTGTATCAGGATCACAGTAGCTGCGACTGCCCGCAGACATGGGGGCCACCCAGCACTTATGTTGTCGAGTTGTTTGGAAAAGTAGCCCACCAGCCTTTTCCAGCTTCCCAGACGTTGGGTCAGGACTCCTAGTGCTAGGCGCAGCCTTTCATGTACAAACAGCTGAAAATCTTTAGACAGATCAGGTAACCCTAATGCTGGAGCAGTTGTCAGTGCTTCCTTTAATTTTAGGAAGGCTTCTTTCTGTGGTTTGCCCCAGGTGAATGCGTCTTCTGAGCTTCATACAGGGGTTTCGCAATCAGTCCATAGTCCATGATCCACAAGCGACACCATCCTGCCATCCCGAGGAAGACTCGCAGCTCATGTAAATTCTGGGGCTCTGGAATAGCACAAATAGCTTGGATATGGTTAGTACCTAGTTTTCGTTGCCCTTGTGAAATTTCACATCCCAGGTAAATCACAGTCTGTTGTGCGATTTGTGCCTTTCCTCTGGATACTTTATAGCCTCCCATTCCCAGTGAATTTAAAATCTCAATGGTTACCTTTATACAGGTTGCTTTTTCTTCTGTAGCTATTAGTATATCATCAACATACTGCAACAATAAGTATTGGTCTCTTGGTACTTGCCCATTTTCAGTCCAAATCTCCAGTTCCTTTGCCAGTTGGTTTCCGAATAGGGTGGGACTGTTCTTGTATGCTTGTGGTAATCGTGTCCAGGTGAGCTGGGTCTTTCTTCCGTTCCCTGGGTTTTCCCACTCAAAGGCAAACAGTTTCCTACTTTCTTTGTCAAGGGGGATGCAGAAAAAGGCATCTTTTAAATCAATTACAGTAGACCATTTATATATCTCCTTTATGGATGTTAGCAATGTATAAGGATTTGTTACCACTGGATAAATGTCCTTTGTTATTTTATTTATTGCTCTCAAATCCTGCACTAATCTATATTCACCATTTGGCTTCTTTACTGGAAATATTGGTGTATTAAATTCTGATTCACATTCTTCTAAAATTTGGTATTTCAAGAATTTCTCAATAATCTACTATTCCTTGCTGTGCTTCTGGTTTTATGGGATATTGTTTGACTTGTACAGCCCTTGCCCCTTCTTTTAACTCTACATGCACTGGTTGTGCCAATTTAGATTTCCCTGGTATATCCGTCTCCCATACAGAGGGAATCACTGCATCTTCTCCCTCCCTAGGGATAGAGAGGACAGGTTTTTCTTTGATCATTAATATCTGTCCCATTTTTGATTCAGGTATTTTCATTATAAGCTCTCCATTTTCAAAGGTTATTACTGCATCAAGTTTAGCTAGCAAATCTCTCCCTAAAAGCGGAATTGGACACTCAGGTACATATAAAAATTCGTGTGTTATAATCTTGTTTCCAAAACACAAATCTAGGGGTTGCAGGAAAGGCTGTTTTTCTTCTTTCCCTGTAGCACCGACTATTGTCGTTTCCTTGTCCCCAGTTTGTCCTTCCAAATCATTCAATACAGAAAAACTAGCTCCCGTATCTATTAGAAATCTGACCTCTTTATGCCCTAACTGTATATTTACAACAGGTTCCTTAACTTGTTCTACTGGTTCTACGTCTAGTCAGCTGGTATACTCCCCCAGGACCATCTCCTTGGTAGCCTGCTGGAACTGATTGCCCTGGTCAAACTGGTTATTCAAACTTGGGCAATTTCGCTTCCAATGCCCCTCCTGCTTACAATATGCACATTGATTCAGGCTTAAACCCTGGGTAACTGGTCTCCTACCCTGACCATTCCTGTTACGTCCCCTGAAATTTGGGTTCCCTCTCCCCTGTATTACTGCCAAAAGATTCTGCTGCTGCCTTTTCCTAGCTTCTTTTTCCCAATTGTTATATACCTTCCAAGCGACCTCGAGTAACTTATCCAAATTCCTTAATTCTTCCCCTTCTAATTTTTGCAATTTTCTACAAATGTCATCCTGTGATTGGCCCAAGAATATGAGAGCGAGCTGAACTTTTGCTTGCTCTGTATCCATTTGGAGGTCTGTATATTTCCTTGCTACCTCCTTAAGCCTCTCCAAAAACGCAGTGGGAGATTCCTTCTTTTCCTGTCGAACCTCATTTAGATTGGACCAATTTATAGTTTTGGGCACAGCACTCTGAACTCCTGTTTGGCTCCACTCTTGGTATTTCCGTAATCTCCTCATATCGCACAATAAATCAGGGTCCCAATTTGGATCCTCAATTGGGAAATTCACATCTAAATTCCCTGTTACCAGCCCATTTCTAATATCTTCTCTTGCCCTCTATTTGGCTGCCTTAAGTACCATTTCTTTTTCAGTAGAATCCATCAGAGTATCTAATATTACTTGTATGTCATCCCAGTCAGGATTTTGCATTTTCATAACCATTTTTACTACACATCAGGATTTTCTCTATAAGTTCCGGCTGACTGTTTCCAAATAACTAAGTCTGCTGGGGAAAAAGGCACTTTTACAAATACTGGCCCTTCCACTCCGACACCTTGTTGCAAGGGGGCAATCACAGTCTGTTTTTGTTTCCTTATGCCATCTCTATGCACAACTGGAGCAAGCTTTGCCCGAGCCCGGGTTCTATGGGCTATTGGGGTCACTGATTCATTACCATTGCTATCTTTTTTACTCGCATACCTCTTTCCCCATTCTATCACAGTTAGGTTTTGCTCATCTTCCGAGGAAGAGGGATCAGGCGATGATGGGAAAGGAGGATAAAGAGGGAAAGGTGTATTAGATGAGACAGGTTCAGGGGTAGGTGGGTGAGGAGCAGGTAGTGGGATAGGGACAGATGAAACAGGTGGGATAGGGTTAGGTTCTCTATTGGAAAAAAGGCTCCCAATATTACCAGTTAGATTGTGCCTGGGCCGGTCTGACCCTCGCTGCTGGGCCAAAGGCAGCAACTGCGGTGTATCACCCCAGAGATACCTTGGCTTGCTGGTGGTTGCAGCTGGGCACTGAACAAGTCCAGGCTTGTTAGGAACCCCGTTTACCTCAGGAGGAATAGCTTCAGGTGATGGTGAAGAGAAAAAGGAGAGGATTCTGCTGGAGGATTTAATGTCCAGAGGTTTATTCCATGGTTACAGAGGTCTGAACGTGAGAAACTGCTCCAACAGAACCACTGGCCGCATGGTCTCATTAACTTTTTAAGCTCAGGGACAGGGGGAGGGGAGGTACAGGTGAGCCACCAACCAGGTGGGAGGGGCAGGGTCTCAGGGGAAGATGACACCCAGATAGGCCAATGACCTCTGGGAATAGGGGCATCCTTTGAACTTGACCAACTACACAATGCCTTGCTGGAATGTTAAGCCTGATTGACAGGACTCACTCAGCATGGGGGCAAGGGGGAAGGGAGAGACGTATAGGCACACCTGGGAAAGTGATCTGGAAGGACAAAATGGGACATTACTGCACACCACAACATCTCCCCCTAGTTTTGTTTAAAAAGAAGAGGACTGTGTTTGTGGTGCAGAATGATTGCCAAACCATGGTTGGTAAATCAGTTCTTCCTCTACAGGAGGGTCAGTGTTTTCCACTGAGGCCTCCAGGTCATCCATTGGAGCACTGAGGGCTTCCAAATGGTAGACCTCAGGAGGGGGAGATGAGCTTGAAATTAACTTGAGGACCATGCGTTTGATTAGTCCAAAAACAATGCTAACAACTACAATAACTAAAATAAACAGCGCTAAAAACACAGTTTTCAGAATAGATCCCAACCAGCGCAAGAGTCCCAAGCCTTTGAACAGTCCATTCAGCCAGTTGTCAGTTTCTCTGTTGATGTACGAGAGCCTTTGTCGAGGTAGTCCATATGTGGTTTGGGCTGCGGCACTATGCAGGAGGTCACAGGTGGGATGATCACGAGTAGGACGAGAAGCAGGCTTGGTCTCATGGCGTCTCGAGGCTACACATGAACAGTGGGATCTAAACTGGTACAAAAACTTGAAACAAACATATATTATAAACTATTCCAGATAGGAGGCTTAAATGGAATTTCCTCCAGAGAACACGTGTGGCGTTTTCTTCTCCAGGCAGCATGAGCAACCTGGGGTGCTTCTGTAGATTTCTCTGAGACCTTGGGAACATAGGGCTTTACCCATTTGGAAGGAACCCACCTTAAACCAGAGGGGGTGGACACACAGGCATATCCACGTCCCCAGGTAACCAATTTGTAAGGTCCCACCATTTTCCAAGTCTCAGGGTCCTTTAATAAAACTGGAGGTTTTTCTTTCATTAACCTATGATTGCTCCCCCCAAAGTGGCATAGGATGGGTGGGTTCAGGCTGTCAAAAGAACAATTCAGAAAATTGATTGTGAATAGCGCCCTGGATAACCGGATGTGGGGAGGTTCCACCTTCAGAACCTGTTATTGCTGGTCCAGGACCCTTCTGTTCAGGATTTACAGAGACAAAATGCAAGTCAGTGTCCTTCAGGTGGAGTGACTCTGTCAGCTGCAACCTGTAAGGCTCATTGACAGAAGACGTGGTTAACACAGGATCACCTAAATCATACACAGTCTTTGAAGCACGTGCTTCACTTACACAAGCATTAATATTATTGCGCGCTTGATTTGTTTTGCTACCCTTATTCCCTTGGCCTGCTCTTTTTGTGTCTGCACGCCTGGCAGGCGGGCACTCTCTTTTCAGTTTTTTTGTTGTTGTTGACCCCCAAGGAGGGCTTGTAGTTCTCCTCCCCTGCCATTTCGAAATTCATCAAATTCCCTTTTCAGGGGGCACTGGTTACTCCAGTGCCCTAGGTTGTTACAAAGCAGGCATGGTTTTGTGGGCTCAGCCATTGCTGGTCTCCGCTGCTGCCCAGGGTACTGCTGTGCTGAGGGAAAAGGTGCAGGGCTGGCAACGGCGACACGCTGAGGTGGTCTTGGCAGCAGCCTTGGTCTGGTGTCTTCAGCCACACTCATCAGAGGCACTTTCCTGTTACACACTAGAAGCATATCTTTTAGGGTTGCAGGAGGTTCGATAGGAAGGCTCAGGATTGCCGCTTGACACTGTTCATTTGCATTTGTAAATGCCATTTCCTCTAAAATTGCTTCCCTAGCATTCTCTTTTTTAACTTGTATTTCAATAGCTCTAGTTAACCTTTCTACAAATTTCAAAAAAGGCTCTGATGGTAGCTGTTTAATTTTACTGTAGGGTTCAAAAGGCCCCTCAGGTTGTAGGGAAAAGAACGCTTTTTCAGCTGCTTTTTTTACTTTCTCGAGTGTTTCTGCAGGAATTGCAGTAGCTTGGATTGAGGGAGAAGACCATTGGCCCTCACCACAGAGGTGCTTGATGGTGATAGGGTTACCACTGATGTCTTTGACTGTGTTTGGATCAGCATGCAAGCCTGGGAGAGCATCTTTTAGCAGTTGTTTCCATGCTAATTCCCATAATTTGAATTCCGTGGAGGTCATGAGACAGGAAAAAAGCTGTTTTAAATCATGTGGAATCACTACAGTCCTACTCAATTCAGAATTTAAAAGGCCATGGAAATATGGACTGTGTGGACCGTATTCTTTATGAGATTTACAGATGTCCTTAATCAATTGTCGTCCAAAAGAACTCCAATTAGCAGTTGGGGCTGCTCCCTGAGCTGCAGGCTGAAAGGTAACAGGAGCCAGTGACAACATGGGATTATGCATTTGGTCTGCTGTTCCCAGCTCTGTATCACTTGAATTGGAAGCATTGGGATCACAGATACAGGTTTGGGGACAGGCAGTGAGTGTGTCCCACCTGTAGGAACCTGGGGAGGGGGCGGGGACGCAACGGGTACAGGGGGTGGGGACAGGGGGCTGGCAAGGGGCGGGGACACCCTAGGAACAGGGGGCGGGATCAAGGGGCGAGCAGGGGGCGGGGATGCCTGGTGACATCACGTCAGCAGACACCCCCTGGGAGGAGTAGAGGGGTGGAGCTGAGGGTATTGCAGGAAAGGCAGGGGGAGGGGGGAAGGTATCACAAGGAACAGGAGGAAAGGGGCATGGGGCTGGAGTTTTGGGATGCTTAAGAGGATTTTGGGAAGAAGAAGACCAGGTTTGGGAAGATGCCACGTGGCATTCACCATCTTGTGGACCTCCTAGGGACTGGGGGCCATTTTGGGCATCACTGCTCTCTGGAAAGGTGACACATACTGTGCGTTTCAGAGGAGGGGACACAAGGGATTGGGGAAGGTTCCACACAGCCTGGCCAGGGCCTTGTGGACAGGGCAACTCAGGCATTTTAACAGACTCTGGGAGTCAACTTCCCAAGGAGTGCACTCTCTTTAAAATACCAAGTTTTGGGGTAAGATGTTTAGGGGTTTTAGAGCTAGGAGAGAGAGAAACAGGGAGAGGAGAGGTACATGGTTTTACATTTGGCTTTTTCTCCATTTCCTTTTGTTTGAGCAATGCTGTTCGAATTTGTAAACTCCAAAACACAAATTTAGCTGAGGGTGCATTGCCAGATTATCCTAAGGTTATCAATTCATTTCCAAATTTATCCCAGAATTGAATATTGTGGATTTCTTCAGGGGACATTTTCGGGAAGTGCAGGAAAAGCCATCTTATAAACTGTTTCAATTTTCCTTTTGAGAACTTCACATTACCACTGACTAAAATGCTAACAATATTATAAAACACTCCTTTTTGTACAATGCTGAGTTTGGAACCCTTGTTAGATGTAAAAGGCAAAGTACCTAATCCCGCTTGACCAAAAACAAAGCCAAAATCAGCTACCCATTTCTAAAAAAAAACACAGATAGGAAAGCGATAACGAGCAGACAAAAGCTTCACAATGCAGCTGTATATACTGCTTTTAAAATTCCCGGGCAGCAGCAGCAGGGCACGCCCTGCCGAGCCAAGGCAGAAACAAAGCCTCCCCCACCATGGAATGCAGCCCCCCCGCGGAGCAGAGAGAGCAGCCACGCCACATAGCAAGCTGAAACCGGGGCCCGCCCTCGCCGCGTGTGCAGAGAACACCCCCTCCCCCCCCGGCACAGAGAGAGAGAGAGAGACAGATATCCCTTGACCACGTGGAGAGAGCCGAGCACGCTGCGCTGCAGAGCCGGGGGGAAGGGCAGAGCACTACCGCTCCGGCGCGCATTCCAAAAGAGAGTAACACATGCAGCAGAAAGCTAAGAGCTAGAACGCAATGAATTCCGGTCTGTGGGGTAGCCAAATTTGCAAAGGCAAAAAAGGAACAGAACTCACGGCAGAGTCTGTTTTTGAGCTTCTGCTCCACTGAGAGCAGAGATACTCACCCGAAATGGAAGCTGTAGCTGGCTGGGTACAGGCGAGTCTCTTTACTGGAACAGGACCTCTCTGTGGGCGAGAGAGGCTACCCTGTCCTCCCTCTGGAAAATCTGCTCACTACAAAGGAGCTGGGCTTTCCAGAGGCACTGAACAGTCCACGAAACTTCTTCTGGGAATATTCCCAAAGTCTCTAGCTGAGGGCAATGCAACCAAAGCCCTTTTCAGCTGGGTGCACGGCTGCCAGAAGCTTCTCCGAGGTACTGAGAGCCCGTTCTCGGGCTGCAGAGTCGCTTAACCAACACCAGGGATGCCAAAATATTGGAATATGAATCCCAATATTACCAGTTAGATTGTGCCTGGGCCAGTCTGACCCTTGCTGCTGGGCCAAAGGCAGCAACTGCGGTATATCACCCCAGAGATACCTTTAGCTTGCTGGAGGTTGCAGCTGGGCACTGAACAAGTCCAGGCTTAGGAACTTAGGAACAAGTTAGGAACTCCGTTTACCTCAGGAGAAAGGCTTCAGGCAAATGGTGAGGAGGAAAAGGAGATGGATTCTGCTGGAGGGTTTATATCCAGAGGTTTATTCCATGGTTACAAAGGTCTGAATGTGAGCAACTGCTCTGACAGAATCCTGACCGCATGGCCTGATCACCTTTTTAAGCTCAGGGACAGGGGAAGGGGAGGGAACAGGTGAGCCACCCAACCAGGTGAGAGGGGCAGGGTCTCAGGGGGGGATGACACCTAGACAGGCCAATGGCCCCTGGGCCTGAGGGGCATCCTTTGAACTTGACCAACCACACGACGCCTTGCTGGAATGTTAAATCTGATTGACAGCCCAGGAGGGGGCGAGGGGGGAAGGGGAAGAGAGGTATTGGCACACCTGGGGAAGGAAGTTTACAACACACTGCAACATTTCCCTCAGCAACAAAGAGGTCCTTGCAGCCAGGAGGAAGAGAGTGATGACCACCTACCATATCATGATATCTTGGTGAGACTTTTGGAAGCATGGAGGATTGGTAAGTGAAGGAACAGAAGCTGTTGTGGTAAAAGGGACATTCTGGAGAGGGGAAGTTTGGAGCAGAATAGGCCCTTAGAGCCAAGCCAGATTCTGTCTGTTGAACCTTTCCATGTCATGGTGTTGGCAGCTGGGCAGCCTTGGCCCAAAGCCGATGGGCACTGGCGGTGCAGGGAGGGAATCACTCAGCATGCGTGCATGTTCCTGCTTAGGAGCTGGATGCACTGCCTGGAAGGAGAAAGTGAGAGGGAGATAGTCTGCAGCTGCCCCAGGTCCTGCACAGACCCATGCCCTGTGGGCGCCCCCTGCTGGGGCTGTGCATTAGTTCTGGCAGCACCACTCTCCCCTTTCCATCATGCTGGGCCAGGAGAGGAGCAGGAGGCTCTCCTGGCACTGGCAGCTGTTGCCCTGGCACCAAAGGCTGGGCTGAAGTGCACCCTGATCCTCAGCATCTCAACTGCCTGGGCACATGCCATGGGTAGGCCAGGCTCCCTTGCCTCACTGGGGCTCTGGGGGGCCCGGCAGTGTTTCCTGGGTGTGCCCCAGTGCCACAGTTCACCTGGGACACTTGGATTCAGGACAGCACTGAGGGCAAAGTTCCCCACTCAGCCACTCTTGCTTGGATGCTAAGATCCACATGGCAGTGTCTCTGGGCTCCCCCTCAGCATGCTCAAGGGCATCAAGTAGCTCTCCTGTCCCTCTTGGCCTTTCAGGCTCTGCACCTGTACCCCATGCTTGCAGCAGATGATTCATGTGACAGGAGACTTTGGCACAATTGAGCACTCAAACAAAACAACAGGTCTACCCTAGCTCTGGCGGGACAACAGGTCTACCCGGAATCTGGAGGGGCAACAGGTCTAACCTGGCTCTGTAGAAACACTAGGTCTACCCCAGCTCCAGAGGGACACCAGGTCTACCCAGAATCCGGAGGGACAACAGGTCTACCCCAGCCGTGGGGGACACCAGGTCTACCCAAGCTCCGGGGGACAACAGGTCTACCTCGCTCCAGCAGGACTTGGTCCAATTTCGGTGGGTGCCGGGTAGACCTGTCGTCGCGGCCAGCTCCGCAAGTTCACCAAGGGGGCCCGAAAGAGTGGATCCGGAGAGGCGAGAGAGAAGGGCGAAAGAGGATCCGGAGAGGCCGAGAGAGAAGGGCCAAAGAGGAGCCTGAGAGGCCGACAGAGAAGGGCCAAAGACCATCCTAGAGTCACTCGCTGGCCGAGGCCAGGCGGACACAGAAGCTGCCAGCATGTCCTGCTCCACCCTGGCTTCTGCCTGCCCATTTGCAAGGGGGGGCGGCCCCCCTGGGCACTGCTGGCGGCCGAAGCGGCGGCCCCTCATCCCTTTCCTGCCCACCCTTAATTCCCGGACTCGCCTTGGTGGGCACAATTGTTCAGGGCCAGAGCCCACCCACGGTGCCTGCCCGCCCTAGAACGGACTCGCTCAGAAGCGCCGCTCCTGCTTGGCACTGCAGGACCAGGCAGATGTGGCGCCACCTCCTCCCCAGCATGGACCACATCATCCTGGGGCACCTGGTGCTAAATCATTCCTAGACCACCTGATTCTGCCGCAGGCTTTCGGATGGAGCACAGCAGCTCCCTCGCTGCCATCTATTGACAATCAGCCCTCCATACAAGCCTTTCTCGTGGCGGCCCCGGGTCTCCCATTGCCGGTAGCATCCTGCGAGGGAGCCCGTTTGCTGCCGTCTGTGGTCGCGGGGATAGACCAGTTGTCCCTCTGGAGCCCGGGTAGACCTGGAGTCCCTATGGAGCCAGGGTATATCTGTTATATAGCCAGGTTTTCTGTGGACCTGTTGTCCCTCTAGATTTGGGGTAGACCTGTTGTCACTCTGGATTTGGGGTAGACTTATTGTCCCCCCAGAGCTGAGGTAGGCCTGTTGTCCTTTTGGAGCCCAGGTAGACTTGTTGTCCCTCTAGATTTGGAGTAGACCTGTTGTCCCCCCATAGTCGTGGTAGACCTGTTGTGCCCCCAGAGCTTGGGTAGACCTGTTGTCCCTCTGCATTTGTGGTAGACCTGTTGTCCCACTGGTTCAGGGGGAGGTAGGGGGAGGGTCAGGACACTGCAAACCATCTCTGATCACAGCTCAGCCCTTCATTTCTCTCTTCCTAGGCAAAAGCCATTCTTTGCCAACTCTTCACAAGCACCCTTTCCTCTCTGCGAGGACACAGCTGGCATGGAGAACACCAAGGCAGAGGGAACAATGACCAGAACCAATTTAATCTCAGTCAAGTGTCTTTTAGCCTAAAACTGGAAAAGGAAAGATGTGTTAAGCCTAAACCTCTTGCTCTCTTGACGTGCTTCTCCTGAGTTCATGGGAAGGACAGCAGTTGTTGGATTCAGCTGCTCACCCAAAAATCTCTTCTGAGACCAGAGCTAAGCTGGGGTGTGCAACCATGGAGCCCCAGGAGGGCCCAGCTGTGCTGCACAGGAGAGCTGCCTCAGCCATGGGTTTCTGCTGAGTGCAGTCGGAGCTGTTTTTCAGGTTGATGAGGCAAGTGCCTTCTCCTTGCAGGGGCTTCAGTGTCCTCTAGGAATTGTGGAGTGGAATCTTAAGGCTCATTGCAGTTTGTGCCTGTTTAGGACTCAGGTTTGTGTTCATTGCTTTCTCCTATGTGCAGATCTTCAGGGCTGTGCTGAGGATCCCCTCTGAGCAGGGACTGCACAAAGCCTTTTCCACCTGCCTCCCTCACCTGCCTGTGCTCTCCCTGTTTCTCAGCACTGTCATGTTTGCTCACCTGAAGGCCCCCTCGATCTCCTCCCCATCCCTGCATCTGGCTGTGTCAGTTCTGTACTCAGTGGTGCCTCCTGCCCTGAACCCCCTCATCTACAGCCTGAGGAACCAGGAGCTCAAGGCTGCAGTGAGGAGACTAATGACTGAATGGTGTCAGGAACATTAAACTGCTGGCCAATTTCTGCAAATCACTTGTAATCTTTGATACTTTTTGTTAGTTTAATTTTGGAGGTTCTTTTTCTTTGTTCTAGTTTTTTAATGTTGTCCACAAAGAAAAGCCACTCCTTCTGCCATTTATCATTTTGTTTTTCTCTACCTTCCCCGTGGCCACAGACTGTGTCAATGAGGGGTTGCACTCTCAGTGGCTTTCAAGGAACTAAAGGATCTCGCAGCATAGTTTTCTGCAGAGATGGCCTTTTGTTGCCTTCTCTGGAGCTGTAGCAGCAATGTCTGTGTGCAGAGCTGGGCGCAGATCAGTGCTGGCCCAGCAGCTGTGCCCAGCACCAGCAGCACTTGGTGTTGCCAGTGCCACTGCCATGGCCCTGCCCTGCTGCCCTGGTGGCCCTGGTGTTCCTTTAGGGCCTGAGTGCTCTCGGGGCCAGGCACAGTCCTGGGGGTGGCAGTGCTGGGGCTGCAGCAGGGACAGGCCATGGGCACTTGCTGGGGCAGCACTGGCGCCTCAGGCCAGGGCCTGGGGGCTCCACGCTCCTTGCCCAGGCTCTCTCAAGAACACACCCAGGCCAATGCTCAGCACAGAAAAGCCCCGTGAGCAGCCCCAGGCTGGCTGTGGGCAGGCTGGGGGCAAACAGCATGGCTGGGGCTCTGCAAGAGCCCTGGGGGAGACGGGAAGGAGCAGCGGAGCAGGGGCTGATCCATCCCCAGTGCACTGGACAGCCCAGGGCAGTATCCCAGAGCGTCCTGATGGAGCTGCCAACAACATCCCCCCTCTGCAGCCCTGGCCTCTCCCCCAGCTCACACAGGTGACCCATCCTTGCAGGCACAGACGCAGCAGCACTGGCTCAGCAGCCCCTGTTTGCATTGCACAGAGCAGGGGGAGCACCCCCATGCTGTTGCTGTGGGGACATGAACCTGAGGGAGCACAAATGCCATCAGTCCCTGGGGCCAGCAAGGGCTGGGAGACACCAGGGAAACCATTTAGCTTTGTTCTGGCCTCTGCACTCAGCCAGAAAATTTGTTCCCATCAGGTGGGAGTTTCCTGTGCCACTGCAGACGCTGTGGCTCAGAGCCAGGGCTGCCTGGCAGCCACTCCCAAACTGCCCTGAGCATTATTTTGGCTTCACCTTTGCTTTCTTTACCCTTTACTGGTACACATTTCTTCCCATTGCCCACCCCAGTTCCCTCCCCTGCAAACAGCCCATCCCTGTTTGCCCTTTCCTCTCTGACCCCACTCCCCATTGCAGTTCCTGACTTGGCCCCATGGGAACGTCCCTTGGGCAGCAGGATCATCCTAGAAGTGCTGCAGAAATTGTCTGTAGGCTCCTACACTGCCTGATGCTGCTCCCTTGCCAGAGGCACCACAGGCCAGGGGGACACATCTGGGCTGCTGTGTCTGGCTCTGGGGCTCCCTGTTCTGGGCAGTGAGGAGGAGCTGCAGAGGCTCTGCAGGACTGACAGGATGGGCTTTGGGGCTGGCAGGAGAAGCTGAGGGACCTGGGGTGCTGGAGCTTCTGAAGAGGAGGCCCAGGGCTCATTCTGCAACTGCTCCAATGGTGGTTTCAGAGAATCCCAAAATCAGCAAGGTTGGAAAATACTTTAGAGATCATCAAGTCTAACCTGTGCCCCTAAAACTGCCTGGTCTGTCCTGAGCCTCCTCTTCTCCAGGATAAACAACCCCAGCTCCCTCAGATACTACTCACAGGACTTGTGTTCCTGACCCCTCCCCATCCTTGTTGCCCTTCTCTGGACACGTTCCAGTGCCTCCATGGCCTTCCTCAATTGGGGGGGGGGGGGGGGGCAGAACTGGACACAGCACTCGAGGTGCTGCCCAACCAGTGCTGAGCACAGGGGAAGAATCCCTGCCCTGCTCCTGCTGGCCACACGATTTCTGAGCCAGGCCAGGAGCCATTGGCCTTCTTGGCCACCTGGGCACTCTGCTGGCTCATGTCCAGCCTGCTGTTCATCAGTCCCTGCAGGTCCCTTTCTGCCTGGCGGCTGTCCAGCCACTCTGTCCCCAGCCTGTAGCACTGCAGGGGTTGTTGTGGCCAAAGTGCAGGACCTGGCACTTGGACTTGTTAAACCTCACCTTGTTGGATTTGGGTCCTGGATCCAGCCTGTCTAGGTCCCTCTGCAGAGCCCTCCTACCCTCCAGCAGATCCACACTCACACCCAGCTCGGTGTCATCTGCAAATTTGCTGCTGCTGGACTCAATCCCTTCATGCAGAGCATCAGTGCAGATATTGAAATCCTCGCTGGCTGGCTCTGATCCCTCAGCCATCCTGTGGGTGCCCTGGGATGGCACCCAAGGTGATCTTTTCCATAACCTTGCCGGTCACCCAGGTCAGGCTGACAGGCCTGGAGTTCCCCAGCTCCTCCTTCCAGCCCTTCTTGGGGATGGGCTCACATTGGCACCTCCAGTCCTCTGGGACCTCCTTGCTGAGCCAGTACTGATCGTAAATGATGGAGAGCAGCTTGGGGAGCTCATGCACCAGCTCCCCTATCCCCCTAGGATGGATCTCATCTGATCCCATACACCTGTGAGCATCTGAGTGGCTCAGCAGGTCACCAACTACTCCCTCCTGGATTACAGGGGCTGTTCTGCTCCCTGTGCCCATCTGCCAGCTCAGGAGAGCACTTGTCCTGAGGACAACCTCTCCTTATACTGAAACTTGAAAGAAACAAGATGCTAAGTGGCTCAGCCTTCTCCTTAGATTTAGTTACTATATTCCCCACTACATCCAATATATAGTAGAGATTTTTATCTCATGTTTTGCTATTTATTTAGCTGTAGAAAAATTTTGTATTATTTTTCACAGAAGTGGTCAGGTTTAGCACTAATTGAGCTTTCCCCTCTCAACTTTTGTTTCTGCATGACCTAAGAACATTCTTAAATACTTCTTAAGTTGCTAGACCTTCTGTCCAAAGTTGATGTTCCCTCTTTTTACCTTGAGTTCCCAGAAAAGCTCCATAGGCAGCCAGGCCAATCATTTTCCTCACTAGCTCATCTTTTGCCACAGTGGGATAGGCAGCCCCTTCCTCCTTACAATTACTTTCTTGAAGTTTGTCCATCCTTCCTGGACCCCTTCTTTTTTAAGGGCTGTTTCCCTTAAAAGAAATGAGTACCTGATTTGGTACTTCCCAAATCAGCATCCTAAATAGGCCAAAGTCTGCCCTTCCTAATTCCAGTGGAGAAGTTTTGTTGCTGCCCCTCCTTCTTTCACAGAACATCGAAAACTTGATTATTTCATGGTCACTGTGCCCCAGGCAGCCTCCGAGCCCCACGTCTGCCACCAGACCTTCTCTGTTTGTGAACTGCAGGGGACCGAGCTTTCCTTGGTAGTGGGAGTGTTACCAAAAATGTGGTAAAACAGAATACTCCTGAACCCCAATGTAGCATTAAGAAGTAGCATTCTTTATTCAGGGGAATGCACAGGGGATAGCTCCTCCCAAAGCCATGCAGGCTGAGTGCAGGAAGGTTTCTGTTTATTTTCTGTATTTTCCTCACATATTCATTGATTGTCCTGGACTAAACATAGAGATGATAATCACTTCCCCAAAATCATTAACATATTTCCCCTCCCCTGTGCTGTGTTCATCTGTCCTGGGGATGTTTCTGCTGGTACCTGGTTCTCGTGGACCCCAATGTTCCAGTGGGCCTGGCTGAGCTGACAGGACACAGAGGCTGCTTAACTTCCAGTTCCCCTTCTCACACAATGGGCATTGAGTGGTTTCCACAGGCCTGGGATTTTGGAGAACAAGCTCCAGGTGTCAGCTCACTGGGTGTAGACAATTGATCATCTGGTAACATGAGGTCACAGAGTGGGTTATGTGAGGTCATCGAGAGCTATGACATTGTAGACTGCCTCTGTGACATATCAGAGATCTAGCTGTCACATCACAGGGCAGAGGTCTGACATCACAGAGCAGACTATGATATCACAGAGTTGTCTGTGACATCAGAGACCAGCTGTGTGACATCAGAGAATGGGCTGTGACATCACAGAGCAGGCTGTGACATCACACAGGGGCTGTGTGACATCCCAGCAGGGCTGTGTCAGGTCACTGGGTTGGTCACTCTGCCCCAGCTCCCCCTCACAGTTTCTCCCAAGAACTCCAATGCTGTTCATGCCCAGCAGGGTCCCTGTCCCCCGGGATCTCCACGGCCCAACTGGAGCCACAGCCTCCACAAAAGGATGTTCCACAGGATCCACCCCAGAGCCTGACATGGGGACAAGGGGCCAGGGCTGTGTGACCAGGACAGCTAGGATGGGGATTATCCAGGTCACTGTGGCCTGGGTTGGGTTGCCCAGAGCAGGAAGGATGTCTGGCAACTGGGGCAGGGTCTGGGAAGGGCCTCCAAGGTGGGGCTGGAGCCCTTGGGCTGTGAGCAGAGGCTGAGGGAGCTGGGCTTGTCCAGCCCAGAGCACGGAAGGCTGAGGGGCTCCTCATCCCAGCCTGGCAATGCCAGCGAGGAGGGGATGGAGAACACAGAGTCAGGCTCTTCACCGGGGGGCTGGGGGGAGACAAAAGCCAATGAATGGAAGGGAAAAGAGGGGAGATGAGCCAGGAAGCTGGAGATGAAATGAGTCAGGCTGGTTTCAGCATTTCCTCAGCATCAAAAGCAGCCTGACCTCCTTTGTCCATCCAGGACTGACAGCTTTTCAAATCAGGAATTGTTGGAGCTGTTTTGCCCCCACTCCAGGATGAGAAGCCTGATAGAGTAACTAATTGTTTTTGCATCTATCATAGAACCATGTTTGTCTGAAAGTAGTTTTAGTATGGAAATCACCTGTGGATGGCAGACTCATCAGACACTGCTGGCATGTTGCACAATGCTCAGGGAAGAGCTGTGATTGTTAATAAATTGTGTCCTGTTCAACTGTGTTCTGTGAGCCATGAAGAGAAACTTTCTGTGCCTCTGAGTCTCAGCAGTTCCTGACCCCCAAAGGACAAAAACCTGATGAGTTGTGGCTCCAACACCAGTGGTGGCACTTGTATCTCCCTCCATCATCAGAGCAGAGTTCCGTTATCTCAGAAAGTCCCTGGCAATGCAGGGATGAAGGAAACAAGACAGGCTGTGAGAATCAGGGTCAAGGTGGAGCCAGGGAGAAGAATGACTTTTGCATTTGGCTTTGTTGGCTGACAAGAAATGAACAACCCTCTGTGTCTTGGGCAGCTCCTTCTCCAAGAAAAGCAGGTGGGAGTTGGAGCCAAGGAGCTGAAAGCTGTAGATGCAGCCTGGGCTGGAGGGAGCTCAGATTTGCACAAGGCTGCTCTGAGTGCCGGGACTTGGATGGGGGAAATGGTGGGGTGGGGGTAGGGACAGAGTCTGATTGATAGTCAGCCATGAAGGGTCTTGATTTTCATATCTATTCAAACTGCACGTGGAGGTTTTTGGATACAGTGTCAATTGGAGATTGCCCATATCAATGAATTAACAGGAAAAAAACCCTAAACCGGACCTAAAAAATCTTTTCTCACTGTCTTTTTAAATATCATATATTCAGTTTGAATATACTACCGAGATCTACTTAACTACAAATTATTTGTAAACTGAAATCAAATTATTCCCAGAGGCTTGGCTTGTTTATGTGTTCGGAATGTTAATGAGCCCTGGGACACTGAATTCCTGCACTGAAGAGCTGAAGGATTCTTCAGTGAAGAAGAAGTATTTAGAGCAGGAAAATTCAGCAGCAGCCTCCAAGTTGCTGAGGATGTCAGCAGCCCCCACTGAGGCCATCCCTGCCCAGAGACCATGGGGGAATGGGCAGACAAGGAGAGCATCCCTGGGGCTGGGGCAGCACAACTCAGAGGCACCAGCGGCTGCAGCTGGGAAATGGAGTGTGGAATGTGGCTGGGAAAGCCCTGCCTGGGCTGTGCCAAGCAGGACAGACAAGCCCTGACTGCCATCCCCCAAACAACTCTTTCAAGGAGACATTTAAAAGGAATTACAATTGTTTGTGTACCCTGAGTTGGACTCACTGGAGAAATACCAACAAGAGTTTCTCAGGAGCTCAGAAGAACTTTAGGAAATCAGAGAAACTTTGGCAAAAATTTTTCAGGGCATTGTATTGATTTTGGTTTGTTAATTAAGGATTTTTCAAATCCTGGGAATTTTTAAGCAATGTATTGATGAGTGTGGTGGGTTTTAGTGTCAGTTAACTATTTATGTATTTCTTTTTTTGTGAGATATGATTAGGAGAAAGGGAAAGAAGACTTAAAATTTTAAAAGGGTATGAAGAAAATTTTATTCAAAGTATCTAAAAGAAAAAAACGCAGCAAGAATTAAACACTTTAGAACACTTGTTTTTGTTCACAACTTTTTCTTTTTACTGACAATATAAAGAAACTGAACTTAAAATTTCTAGTTGCTTTACTCTTTCTAGACTAGTCTTTTTTTATTACTTTGGGACGGACGTTTTTCTTGGTAAATTTATGGAGATTTTTTTTACAGGAGGAAAAAAATTTTTTTGTGGTACTTTATTTTGTCATGGATAACAGTTGTCTGGGGAACTCTGTTCTTTTGAAGTTTTTTTTATTGCTACAAGCTTTTATGCAGCTTGTTTATGGGCCATGTTAACTTATGGGGTATTATTTTAAAAATAGTTCTTTAGAGGTAAAGGTTTTCATAATTTATTTTAAAATTATTTTTATCTCTGGTAATAGAGATCTTCTCTTGGGAATACTGGATTACTTTTTTTCCCCCCTGTTTAAACTTTTTATGTAATTACAGTTATTTTAACAGTTGTTTTATTTAGCATGGAGGTTTTTCTTTGATATTAGTTTGAATTTTTTCAATAGTTTTATGTGTTTTAATGAAAAAATAGTTTTTTGGGATTTAATTTCTTCTTTACTGACTTTGATGGTTTTATGTTGGTTTTTTATATGCTAGCATTTTGTTTTTCTTTTACTCGAGGGAGGATTGAAGTATTGAAAGGATTAACACCTGACCTGTCAGTAGCTTGTGGTTGAAGTTGTGGTTGGGTTAGGATTGGTTTTATGGTTCATTTTTGTGGGATGTTTTGTTTAATTTTAGTTGTGGGATTATTTATGTGGATTGCAGGTTGTAGGAGTTTTTTGTTTTAATTGTCTTGGGGGGAGGGGACTTAATGGTAAGATTCTAACAGCTGTGGCTGGCTTTGTTCTGGTTAGGAGTTTGTAGCCTCTCTTGTTTTCCTGTTTGGTAGTTGTTGGGGTTTAGTTTGGTTTGAATGGGGCCAATGGGGGGGGTGGGGGCCAACCTGAGGAGGAGGGAAGGGGCTCAGCCCATGGCAGAGTTGCTTGGTTTGGTTTGGTTTGGTTTGGTATGGTTTGCTTTGCTTTGCTTTGCTTTGCTTTGCATTGCTTTGCATTGCTTTGCTTTGGTTGAGATGGGGGCCGGGGCCAGGGCTCACTGCTTCATTGTTGACTGGAAAAAAAAGAGGTGGTTCCTGGGCTTTTTCATCTTTAACATATGTGTTTCACAGAGGTGTGTTCAGTATCTTAGTGGTTTAACAGATTGCCACTTGCACAAAAAGTTTTTTATTAATTTTTAAAATTCTTCTCATGTCAAATTATGACAGACATTCAATCAACATAAAACACTTCTCAAAGCATTGACTTGGCCCATTCAACTTCACAAACTCTAAGCCTGTTCAATTTAATGTTAATCAAAATGTGCAGAAGCACAGAAACAGAAGAAGAAGACACAGAAAGAGAGAAAAACATAAAAGATTTAGAGAAGCCCACACATAGCTACCAACTCCTGGATTCCAGCACTGTTCAGATGGAAATTCCAAAAAGAGGTAGGTCTAGATGTGTGCTTGCCTTGTAGTCAGCCTTCAATTCCCCTTGATATCCCTGGGCCCTTCCCCCAGGTGAGGCTTGGGCTCATTTGGTCCCTCAGGAGCTGGGCTCGGGGCTGCAGAGGTGGCTGTGGAGCATTGCCTGTGCTGTTCCAGGGACTGGCAGACACTGCTGGGCTGGGAGGGAGGCTCTGGAGGGATTGGGGTTCCAGGGTAGGGCAATGTTGGGCTTACAGGGCCGGGCAGGGCTGGACCTGCCCCTTCCTCCCCCTCACATGAAATATTTTCAGCCAAAAATCTCCTCCAGTCTTTGACAATAGACAATGTTGGAGGTCAAAATCCCAATTCTGGCCATGGGCACGTGGATGAGAAGGGCAGTTCTATTCCATAGCACAGAGTGCCAGTGTTTAGAAGGCAGGTGAGAGCCTCACTAGGCCCAGGCCAGCCAGATTTGTCAGTAATGGCAGTTTTTGTCTGGAAGCATTCTTTGGACATAAGGAATTTTGGAGGTGGAAGCCCAATCTTGGCCATGAGTGCCTGGAGAAGTAGGACAGTTCTTTCCCATAGGAAGGAAAGCATGCAGCCTTCCCCACTGTTTCGAGGACCCATGAGAGGTGACCCTTGTGAAAACATTGCCAGCCAGACTTGTCCTGGCCATATTCCTATGGGAACAATCTCTGGATATAAGGAAATTCGGAGGTGAAATCCTAATTCTGGCCATGGGTGCCTGGAGGAGGAGGAGAGTTCTTTTCCATGGCCAAAAAGCATGGAATCCCAGTGTTTCAGCAGCAGAAGAGAAGATACCCTCAACATGCCAAGGTCAGCTGGACCAGTCAGGAGGCTCCTGAGAGGCCAAACCAGCCAGACCTGCTCTGTGTTCCCTTGGTTTTGTGGGGCCCCATAGAGCCAAAATGGATTCATGAAGCCCCATAGTGCCAAAATGGTGACTTGTTTCCATAGGTTCCCACAGTGTCACAATGGTTCCTTGATTACAAGAAGTCCTGTGGTGTCACAACAGACCTTTGGTTCAACGCGGTCCCACAGAGTCACAATGGTCCCTAGGTTCTAGAAGGCCCTGCAGTGTCACAGTTTTCCAAATGATTCCATGAGGCCCTGCAGTGTCACAGTGGTGTCCGTGGTACCCCAGACCCCCACAATGTCATGTGACTCCTCTGTTCCATGAGCCCTGCGATGTCACAATGGACTTTTGGACCCTGGGGGTTTGCAGTGTCACAATGGTCTCCTTTGGCTCTACAGTTTCACAATGGACCATTGATGACAGGAGACCACTCTGTGTCACCCTGAAACTTTGGTTCCATGCATCCCTGCAGTGTCACAATATTCTCCTTTGGTTCCACAGTGTCACAATGGACCACTGATGACACGAGGCCCTGCAGTGTCACAATGGACTTTTGGTTCCATGAGGCTGTGGAGTTTCTTAATGGTGTCTGCATGGTTCCATGAGGCCTTGCTATGTCACAATGGACCTTTGGCTCCATGGAGTCTCGCAGTGTCACAATGGTCCTTTGGTTCCATTACACCCCAAAGTGTCACAATGGCCTCAAGGCTTCCATGAGGACCCACGCTGTCACAGTGGTCTCTTGGTTTGATGGAGCCTCTCAGTGTCACAATGATCCCTACATTCCATGGAGCCACATGCATCAATATGGACCCCTTGGTTCCATGGGGCCCAGCAATGTCACAGTGCTCTCCATGATTCCATGAGGCCCCACAGTGTCACAATGGTCCCTTGGTCTCACAGGACCCCAGAGTGTCACAATGGTCCCATGGTCTCACAGGGCCCCACGTTGTCACAATGGTCCCTTGGTTCCATGGGCCCTGTGCTGCTCCATTCCCCCCTCCCATTCTCAGGCTGCCCTGCCAGCTGAGAAATGCTCCCTGGGGCTCGGCCTTGGCCAACAGCCCCTGGGCTCAGCTCCTCCGCAGCTCATCACAAACACTGTCTGCTCCAGGCACTGCTGCTGCCCACCCAGCTCCTGGTTTCTGGAGGAGCAGCCTTGGGAACTGTTTTTGTTCCCTCAGTGGCATAACATCCCTGTTCTCACCCTGCCAAAGAAAGCTGTTGGTGCCAAGTGCGGCCAGGATGAACCATTGCTGGGACTGAACCCCCTCTCTTGGGCCCCTACAAACAGCGCTCCAAAAGGAGCCCTTGGAGCTCTCCTGGGCCAGCCACTTGCTCTGAGTGGGGCCTCTCCCAGCTGGGAACTCTCCCGTTTGCTGCACTCGGGGATCCCCAACAATGATGGAGCCTGGGCCGATCCCCACACTCCTCCAGGCTTGGCCCTTTGCCCTTTGCTGGAGAGATGCCAACGTATCCACAGGGAGCATTTCCTGCCCTCAAGGGAATTTCTCACAGGTGCCTTGCACTGAGTGTTTGTGTTTGTATGCACACAGGAGTGCCTGTGATGGGAGATGTGGCAGAAATGCTGCACTCTGAGGGGCTTGAGTGCCTTGGATAGCTGAGTCAGTCAGGCCTGCAAGGAAAGGTTATAACATGAGGTCTAAGCTAAGTGGAATGTTCCTAAGAGTTGTTCTTTTCCTTAGCTCTTGTGTTTAATATAAATTGTAAGCTGGGTTAAATATTGCTCTTATTCCTCTGTTAAATTGCTAAGTCATACCTTCTAGGTTAGGTAAATACTTTAAGCACTGTGCTCTTGCTAAATTGTGAAGCTGAAGGTACCAATTGAGGTTAAGGTGTCAGTTAAGTCCTGTTAAGTTTGAGCTCTGTTAAGCTTTTAGCCCATATTCCTTTTATCATTGCCCTCACTGTCCTTGTGTAACACAAACACAGAGGGAGGTTCATTTATGGTTTGATTGCCTGTATTTGGTTTGGTTTTGTTGTTGCTTTGTTTCCCTGGTGTGCCTGAGGTGCCCAATCAGGAGCAGAGTGACTCTTGCCAAGGAACTTTGTGCTGCTGTCCCTTAATATTAAATCTGGTTTTTGCTGATCCCTTGCTGGGGATTTTTTCAGTGCTCTCAAGCCCTCGTTGGTAACAGGGTGAAGGAGCCCTGGCCCAGGCTCTGGCCCTGGGGGACATGGGGACACTGCCGGGGGGTCCCTGTCCCCCTGTGCCACCCCCAGGGCCCTGGCCCCCCGTCGCCGTGTCAGGCTCTGGGGTCAATCTCGTGGAACATCCTCTGGGGGAGGCTGCGGCGCCGGGGGCGGGGGGACCCGGGGAGACAGGGGACCCTGCTGTGCACGAGCAGGGTTGGACTGCTCTGGGAGGAACTGTGAGGGGAGCCGGGGCAGAGTGACCTCCCCAGGGACCTCACACAGCCCCTGTGATGTCATAGAGCCAACTCTGAGATGGCACCCTGTCATGTGATACAGCTGCTCTGATTTGGTGGTGTTCACAAGGGTCCCAGGATAAGGGAAAAGACAAGAATCATGACTCCATATTTCAAAAGGCTGATTTATTATTTTGTGATATATATTATATTAAAAGAAAAAGATATATTAAAACTATACTTAAAGAATAGAAGAAAGTATTTCATCAGAAGGCTAGCAAGGAGTAGAAAGGAAGGGAATGATTATAAAATCTTGTGACTGACCAGGGAGTCTGAGAGAGTCCTGTGATTGGCCATTAATTAGAAACAACCACGTTAGACCAATCAAAGGTTTACCTGTTGCATTCCACAGCAGCAGATAACAATTGTTTACCTTTTGTTTCTAAGGCCTCTCAGCTTCTCAGGAGAAAAATCCTGGCAAAGGATTTTTCATAAAATATGTCCGTGACACTCTGTGATGCCACAGAGGGCTCTGTGATATCACACAATCACACCGTGACATCATAGTCTGTTTTATGATGTCACAGCCAGTTCTGTGATGTTACTTAGTAACCCAGTGATGTCACAACCCACTCTCTGGTTTCACAGAGCCACCCTCTATGATGGTAGAGTCTGGACTATGGCGTCACATCCTACTCCATGACAACACAGCCAGCTCTGTGATGTACCGATCCCTTCAGTGATGTCACAAAACCCTCTATGTGATGTCATACTGCCACTCTGTAATGTCACAGCACACACTTTGACATCACAGGCTGCTCCATGGAGTCATAGAGGCATGCCATGATGTCACAACTTGCTGTGATGTCACACAATGCCCTCCATGTTGCTGTAGCTGCTTGGTGACCTCACACAGCCCACTCTGTGCTGTCACACAGCCCCTTGCTGACATCACAGCTGCTCTGTGCCTCTATGACACAGCCCCAGAGGTGCTGCTGTGACACAGCCCCCTCTGGGACACCCACAGCCCCTGCCAGTGCTGAGCCCCTGTGAGCTGTGTCTGTGCCCTGCTGGTGTCCCTGAGGGGCCCTGGCAGTGCCCCAGCCCTGCTGGGCTGTGCACAGGAGCTGCTCCTGGCCAGAGCTGTCTCTCTGCAGCGCTGCCCCTGCCAGGAGCTGCCTCTGGGCCAGGAGCCTGGCCCAGCTCAGCAGCACAGACACAGCACAGGGATTTTAATGACCCTCTGGGGCTTTGGTGCTCTTTGCCTCAGACTCAGTCTCTCAGAGAGGGCTCAAAAATTTTCTCAAGAGCTCAAAGTGAGATTGAAACACGGAAGTTTCAGTAGATCCCTGTGAGGCACAAGATTAACAAAGTGTCCCCAGGTTCCAGGTAGAGGAGAGAACTGGTGGCAGTGATGACAATTTGGAGCAAGCAGGGGAAAGGTGTTTCTGATGCTGAGAAAACCTGTGCCTCTGTCCCTGCAGGCTGTCGGCAGCCCCCAGCTGCCCTACCTGGCTGGCCCCTTCCTTTGCTGACAGCTCTGCCTCCTGCCTGCTTCTGCCTGCCCACACAAAGCCTTGTGCTGCTCCAGTCTCCTTCTGGGGGATGTGCTGCACCACAGCCCTGCCCTGGCAGGGAAATTCCTTTCTCTTTGCTTCCAGTCTGGGCCTCCCCAGCTGTCTATGGAATAAATCTTTCTTTCGCTGGCAGTTCTCTACTATGTCAGAAAGATCCACCATCCCTGAAACCATCCTTCAATCCCTCCCAGGGCTCTCCTCTGTTGTCCTTAGTCTCCACCACACTGAGCGCAGAGCTCCTGTGTCCCTATACAGTGGTCATGTGCTTGAGGCCATAGGTGCCTGCACAAGAGGCACAGTTCTTTTCCACAGGAAGGAAACCATAGAATCCCAGGGTTTGAAGGCAGATGAGAAGCAGTCACCAGAGGCCAAGGCAAGCCAGACCTGTCTGTCCTTGCAGCTTTTGTTTGAAAGCAGCCTTTGGGTATATAGGGAGTTTTGGGGGTGGAATTCCATTTTAGCCATGGGTTCCTGGACTGGAATGACAGTTCTCCATAGGAAGGAACGGTGGAGCCCCAGTGTTTCAATGGCTGATTAGAGGCAGCCCCAAGGAGGACAAGGCCAGCTAGACCTGTGGTCAGGGAGGAATACTTGGATAGACAGAATTTGGGGTGCCAAAGCCCATTTTTATCTACAGGCATCACGACAAGAAGGACAGCTCTTTTCCATAGGAAGGAAAGTGCAGAACCCCAGTGTTTCAAAGGCAGATGAGATCTGGCCCTCAGGAAACCAAAAGAACCTGGACAGGCCTGGCAGCTTTTGTCTGGGAGATATCCTTGGATATAAGGAATTTTGGAGGCTGATTCTCAGTTTTGGCCATGGATGCCTGGACTTGAGAGATGTATTTTTCCATGAGAAGAAAGCACAGGCCCCAGTGTTTTGAAAGCAGATGAGAGGTGGCCCCCAAGAGGCCAAGGCCAGCACAGAGTGGGTTGTGGGAGGTCACAGGTAGGGCTATGACAGCACAGAGTTTGTTGTGTGAGGTCACTGAGCAGATACAGCATCATAGAGGGCATTCTGTGACATCACAAAGCAGGATGTGACATCATGGTATGGCTCAATGACATCATAGAGCTGGCTTTGCAGTCAAACTGTGTGTGCTGTGACATTACAGAGTGGCAGTATGACATCACAGAGGAGGTTTTGTGATATCACTGAAGGGTTGTGGCATCACGCAGCTGTCTGTGAGATCATAGAGTAGGGTGTGAGGCCATAGAGCAGACCCTGCCATAATAGAGGTTGGCTCTGTGACATCAGAGAGTAGGTTGTGACATCACTGGGTGGCTGTGTAACATCACAGAGCAGGCTGCGACATCACAGAACAGACTGTGCCATCACATCATGACTTTCTGTCATCGTAGAGTCTTCTGTGACATCACCATGCAGCTGCATGACATTCCAGGGTAACATCCTAGAGCTGGCTCTGGATATCACAAGGGCACTGTGTGATGTCCCAGAGAGGGCTGTGTCATCACAGATGGCTGTGTGACATAGCAAAAGGGCTGTGTGCCATCATAGGCGGTTGTGGCATCACAGGGAGCTCTGTGAAATCACAGGGGCTTTGTGATATCACAGGTGGCTGTGTGACATCACAAAAGTGCTGTGTGGCATCATAGGGGGCTGTGACATCACAGAGATGTCTGTGTGACATCACAGGGGTAATGTGTCATCTCAGGGGCTGTGTGACATCACAAGGGCTGTGTGAGGTCACTGGAGAGGTAACTCTGCCCTGGCCCCCCTCACAGCTCCCCCCAGAGCAGTCCAACCCTGCTCATGCACAGCAGGGTCCCCTGTCCCCCAGGGTCCCCCCGCCCCCGGCCCCACAGCCTCCCCCAGAGGATGTTCCACGAGATTGACCCCAGAGCCTGACATGGGGATGGGGAGCCAGGGCCCTGGGGGCGACAGTGGGACAGGGACCCCCCAGCAGCGTCCCTGTGTCCCCCAGGGCCAGATCCTTGGCCAGGGCTCCTTCACCTTGTTACCAATGAAGGCTTGAGAGCACTGAAAAAATCCCCAGCAAGGGATCAGCAAAAACCAGATTTAATATTATTAAGGGACAGCAGCGCGAAGTTCCTTGGCAAGAGTCGCTCTGCTCCTGACTGGACACTTCAGGCACACCAAGGAAACAAAGCAATGACAAAACTAAACAAAATCCAGTCAATCAAACCAGAAATGAACCCAGAACTGTCCCTGTGTGTGTGTGTGACACAAGGACAGTGAGGGCAATGATAAAAGGAATATGGCCTAAAAGATTTCAGAGATCAAGTTTACAGGACTTAACTTATACTCTAACCTTCTACCTTTAACTTCACAATTTAGCAGAAGAACAGCACTTAACAGTATTTAGCTTAACTTATAACCTATGACTTAGAAATTAAAAAGAGGAATAATACTTAACAATATCTAACTTAGCTTATAACTTATATTAAACTTAACAACCTAGAAAAAGAAAAACTCTTAGCAGCATTTAACTTCACTTAGACATTGTGACTTAACCTTACCTCAACGCCTGACTGACTCAGCTATCCAAGGCACTCAAGCCCCTCAGAGAGCAGCATTTCTGCCACATTTCCTCAGCACAGGCACTCCTGTGTGCACACAGAAACAAAGGGTCAGTGCAAGGCACCTGTGAGAAATCCCCATGAGGGCAGGGAATGCTCCCTGTGGATACGTTGGCATCTCCCCAGCAGGTGAAGGGCTGAGCCTGGAGGAGTAGGGAGATCAGCCCAGGCTCTGTCGTTTTTGGGGATCCCCGAGTGCAGCAAACGGGAGAGTTCCTGGCTGGGAGACGCCCCACTCAGAGGGAGTGGCTGGCCCAGGAGAGCTCCAAGGGCTCCTTTTGGAGTGCTGTTTGTAGGGCCCCAAGAGAGGGGCTTCAGTCCCAGCAATGGTTCATCCTGGCCGCACTTGGCACCAACAGCTTTCTTTGGCAGGGTGAGAACAGGGATGTTATGCCACTGAGGGAACAAAAACAGTTCCCAAGGCTGCTCCTCCAGAAACCAGGAGCTGGGTGGGCAGCAGCAGTGCCTGGAGCAGACAGTGTTTGTGATGAGCTGCGGAGGAGCTGAGCCCAGGGGCTGTTGGCCAAGGCCGAGCCCCAGGGAGCATTTCTCAGCTGGCAGGGCAGCCTGAGAAGGGGAGGGGGGAATGGAGCAGCACAGGGCCCATGGAACCAAGGGACCATTGTGACACTGTGGGGCTCTGTGAGACCATGGGACCATTGTGACACTGTGGAGCCTCATGGAATCATGGAGAGCACTGTGACATTGCTGAGCCTCATGAAACTCAGAGGACACAAACAATTGAGTTTCCTTTTAAATATCTCCTTGAAAGAGTTGTTTGAGGGATGGCAGTCAGGGCTTGTCTGTTCTGCTTGGCACAGCCCAGGCAGGGCTTTCCCAGCCACATTCCACACTCCATTTCCCAGCTGGAGCAACTGGTGCCTCTGAGTTGTGCTGCCCCAGCCCCAGGGACGCTCTCCTTTTCTGCCGATTCCCCCATGGTCTCTGGGCAGGGATGGCCTCAGTGGAGGCTGCTGACATCCTCAGCAACTTGGAGGCTGCTGCTGAATTTTCCTGCTCTAAAGGCTTCTTCAGCCTTCAGCTCTTCAGTGCAGGAATTCAGTGTCCCAGAACTCATTAACATTTAGAACACCCGACCAAGCAAAGCCTCTGGGAATAATATGATTTTAATTTTCAAATCATTTGTGGTTAGGTAAATCTCAGTAATGTATTCAAAGTGAATACATGATATTAAAAAAGACAGCGAGAAGAGATTCTTTAGATCCTGTTTAGATTTGTTTTCCTGATAATTCATTGATATGTACAGTCTCCAATTGACACTGAATCCAGGTACCTCCTCATGCAGTTTGAATAGATATGAAAATCAAGACCCTTCGTGGCTGACAATCAATCAGACTCTGTCCCTACCTCCACCCCACCATTTCCCCCATCCAAGTCCGGGCACTCAGAGCAGCCTTGTGCAAATCTGAGCTCCCTCCAGCCCAGGCTGCACCTGCAGCTTTCAGCTCCTTGGCTCCAACTCCCACCTGCTTTTCTTGGAGAAGGAGCTGCCCAAGACACAGAGGGATGTTCATTTATTGTTAGTCAACAAAGCCAAGGGAAAGCACAGCTCCATCAAATGCAACAGTCATTCCTCTGCTGGATATTAAATCCACTTTCCACAGCAGGCAGCCTCAGAGCAATGGAAAACACCTTCTGTGCCAGCACAGATCCCAAGGTCTCCCCAAACCCTCCCTGCCCCAATTCTGCCCAGATTTGCTCTTTGCACACATGAGTCACAAGCTGAAGTCAGGAGCTCCCTCCATGCCCAGAGGGAGGAAAAGAGAGAAAGGGGATGAAGAGCTCTCCAGTGCAGAGCCAAGGTCCAAGTGCTCTGGGATGTCCCAGCAGCATCTGACAAGTCCACCATCCCCCACAGATTTCCGTACAGCAACAGTTTCAGACAAAGACAAAAGAAAAGGTAATTTTGTGAAATGTAAACACAATTAAGATGTTGACTAATATGATATCATTTGAGCTTCAGAAATATTTGGCAATTCCCTGAAGCTCAAAGCATGAAACCAGTCAGCTGAAGGGTACTTGAATGACCAGAAAGCATTGGGAGGAGTGCTGAGGGTTTTTTGCAGGACAATGGACATATGCAACATGTGCACAATCCAGCCTTCATAGAAACTGAGTAAGGTCTCTATGCCCTTGAAGGACACAAAAGGAGAAGAACATGCTCAGCAGCAGACGGTTCAGGATGCAAAGGCACACAAGAAAACCTGCAGCAAGATGCACGAAGAAGAAAGACTAACTAAAATTAACTGAAATGTCAAAATGCATGCGTAAAAAGGATTTAACCAATCATGTATTAGCTTGAGGTGTGAACAGTAGAGAACAGTATAAAAATGGCTTGCTTTTTGTAATAAATTGGCTTCACTTGATCATATTGATCATGGTGTGATGTCCCGTTAATGATCCTCCACACCTAGGGACCAGAAATGCATGCAAGCCTCCACCCCGAGAGACATTATGAATTCAGAAAACATGGCCATTAACTGCTTGATACCAACACAGAGTAATGGAACCAAAATGCAGTCAGACCAGGGGTTTTTCCACTCTCTCTCAAGCCCCATGCGTTGGGCACCAGATTTTGTCCTGGTTTAGGGCAAATTTGGGAGAAAACCTCCAAAGGGGCCCCTCCAGAAAGGAAACCCACACAGCCTCTCTCCCCAGCCGGGTTGGGAAGGATTCCTTGGGGAGAAGTGGAAAGAACCTGTTTATTTAACAGGCAAAGCACCCCCAGGACACAAAATGAACAATACCAGGGGACAACACTTTCACCACTCTGAAAAAGATGACAAATTCAGAAAGTCTCTCTTGGGAGTGGTCGCTCTGTTATCAGTCCCTCCGGTGCTGGGGCAGCTGCTGCAGCCACAAGGTGCAAACTCTCGGTGTTTCCCAGGTCCCAGTCCAGAGCAGGCTTGAGTGGTTCCAAAAAAGGGAAAGGAAAACAGTCCAGGCAAAAATTCAGACTGCTTAGCTAAACTAACTAATGAGCAGAAACAAAAGCAAGAGCAAAGCAAAAAGCCAAACAAAAAGCCAAAGCAGCACCATGTACTGCCCTGTCTCTGTGTCCTGCCAGCCATGGGGGAGCAGCTGATAACAAAACCAAAACAAAACTTCGCTCTTCAGAGCCAGTCTTGAAGGCACAGAACATAATATCCAGCATAAACAGAACAGACAGCTAGGGATACAAGCATCCTAATGTCACCCTAGGACAGCACAGTTACTCCAAACTGACCCCCAGCAGCCCCCTCCTCACCGATGCCATCTGCTGGGGCTGTGCCAGTTCAGGAGATGCCTCCAGGGCCTGCATTACCTGTGTGAAAAATGCATATTGTATGACTGGCTTTTCACAAATATTAAAATGAATATTATATGTGTTGTGTTAGACAGTTATGTTGTACTAATTTTCTTCAGTAGTGTGTTAAATCTAGTTTTAGGTTATAACATAATGTTAAAATAGAAACTATGCTACGTAAGATACTTTTATACTTAGAGTATTAATAATTTGGACAATTTGAATTAGGACAATATGAGATAATAGAAACAAAGAGTTACAGACGTCTGGGTAACTTCTTCTGGGCAGCATAAGCCTGAAAAAGGACACACATTAACAGAGGGTTAACCCTTAAAAACAATAGCCTGTTGCATATTCATACCCCTCATACACGATGCATAAATTCCATTCAAACACAGGATTCTGTCTGATCAATGTCAGCTTCTTCCTCTGAATCCTGACGGCGTCTTCATGGCAGAGCAGGCAGGAAGAAGTTCGTTTGTTCTGATAAGAGAGCAATAAATTCTCTTTCTCTGAAAGATTTAGGTGTCCTGTGGCCGCTATCTCGTTGCGAGTCCTTTCTTTAAAAAAAGTATCTCACATAGCATAGTTTTTATTTTAACATTATGTTATACCCTAAAACTAGATTTAACACACTACTTAAGAAAATTAATACAGCATAACTTTCTGACACAACACATATAATATTCATTTTAATATTTGCGAAAAGGCAATCATAAAACACGCATTTTTCCCACGGGAGGACTGGGCTCCTCCAGTTATTCCCTGTGCAGGCGGGACCTCCCCCTTCCCCTCAGAGCTCTCCCGCGCTGAGGGGCCGCTGCCGCTTCCCGCCCTTCGCGCTCGCCCTCAGCGGCTGCCGGGAGCTGGGGCTGCCCCGGCTGCCCTTTTATCGGAGCCATGGAGAAGGAAAACCGCTTTAAATTGTTCATGCCGCCGCGCCTGAGTGCTGGGCAGGTGTCTGCGGGCAGATCCCACGTGAGCGCTCGGCCGCGGGACCGCTGAGGGCGGCCCATACCACACCCCCCCCCGGCCGCCTCCTCGGGCTGCGCTGCTCTGGAGGCCGCGACTGAGGAGGGGACGGGGGGAAAGCGCAGGGCCCTTCCCCGGGGACACGGGGACAGTGCTGGGCCCGGGGAGTGCCCCGGCAGAGCCCCGAACTGGAGCACACACACACCTGCCCCTTGTCCAGGCAGAGCTGGAGCGCACACACACCTGCCCCTGCATAGGCCGGGACGGCTCCTGCACTCGACTCATTTCTGTGCGTGTGCCTTGAGTGGCGTATGCACAGACATCTTCGGTTTGAATTTCAAATACTTTTGTTGTTGTGTTTTCTCAAAACTGAAGGGAATCATCTTCTGGAGCATCCGCTCTGTGCTGTAAGTCCGCATTTGCTGCGGGTAAGTCAGCCCAGAGAGCGAGCAGGGCTCTGTCGCTGGCTGGGGTCTGTGTACAAATCACCAACGGGACGGGGCTGCTGAGGAACTGCCTTGAGCTGTTTTATTTTCCAGCATCAGTCTCATTACATGGTTATGACAATGGGAAGATGCCAGCAGCTCACATCCCAGGCAGCAGACAAAGAACTTAATGTGGCAACTTACTTTAAAAGTTTTTTGACCAATCACACAAAGCAAAAGCATATTGACAGCAGTTCTATCCAACCACTATAAGCACAGGTACCTTTGGTTAAAACAATGCTTGCCTATTTTGAATACAACACCTGCATGTAAGCCTTGAAACCCAATGCACAGAGCTCCATTATTAAGCTTAGAACTTCCTAATACCTTGCTAGATAAACTTTTCTGTAGCTTAGGGAGTTATTCTAGCCAAGCATTAATACACAGACCATTGTTCTATTTGTCCTTACTTTTCTACTTTTTGCATAATTTTTCTGCTGACCTATCTCATGGCTGCTGCTTGGCTCTGATCACAGTTCTGCTCTCTCTGAGGCCTGCCTTTTGCAGCTTTCCCAAACCCCTCTGATTTTATGGATTCCCACAGGCCCCACTCAGATGCTCACACTGGTGTTGGTGTCTTGGTCTCACCGGATCAGGTGTGCAGTGAAAATGTTCTGTCCCCACGCTGAGTTATGGGAATTCAACAAGTTATTTTTTCATGTCGAAGCTCCTAATGAAATATTTTGAGATTAGGCATGAGATATTCTGACAGCAGATGAGTTAGCTGTTTACAGGATGAACTTCTGTGACTTAAAAACCTTGTAAAAGGGTATTTTCATGCTGAAACATAATCAGATATGGTTTAGAAGTGCCCGTGGAAGTAAAGCAAAGAAATATCAACTACTGGTCTTCAAAAAAGTAATTTGTCTCCTTGAGTCCTTTGCCATGCAGCAGTGCCCAGACAGGCAGGAGCTGCTGAGTTCCCTGCATTGAAAGCTCCCCTTTGGCCACAGTCTGTAAATCAAACTGCAGGACACCAACAGTTTGATCAATCACTGGGAAGTAAGAAGTGAGCTCCAAAGCCATTACCAATCCCTTGGGCTTTGAAAATTGTAGGCAGCTGTTTTATTAATGACAAATTCTATTTTCACATCATCTGTAGGGATTTTTTTCCCCAGGATTTTATAATTCCTCTTTACAAATCTACCCATAAGAAACTAAGAAACTAAAAATTCTTAAATTTGTGCAGGGTTTTAACAGGCGCTCAGATGATGACTTTAAATTGCCATTCAATGTGTTGAGCCGTGGCGAAATCACTGATTCAGGTACGATTGGAGTATTTGCCATGCACCTTCTTTAACTGTCAAATTTTAATTTTCATGAGTAGTCCCACAGTTTCATATCTGTAACTGTTAAATACAGTTTCACTGTTACTTTTTTTAGAAATACATTTATCAAAATCTCTTCATGTTTCAGATACAATTTCACAGCAATTGAATTTGCTCTGAAGTAGATGAAGAGGTCAGCTAAGTATCAACTCTGCACATCTAATTCCTTGCGGTCTTTTGAATTTGTTCCCAAACAGTGCCTAAAGCATTATTCAGTAGATATTTCAGGGCTAAAGGAAGTAGTCAGAAGGGAATAATGTTTTCTGTCTCCTGTTTAAAGCTGAATCACTTTAGAGGAGATATTTGTGATTTAGTGAACATGCCTGGAAACAAATCTTTAAAAATTAAGGTGATTGCAATATTGTTGTTGTTTTTTTCTTTGTTTGAAGTGTCTGCAAAGTCTATGAGCTTTAATTACAGTAAGATTTAAACACTTAACTATCCTTGTGGAACTGCTTCTGAATACTCTGTTGAGGGGCAGAAGGGTTGAAGTCAGAGTATTATTTGGAAAACTGAAGTGGATTATCCCAATTGCCTTGTCTGGCTTTATTTTATCTGTAGAACAATGAATTCAGTGGTTTCCTCAAGCACTGGATTCCTTTCACAGTGTCTTTACCAGCAGATCTCTGCTTAAGCACAACTCAGTACAGCTCATTTTTTTTGCAATAGCTTCTGTACTTTGCAGCTACAAAACACTGTTTGCTACCACAAAATAAAACACATTTCTTGTGCTCTCCCTGCTGATTTTCATATCCCTGACAACTTTTTAGACTTTTTTAATCCTAAGCTATTAAAGTACCATCAGGACTGTAACAAAACTGTGATGCAGCCAAAATAAGGATGTTGTTTGGGGCTGTTGTAAGTGAACCAAAGGGCCCTTGGGGCTCCTGTGTTGCTCTCCCTGCCTCAATCACTGGCCCAGCACTGCTTGTAGGGCACTTTCAAGTGTTCATAGGGCACAAGGGTGGTGGTTTTCCTTCCTGCTCCATGTGTGAGCAAAGAACTGCTGGGACACTTGGATATTTATAAATCCCTGGGTCCAGATGGGGTCCATGCCAGGGTGATGAGGGAGCTGGCAGATGAGCTTGCCAAGCCTGTCTCCATCATTTATCAGAAGTTGTGGCTCACTGTGAGGTTCCAGATGATTGGACACTGGCCAGTGTGACACCCATGTACAAAAAAGGTAGGAAGGAGGATCCTGGTAATTCCAGGCCAATCAGCCTGGCCTCACTAGCAGGTGAGATAATGGAGCAGTTCATACTGAGTGCTATCACACAGCACTCCCAGCATGGCCAGGCTATCAGACCCAGCCACCTTGGTAGGGTGGGTCATGTCTGACCAACCTGGGCTCCTTCTGTGAGCAGGTGACCGCCTGGTGCATGCAGGAAAGGCTGTGGGTGTTGTGTACCTGGGCTCCAGCAAGGCCTTTGGCACTGTCTCCCACAGCACACTCCTGGAGAAGCTGCAGCCATGGCTGGGACAGGAGCACTCTGTGCTGGGCTCAGAACTGGCTGCATGGCCAGGCCAGAGAGTGATGGTGAATGGTGCTGCATCCAGCTGGCAACCAGGCACCAGTGCTGTCCCTCCGGGCTGTACTGGGACCAGTTCTGTTTAATGTTTTTATAGACGGCATGGATGAGGGCATTGAGTCCTTCATGAGTAAATTTGCAGAGGACACTAAGCTGGGAGCTTGTGTTGATCTATTGGAAGGAAGGAGGGCTCTGCAGAGAGACTTAGATCAGTTGGATGGATGGGCAGAGTTCAGCAGCATGAGGTTTAATCAGTCCAAGTGCTGAGTTCCACATTTTGGCCACAAAAGTCCCCTACAACGTTCCAAGCTGGGGACAGTGTGGCTGGACAGTGCTCAGGCAGAAAGGGCCCTGGGGGTGCTGATGACAGCCGGTTGAACATGAGCCAGCAGTGTGCCCTGGTGGCCAAGAAGGCCAATGGCATCCTGGCCTGGATCAGGAATGGTGTGGCCAGCAGGAGCAGGGAGCTCATTCTGCCCCTGTATGGGCACTGCTGAGGCTGCACCTTGAGTGCTGTGTCCAGTTTTGGGCCCTCAGCTTAGGAAGGACGTTGAGATGCTGGAGCACATCCAGAGGAGAGCAGCAAGGCTGGTGAGGGGTTTGGAACACAAGCCCTGTGAGGAACGTTTGAAGGAGCTGGGGCTGTTTATCCTGGAGAAGAGGAGGCTCAGGGGTGACCTTATGGCTCTCTACAGCTTCCTGCAGGGAGGTTGGAGCCAGGTGGGGTTGGTCTCTTCCACCGGGCAGCACTGACAGAACCAGAGGACACAGTCTCAAGCTACAGCAGGGAAAGGATAGGTTGGATATTAGGGAAAAAAATTTCACTAAAAGAATAATGAAGCACTGGAATGCTCTTCCCAGGGAGGTGGTAGAATCACCATCTCTGGATGTGTTTAAAAAAAGCCTGGACTCTTGGTGCTGTAGTTGAGGTGTCAGGGCATAGGTTGTACTCAATAATCTGAGAGGTCTCTTCCAACCTCATTATTCTGTGATTCTGTGATTCTGTGATTCTGTGATTCTGTGTGTGTTCATGGCAATATCACAGGTACTCTTGGATAAAGTCTCTGAAGCTGCTTCTACTTAACTCAGCAGTGTCTGTCAGAAGGAGAGGACAGAAATGGGGTGAAGAACCTGCTAGAACGAATTTTGGCTTCACTGATAATTCTGGCAAAATTTTTATTGATTTTGGTGGACTGCAGTTATCCATGTCTTTAAGCCCATCTATTTGGTGATGTCTGAAGGGGGTTTGGGATATTTCATTGTATTTGTATCTTCTATGTGCTCTGTAATGCCTTTTGATACATATGCAGAGGATGCACAAAGATTTAAACTTGGGCTCCTGATCATATATAAGCTTATATCACCATCTGTGGAAAAAATATTACTCTTGTGATGTTTCTAAGAGATAAATACATTATCTACAACAGTATTAATTAGATATTATATACTATTAATTAGATAGTGTTTAAGATTAAATTGTGGAACCTGTTTTAATAGAATCCAGAAACAATGAATGAATTGTTCTCAAAACTCTACAAAGAGGCTGAAAAGATCAAGCAGTGGAAACTGACTGTGGAAACTGAACTAAACCAGAAAGAAAGAAAACTCCAAGAGAATAGAAAGATTATTGAAGCACAGAAGAAAGCCATTCAAGAACTGCAGGCCAGTATTGTATAGTGTACATTGAATAAATGAAGTTCAGTGCTTCCTGATTCAGTATGACACTATTATTGATACAATTAAATATTAAAGACTGTTGCAGTTTGGTTTGTGCCTTGAGAAAATGATTATTTTGAGAAGTTGCAGGCACCTGTCCTGTGTGAGGGTGTGTATGAAGAATATACCTGTAAGTGTCTCATTTGCTGGTAAATTATTGTTCATTAATTATTGAATCTTTCATGCAAAAGATGACTCAGCATGTAATACCAGATAAAACAGACTTCTGTCTACTGATGCCCAAAATTACTTTTTCATGAGGGATTTAAGAAGTCAAAGTGCATTTCTAATAGATTTTTCAATAACAGTGTCTTTTTGCATTTGTTCCTTATGAAATCAGATTGAAAATGAGAAACTCCATTTGAAACTGGAAGATGAGATATGTGAAAATAAAGATCTCCTGGAAGAGTAAGTAATAGAACCAAGGATATATTTTTGTGGTGGAAATAATCAGTTTTCATGTGGGCAGTTTTATGTAGCTGTTTAATTTTGAAGGTCATTTCCATTGTTACTCCTTAGGTACACAAAGCACTGTGCACTCCTGTGCAAACATGGTATTTTTCCCTCCCTTAGAGCTGCTGCTTCGAGGCATCTGTGTAATCTGCTCAAGGAAACCTGTACTCGCTTCACAGAGAAGACCAGCAAATGTAAATGCTTTTTTAGCTTTATTTATCAGAGTAAATGTGCTTCTAGCTTGCTCTAAATTCACAAACAGAAGAAAGAAGAAGAAATTTCTTGTGCTGTTCAGAAAAGTTCTCCAGTTGAGATCGACTGGATGTGGCTCTCAGAATGAGAAATGAATTTTAAGTGGCTCACAAAATTGGAAGTGAAGCCCCAGGTCTAACAGACTTGTGGTTTGTAATGCTGAACGCAGAGGGCTTTTGAAGGCTGTGAAATTGCTTGCTGCAAGGTTGCCAGCCTGGGAGCTCTTTGGGTGCCCAAACAGTGCTCCAGGTTTGAGGCAGTGCCCACAGCCCCGACTGGCACTGGAGCCACTGCAGGGCAGGGCAGGGCTCCCCAAGGCTGCTCAGCCCATTGAAGCTTTGCAGTCCCAGCCACACTCTGGGAATATATTCAGACGTAGGAAGTGACACTTCATGCCTGGTTTTAGGCAGTAGAATCTACTCTGAATTCCCAGCACTCTGGAACTAATTTCCAGAGCTGACATTTCCTGTTTTCAGCCATCACACATTTGTGGGGAAAAAAGGTCTGAACCCCAAGGTGTAATGAGTAACTGGAATTCTTCTCATGAAACTGAACAAGCCAAGACAGTTGGATAACTTATTGAAGTTTAAATTCTTGAGGTTTTAAAATATGTTATTGATTTGGAATATTACTTTATATGCAATTTAGAATTGTTATTATAATCATTAGAATTTTACTAACTTGATCCTGGATACTTAAGAAGTGTCTATCTCTTTTTAGCCTTAATTCTATAAACACTTGTATGTAGTTGTACTACTGTTCTTTTTTGATAGCTGTTTCTTTTACTGTTCTCTTTTTAATTGTTTTCTTAGGAAAAAATAGTATCAATTACAAAAGTGAAAGGAAAGAAGGAAAATATGGACATGGAGTGTTGCAATTTTATAATGACAGCTCTGTGGTTATAGGTATCTGCTGATAAGAAGAAATTCCATGCTAAACCCTAGATTACAGTTTATAAATACTAACAGTTTTGATACATAATTATTCAACAGCATTAATACTATAATAATTAATATGGTCACATAAACTGATCCAGAATTACACTTTTCACAGAAAAAAATATCTTAGGAAGGAAATTTAAAAGCTGAACTTGCTTAATGTGTCAATGAAACAAACATTTTCCCTAGAGTTTGTAACTTTTGGCACCATGCTTCATAATGACTTATTTAGTAAGAATGGAGCTGATAATTTCTTTGTTAATTCATTACGCTGATTCAATACAATGGCTTGGACAGCAGGCATTCTTGTTCAAAAGAAAAACTTTCTCATATGTTCTTGCTTTGATAGATGAACAGGAAAAGGAAGCAACAATACAATTGTATGAGGAACTTTGCAGCAACATAGAAGTAAGTGAGCAGGCTTGATGAAAGGAATGTGAGTTATGTGAGCTGAGCTGAGTTCCATGTTTATGTTGGGATACTGTTTGTATCCATCATGTGTGGGTCTCATGTCATGTGTGATGCAGGAAGTTGGGTTTTCAATCCCTTTTCAAGAATTATTTTTGTGTTCTATCAAACACATTCAATGGAGAAGGTGCAGCCAGTGTGTGGGATGTAGATCCCTGTGATCTGGGTGATGTGTGCTTAGTGCTGGGTCACTGCCACAATTTCTGGCTTCTTTTTGGGCTCTTTTTCACCTCCCTGCTGGTTCCTCAGAATGGCTGAGGTGGGCAGCAGCCCCTGGAGAAGTTCCAGGGTTTCCAGTATTGAACTTCAAATATTAAATTTTGTTTTTAGAGAATGACAGTGGCATTTGAAGAGCTTCGTGTACAAGCAGAGAACAACAGATTGGAAATGAGTTTCAAATGTGAGAATTCTGTTTATTGAGTTTATGCAGCTGGCTCAGTTTTGTACTTCATAGCTTGTGTTACACATGCAGTGTGAGGGCAGAGAAATGTGAAGGACTGGAATGGTGAGCAGCTCACATGAGACACTGGGACCCTTCTTTTATTCATGCTGCCTTTGGTCACTGCCTGGCCCCTTCTGTTGCTGTTCCACTGGGCCAAAGCTGGAACTTTATTTCTCAAATAGTCACTCAGAATTGAAGCTTTGTCTGTGAAGTACAGTCTAGAGATCAATACTTACTTCTCATAGTTTGTTTATTTAAATGACGATGCACTAGTGTATAGCTACAGAAACTTTATCTAAATGCTCTCTCTCTGTATGTATAGTCTGGTATGTTCCTGTTTCATTTTCACATGCTCTTTTCTGTTTGTATTTTGATTATAAAATCAAACATTGCCTCAGCAATTACTCTTGGGAAACAAATGGTACAGCAGTACAATTCCAAGCAATCTTAAAGTGGAAGTTGTATTGAACTTGGAGTACATTTCAGCTAGAATGTTAACTATGGATGTTACTGTATCTCCAAAGTAAAAGAAGAAGCAGAAAAAGTTGACAAGTTTGAGAAAGAATGCAAACTGGAAGTCAGTCAAAAGGAAAAGCAAGTTTGCTCATTTTACCATCTAAGATGTAGAGCTTTATTTGTGACTAAAGGGACAATGCAAGAGCCAAGAAGTGTTTCTGGGTATTAGTAAAAAAGACAAAATAACATCTGAAGCTGCATTTAAGTCAAATTCTGCTAAGTTTAGTGGTGTTTCAGTACCTTTAGTCTCCTGGAATTTATGGTTTGATTTTGAATTGGCGAACTTTTTTGTTTAGAGTTATGTGACTTGATCAATATTTGGCTAAGATTATATCTAGACAAATATTATCTATCTGTCTGTCTTTCTGTCTGTCTGTCTATATTTCTGTCTATCTATCTATCTATCTATCTATCTATCTATCTATCTATCTATCTATCTATCTATCTATCTATCTCTGCCTGTTTGTCTGTCTATCTGTCTAATCTAACTTGAATGACAGCAAAATGTCTGCTTATCATACCTGGGTACAAATGAAAATTAATATCTGTCCCTTTCCCAGACTTCATGATGATATTTCTTGCATTTTTCTAGATTTCAGCTCTTACCATACAGAGAGATGAAAAAGATGATGTCATAAAAGACACCAAGGCTCAGCTGCAGATATCACAAAATAAGATTGCTGACTTAATGGAAGCAAAATGTAAGAGTTCTGCCTGCTGTGTTTAAATGTAATTGTTTATTGAATTTAAATGTGATTGTTTATGATTGTTTATTTATTAGATGTAATTGTTTATAGAAGCGTAGGAAACAGGGCCATAGCCTTGTTCTGTTGCTGGTTGGCAGCAGAATTTTGGGGCCGTGAAGGCCTTATTTTTGTTTGGAACAGGAGCTGCTCATGTGGGAACAGGACTGGCAGGGCAGTTTTTAGGGTGAGTCAAGCATTGAGGGCTTTTGAAAATTGCAAGGGGAAAATATGTTGCTTCAGTTTTGCAAATGTACAGTCAGCCAGATGTCACTGAGGAAACTTACTTTTCAGAACTTCATTTTCAATATTTTTAAGCCATCTATATTCAAATTTTATATATTATTTTATAGTAGATGATATTAGTACCATTGGTCTTTGTTACATTCTTTAAATGTATGTAGTTTTCCACTTTTAACAGCATTTTTTAGTAAATATCTTATTTTTTAAAATATAAACATCTTTTTTTGTTTAGTACATAATGAAGAAATGTTAAAGGAATCCCAGGTCAGTAAAGAACATTTGAGGGCAGAGCTGGAAGAGGGTAAAATTTCATTGCAAAAGGCAGAGGTACCCCTTGCTTATAGTTTTACAGTAGAAATAGATTGGATGAGTATTTGCATAAGTAATTATGGATACTTTACACATGAAACAGCTGTGGCTGTTTGTTGCAAAACATGTTTAGAAATGATATCATGTCTTGAAGGTTACTCAGAAGAACTTGGAAACTGAATTCCAGACTACAGTGAAAACATTAATTCAGGTCACTGGAGAAAAGGAAGAGCAGGAGGAAGAATGTAAAAAAATGAAGGCTTTGCTTGCAGCCCTGACAGAGGAGTTTGAGACTTCTGTTGCCAATTTGAAAAGCTTGCTGCAAGAAGAGCAAAATAGGTAAATGAATGAGTTTAAATTCCAAGAGTGATCTTACAGGTTGCAGTCTATGACAAAATCAAGAACAATTGGAAATGAAGCTGAAATTTGGAGGTTTTTTCCCCACAGTGGTGTAAATGCAGAGAGTTTAATGTAATTTTTTTTGTTTGTGATAGTTGATACTGTATAAAAAGTAAATTTTTGCCCCCTCCAATTTTCACAATTCTCTCTTTAAGAAATACAGATTTCTGTAGGTATATATTTGTTTACTTTTATGTCTGCTGTTCTGAGGTTGTAAAAGTGAAATTTGATGTGTGTTGCAGGCAGATCTATCACCTGCCTGTTGGAAGGTAAATGTTCTTAAAGTGCTTGTGGTAAGACTTTGTCTTCTTGTCCTGTAAGTTTCAAATGCAGTGCTTTGTACTCTACATTTGGGGTTTTTAATTTACCATTTCCTTAGATTAAAGAAATCTGAAGATGATTCAGAGCTGCTTACCTTGGAGCTCCAGAATAAATCTGCTGAACTGGGTAAGGGTTGTAGAAAGGCAGAAAATGAGCTGGGCAGTAATAAAAATGTTTTCTGCTGTTGTCTGGAAATGGACTGTCTCTGGTAGTTGGGAAATGATTTTACAGTGCCTGCACCTGTCAGGAATGCCTGGATTTATTTTTACTCATCTGATCCCTTTTCTTTGGGGGTCATTGGTGCTGGCAGCAGCCAAAGGGCAGTGCTGTGCACAGCTCCAATAGTCAGACCATTCATGCATGAATTCTTCTGGAGGTAATTTTGGTTTGCAGCTCAGGGCAGCAGCACTGCAGATGCCAGGAATGACTTCTGCAGCAGAGATGAAACCTCCCATGGAGGTTTCTGTGACCCTCCCCATGCTGGAAGTGGAATGATGCTGGCAGGGGTTGTCTTTAAATATCATCAATTTGACATCCTGTGGTTTCTAGGGATGCGCTCCTTAGTCCCCAGAGTAAGAGCTCTGCCTTGCTGTTGAGACCTTGCAAAAATACCAGAATTGTGAAAGTGCACATAGAAACCATCTCGAAGTTAGTAACAACTGGTTTCCTTTCTCAGCATATCCATCTGATACCTTCAGCAGTTCAGATTTTTTTTCTGGAACAATGCAGGTGCATCAATACTTGGAGAATACTCTGGTCTTACAGTCCATGGTTTATTTGAAGCTATAATTGTGGAAAACATAATAGGCTCTAAATTTTATTTAAGATAAATATTTAGTTTCTCTTCAGATATAGATTTGCTAATGTCTGAATAATTTTCTCAAGTCTACATCTAGATTAAGTCATTAATTAGCTTTTCAGTTTCTTAACTTAATCCAGCAAGTTTTGAGAACTGGGTATTGCAAAAGGTTAAATGTTTTATACTGCCTGCTAAATATGAAAAATCATTTATGTTCCGTTCATTTTACATTCCATGTGCTGTAGAAGAGATGACTAAAGTGAAATGTGATAAAGAAGTGCAACTTGAAGAGCTGTCAGAAACTCTGGTAAATGTTCATTTTATTAATCTCATGGCATTTGCTCTTCATATGAAATTCCTCTTGCTTTGTAAGTATCTTAAATGCCATAAATAAACACCATCTAGTCTACCTTAACATTTCTACTAAACTTTCTCACACACAATTTCAGTGTTTTCTTTGAAGAACTTCTTTCTTGCCTTTGTTTTTCTTGTCTCCAGTGCTTTTGGTTTTTCTTGTCTCACATGTTTTTGGTTTTCCTTCTCAAGGTTTTTGGTTATTTTCTTCTTTGTTCATGCCCATTCAAATGCCACTCCCTCTGGATATAAAGTTTTCCCATTTTTTCTTCCTTCCAGGAAGGTAATTAGCTCTGGCCTCTGTGAACCCTTCTGTGCTGTGACACAGGCCCATTTTCTGTCACAGAAGTCTAAGCTATATGAAATGCACTCTTAACAGAGGTTTATTTTCATTATAATTTTATATTTACAAGCCTAACAAGAATCCATATCAACTAAAGTTAAGATAGTCTGAAATCTTGTGTGCATTTTACTGTGTCTGCTTGTTGTTATAATCTGTGCATTGAATGTTCTGAACTGAGTTTCACTCATTTTCTAAAATGGATAAATTGGAGGACTTTTATTGAAGAAGAATCTTGAGGCTACTGTAGAAAATATGCAGAGAGAGAAAAATGTGGAGAGAGAAATGAAAATGCTCTCCAAATGAGAGAGGTCTGAAGCAGGGCAACAGTAACATGTTTTTAGAAATAGTGAAGTTACACATCATGACTTGAATCCAAGTTTATACATAAGAAACAGCACCCAGAGCAGGGTCCCACCCTAATTTTGCAGCCCAGGTAATGAAACTCACAGCAGGGGACAGACATGAACAGCACCGGTGTCACAGTTCACTGTCTCACACCACTTCCAGATCCCAGCAGAGACTGGAAAGATCCAATCTGGATAATCAATGGCATGGATGTTGTTGGGTTCTTTTGAAAGCCTTGTGCTCTTAGCTCACGTCTAAAAACCTCCAGCAGTTGGAGTTTGCACATGGATACTGAAAATTCTTCCTTTCCATTTTGCAGAAAGAATTGCAGGATTTGAAAGCACAGCTGACATTTACAGCTGAGAAGGAACAAGATTATTTAAAGCAGCTTGTGACTCTGAAAACAGATCTTGAACAAGAGGCGTATGACTATTTTGAAAATATAATATTGAATTAGTTTTGGTGTAATATAGAAGTTGCTTTAATCCACAGTGAAATGAACTATGATTGTTTTCTAATGGAAGTTTTGAACCACATATGTGCCATTAATTATATACTTACATTTCTATATTCCACTTTCTCTATTTGTATATATTCTATGGCATATGTAGTTGTTCCATATCTCTCTGACTTATTTAACAAGAAGAGAAAGTTTCTGAATTCATTGTTAATCTTGCTTTGAACTACATCACCTTCACTAACCATTAAATTTATATAAAAGTTGACTCTGATTTTCTTTCCTTCTTCTGTCACCTTTTTACACCTCTTTGACTTTGCTGCAAAGCTTATATTTGTAGATAAAGGCCTGGACTTTTTTCAGCATGGAATAACACTTGATAATGGGTAATTTTAATTTAAAAGGAAATTTCAAAATGCATCTTCTTATTCTTCTTGGGCATTTGATTTAAATTAGGTTAAAGAATGAACAGCTAACAGTGTATCTCAGTAAGCTTTCACTAGAGAAAGAACAAACAGCACAAGAGAAAAATGCTGTGGCTGCAGAACTCCAGAAGCTGCAAGAACAACAAGAGTCAAGTTGTAAACTTCCAGCTTTCTTGAAAGCACAACATTCAATTTGACAAATTACTCAGTTTCACAAATTAGATGATGAGCTGCAACATGACTTGGGTCTGTAGAGTACCTGAGCTATTTTTTGTATTTGAATTGGAAAGGAAGTGTATTTACACTTCTGAACAAGGCAGGTCAGTGTGCTCTGGATGTGTTTGAGTTTTTTAAGAAGTCACTTTGAATTTTATTTCTTTGCTGACACATGGGTCTTTATTTAGGATAGTAAGAAAGAAGAAGAAAATACAAAGCAGTTAGTTGAAAACCTAGAAGAGGCAAATAGCCAGCTAAGGCAAGTAAAAACAAATAATAATAACTGATATTGTTAAAGGAAGTAGACTCAGTTTCTGTTCATATGCTGCTTTCTGGGATTTTTTGATTAATGTTTTTCTAGATTACATAGCTAAACAGAAACTATTCAGAATTGCTGTTGGCCAAGTACAAATTGTCTCAGATTAGAAATACCAATTGCTGCAGGAACAATGTTTGCCATCATTTTGTATTACATGGTAGGAGCTGTCTTGTTTTGCATTAGACATCTCAGGTGTGAAGGAAATTCAAATGGAAACTGAAGGTTATGGATTAAATGTGACAACGCAAAACTGGATCAGAGTTACTCTCTGTATCCCCAGTTCAATAGGCAGCTCCCATGTTTCACAGCTGCATTGCAATAGTCCAGGTCACGATGTATTTTCCTTGGGTTCCTGGAACATCTTTTCCTACTTAAAAGAAGTATGGACAGTTCACATATTGACTTACTGGGCATGTTGCTGCATTTTAAGAACATTTTCATTGAGAAGGTTATGAAGTTCCCATCAACATTAGCAGCTCTTTTCAGAAAATAAAATATGGGTTTATTAGAAATACTGAAAATAAGTTAAAGGCAATAAGGAAATATTTACTAATGCTTGTTAATTTGGCACTTAGAAATGAACTGGAGTCTTTGAAGGAGAAAATGGCAAAGACAGGTGAAGAGATGAAAAGTACACTGAATGAAAGAGAAGAAAATGTATGTCATGTGTCAGGAAACTATCTCACAGAACCTGTAGGACAACATTCAATGTAAAATCTTTGTTGGGGTTTTTTCTGCAAAGCTCTCCCTGGGGGATGTGATCTCTGCCAGAGGTTTCTTCTTTCCCAGCTGCTGCCAGTTGTGCCTTTGTGTGTCCACATGTGAGCCCTGGTATTTCAAAAGACAAGCACAGTCACTGGGATGTTCACTCTGTGCTGGAAGTTTAATATTAAAGATTTATTTGTTTTTTTCAGGCAAACAGAGAACCTGCTTTTCTGTTTTTTCATATACCCACTCAGTGATGGATGGGCTCTGGATTAGCTTTTTATATGTAGGGTGAGTTTGAGCTTAAATAGATTAAAACATTTTTACTTTTCTTTCTATTGGTTCAAAGCAACCTGGGGTTTTTAGCAAATTTCAAAATTTCATTGTAAAAGTAAAAGATTTGCAATTTAATTTCAGGTTAAGAGAACTGAAAATGAAATTTCAAGAAAGGAAAAGCCGTTGAAGATTCTAGAGAATAATTGGGAAAATTCATTTTTTCATGGATGTAGGGAACTTCATACAAGTGCATTTTTTAAATTGTGAAGATCTTGGGGTTTTTTTCTTCTTCTTTCTTAACTCCATAACCACTAAAGAACTGGTTCACTGCTATTAATTAACATCTTGTAGTACTTTATGGCTAAAACTCTGATTATTCTAACATGTCAGCTGGTGTTTGAGTCCCATTGGAACAAACCAGATTGGTGCAAAGGCAGGTTTGAGAACATCTACAGGAATTGCTCACATAGGGAGTCATTTGTAGAACTTACTAATTCATGTCTGAAATACCTCTTTCAGATGAATAATTTAAAGAAACAGATGGAAAATAAAACCAAATGCATTGAAGAGTTGCAGCAGGAGGTGTGTAGAGATTTTAAATGTCACAAATACATAAACACATTATACTTTGGGTTGCCCTTTCAGCAGGTTTGTGTCTGCTGTGATGTCTTTAGATACACATATGTAATTTAAAAATTCTCCTTTCTTATCCTAACCCTGAGCAAATTAGAGAGTCATCTTAGGGATCACTTGATTTGTTAAATGAGCCTTAATTTGAAAAGAGCAATTACAAAAATAATATCTTTAATAAACTTCTACTCTTTTTCATTTAGTGCATAGTGTTATTTATGTACGTGTATGAGTATCTCAGTTACCATGAGTAGAAAAGAATTCTGCACTGGCACAAACTGTAGTAACTTCACTGTAAAAATAAATAACTTGTACTTTTGGTCATGACATCTTCACACCTTCTGTCAGCAGCATCTTAGTTTTAATTCCCATTCTGCACCTTATTTGTTATTCCCTGCTGCTGCTCTGGAGGAGCCTTTCTTAAGGTCATGAAGAAACAGTAATTATCACAGAAATTACCTGAACAGTCATTTGTTTGAAGAATTGTTCTGGAACCTGAGCTGCACAACAGAGAGTTATTTGCCTGATGAAATCTGGAATTTCTTGATGCAGTTCAACCATGACATAATTGTATTAACTTATTAAGGTACAATGTTTGTTTTGTTTAATTTCAACAGAATAAGGTGCTGAAAAAGAAAATTACTGCAGAAAGCAAGAAAAGCAATACTTATGAAGGGAAGGTAGGTTTAAATAGCATCATGTAGAAGACGAGGTGAGTGTTTTTAAGTCCCACTGTAAATAATGATAATACTTATTAAATACATTCGGAACAGGTTTTTGGATCTGGGATACAGACTTTGCAGGAATGAGCTCATAGTTTTTAGAAGATGCTTCCATTTTTAATCATTCGGCACTGACTATTGGACATTTAAGAGATGGATTCACATTGCAATTAATGATGTTTCCAATCTGTTCCTTTTTTTTTCTTTTGTTGATAGTGGACTGAACAGGGTTCAGCAACCTCGTTGTAACAGAAAAGCATTTAAAAGAAATATATATATATATATAAATATATTACTCTTTTTAGGCTGTTCTTTAAATGTGTTCTGCAGTGGCAATACCTCTGATGGGAATATTGTGTCCAGCTTTGGGTACTGCACTTGAAGAAAAGTGGAGTTTTTTGAGGATATTCATATGATAAACTTAAAAGGAAAAACTGTAAACAAAATGCACTGCTGGGAGGAAAATGTACCATAAAACCTGTGAAAATCTGATACAGATTTACAAGAGAGAAAAAACAAACATCTGTGTTTGTTTTTTCCTGAGGCATTCAAAGCATTTAGGGTGACTGCTTAGGGCAGTCTTCCCCATTGTGCTGTTGCCATTATTCCTTTGAGTATTTTCTAACTCACTTCAGGCCAAAGTTCAACTCTTTATTAAAAAAAAAAAACAACTGAACTTTTAAATAGGAAACACTTGAATCATATACCTGAAAAGTAACAGTGTTTGTGCTCAAAAATAAGAGGTAAGAAAAAATCATTAACATAGTAATTCCTAAACAAATAACAGCAGCAATTCTGCATTCTCCAAAGGTGAATAAATTGCAGTTAGAGATGGAAAATATGAACAAGCAACATAAGGAAGAAGTTGACATCTATAAAAAAGACATAGAAACAAGAAAAGTAAATGAAAATAAACTTTGTGAAGAGGTGAGAGGTGTTAATTTTTACTGCAATTTAATTTTTTAAATTTAAAATGTTTTTATGAAGCTTTATTGGCCAGAGTCCTTGCTCATATTTCAGTCTTATTAACATAAATGGAACTTGTGTTTGCCTGAGAGCAAAGCTTTAGTACATTAGGTGGTTAGGTTGAAGTATTTGAATATGTCTTTGAAAATGAGAACTCCATTAAAAATTCTTTCTTTCAAGATATAGTTCAAAGAAATTCCACCCTTGGTATAAGGTCAGCCCAGTTAAATTAGATTATAACTTCTCCCATGTTAGTATTTTTTTGCCCACACATATTTTGATGGCAATGCTAAGAAATGTTAGGGCAGAGTGCTTGAAATGGCCTTTTGGTTTGCAGTGAGCTTGCCTGCCACGGCTGTACCTTTGATCTTGCCCATTTTAACAATCTGCAGAAAAGATGAGGGATTGGAAAGGGATCTTAAAAGCAAACGAAGCCCAAGTGGGACTGCAAACTTTGCACCCACAGGGGGAAGAAGAAATTAAGATTTAAAAGAAATATATTATTATGTTGATGAATGAAATGCAATTTATTACTGACAGGTAGAAAAGATGAGGTTGCTTTGTGATGAAACTGCAATGATACAGAGAGAAACTGATGCCAGATGTCAGCACAAGATAACTGAGATGGTGGCACTGATGGAAAAGCACAAGGTCAGAGATTTTCCTGCTTGCTGTGGTTTGCAATGTGTGATACCATGTCAATACCATGTTTATAACTTGTGACACCACGTTAATGACCTTTCAAAAGCAGAAACAGGTCTGAGTCTGGGAAAAGGAAGCTGAACACATGCTGCACTTTGCATCATCTAAAATCAAATTCATTTGAAGATTACGAACACATTCCTATGGGCAGATAAATTCCATTCATCTAAACTTCTGGGATTTTTATATTTTCTTTCAATTCAGGCTTCTTTTGATACCATGTGAATGCAATATATTTCAGTATCAGTTTGGCTCTTTCTCAGAGGTTCCCTAGTGACTGTCAGCAGTTTCGCCTGACACATTTTAGTTTACCTTTCTATTCCTCATTTTGCAATATCTTTAGCAGATGCATTAATAAAGATGGCACAGCTGGCTCTTAGTGCTGAGCAGATATTGCTGCACAGAAATAAAGCACTCTCTGCCAGTCCACAAAATAATACTTGAATTGAGCATTTCCTGTTTTACAGTTTCTGCAAAAGCATCAATGAATCTTTTCTTTCTGAATCTTAAGGGCCTGGTTTGAAAAAAATGTTTTAAGGCTGGATAACTCTATAATTGCAACATTTAGTCACATGTTTTGAGTTTGTTGTTGGTTTGGTTTTTTTAACACAGAATGAATATGATAAAATGGTTGAAGAAAAAGATGCAGAGTTAAAAGTATATAAAATGAAACAGCAAAAGCAGTTCTCATCAAAAAGACCACTGGTAAGGAGCACTTTCCAATGGTCAATAATTCAGTGAAGGGGCTGATGTCCTTGTGTAGTGGTTTTATACTGGCTAAGTGCAGGCACACACAAAAAAACTTTCACTCATTTTTCTCTGCTGTAGTTGAGCAGAGGAGGGGACAGAAAAATTCAAGGACTGAGTTCAGATAAGGATTAGGGGAAAACCACTTTGAGGGTAAAGCAGATTGAAACTTAAATAGTATAAAATAATAATTATTAATAGAATTAAAACTGAGTAATGAGAATTAAAATAAACCTTTAAAACATCTTTTTTCCCAGTCCCTCTCTCTTGCCCACAGACAGCACAGAGAGACAAAAGATGTGATCTTCAGTCAGTTTGTGACTTCTAAAATCTTTTTTGAGTTTGCTTAGAGAGTTCCTTTTCCTGCTGTGCTCTGGGGTCTTTCCCACCACAGACAGTTCTCTGGGAACTTTTCCAGTGTGGTTTGAATTTTTACCAGTAGCAGTGCCACCCAACCCGCTGCAACAGATCTTATTCTGGGCACTAAAAACTCAAAATGTTTCTAAAAATAAATTGCAGTAGCAGTGTGTTTGTGTCTGCTCTTCCAGATAGTGTGTCATGTTCTGACTTCCCATTTTGATTAGGAAACTTCTGTTTTAAATATTTAGACTGTGCCCTCTCACCCCTGCTCTCCCAAGGGTTATAAGGTATTACCTTGAACAGTTCTGATCAAGTACCTGTTTCTTACAGTGCTTCAGTCTTTGTTAAACAAGCTAAAGCAAAGCTTCAAGTATAGGGCTGAAAAGCACATAGAATTATCTTGTGTATCTAATGAGTGTCCCTGTTAATTACTGCCTCACTTGGGACTGTTTTCCTTTTTCTGGGCTGTGCATAGTTAACCCTGTCCTTTATTTAATTGTTTTTTAGGAAAATGAGCTGTCATGTTTGAAAAGGGAACTGTCCTCCCTTAAGGAACAACTGAAAGCAGAAATGGAAGAAAAGGTGGAGTTTTTTATTCCCTGAGCACTGGGGGTGAGAGGTGTGGCCTGGGCTTGTGCTGTGGGAAAAGTTGGATAAGAAATGAAATGGAACAGAAAAACAGTGACTTTGGAATGCCGGGCTTGTGCTAAATCTGGTCATGTATTTGTGTGAACTTTGTAACAGTCTGTGATTATAGATTATATATAAATAAACAAACAACAAAACAAAACTCTCCTTTATTTTTGGTAATTTTAACTAGCTAAAGCAAAAAAGTTCCCTAAACTGCAGAGTTTTTTTCAGTGTCTTTTGAATGCTGGGGTTGTACCAAACCTGGTCATATTTTTGTGTGAACTTTGTAACAGTCTGTGATTATAGACTGTGCTCTGTCATTACACCAAGAAGATTTTTAACAACTGAAATCAACTAAATATTTCCTTGCTGTCACATAACTCTTTGTAGGAGAATCTTGTAAAAGAGCACTCTGGCATTATGATTGCTGAAAGTGAAAAGAAACACAAGGTAACTTGAACTTTTTAATTGCTTTTAGAATTTGGGAATGTTTATATATGTAGAATCAATTGAAGTGCCATGAGAATTTATTTGCATTCAACAAAAGACATTGGAATGCTTTTGACTTCAAACTTTTTAAATTATAGAAAATACAAACTTATGTTCCTGGGACTCCTAAACCTTGTTTAGATCTATACAGTGAATCTATTCATGTAAAAAAGAGAAAGTCTCCAAATTATATTCCTAAAATTAAAAAAATAAAAGTAAAAATAAAAAATGTGTTCTTCAGAACAGGAAGCCCCTTGGACCGTCCAACATTGAAGTTTTGTAACTCCTAACACTGAATTTTTCTTGTTGCATTTTTCTGCCTGTATTTCTTACTTCTCTGTAGATGATTTTTTTTTTCCCCCCTGGGATAAGAAGGGATTTTAAAGAGTCACACCATTCCATGGAGATATTAATTAAACAGCAGTTTCTGGAAGGGCTCCCAGTGTGTAATTTTTCTTGCTCAGTTGCTGATTTTTTTATGTCTCTAGAATTGTTTTACTTAGTCTTACAAGTGTCCATTTGTAAAGGCACTTTTCCTTTATGGAAGAGAAAAAAGCTGATACAGCTGTAAAAATGGTCAAAGTATCAAAGTAGTCCTGACTGCAGAACTCACGCTTCTTCCTGTCAGGAGTTCACTTGTGGTTTTCACATTGCAACAATGGAATCCAGCACCGTTTTGATATTACCTGTCTAAAACAGGACTGCACTGGACCATTCAATGCTTCTCTGTTTAACTTCTAATGAAAAAACTATTTTAAGTAACACCAATCTTGATATAGCTATCAATCTTTCTCTGAAAGCCTTTTCCTGCAGTTTTGTTTGTTCCCATTTTCTTTGATGTTTGATAGAGTCCAATGGAGTGGCTACAGTTCAGAATAACCTGAATTTCTGCAGATAAGCATGGAGAACTTAAATACAAGTGCCATGAAACTCAGCTCTTCCATAGCTTCCCATTCATTCTCCTCATTTGGCAACAAAAAAATTATAAGAAATTATATTTCCACCCCACCCCACTTTGTTTGGGTCTTTGCTCCATGTTTGGATGGAAAGATCAGAGTTCCACCATTTCTGTCAGGTGAATTCTTGGACACTCACACTGTAAACTGGGTCCTGAGTTTGGCTTTAGATTCCATACTTACCCCATAAAATATAATCTAAAAAGATAAACATTTTCTTTCCCAGACATATGTTATAAAGACTCCTCCAATCGATAAAATGCAGAGTGCAAGAAGCACAAATCTGCCTGCAGAGCAGAGCAGCAGGAAAAAGCAGAAAGTGCTTGTGCAGCTGGACACTCAGTCAGACAGCTGTGAGCACACTGACCTCCTGGTAAGAGCCAGAGAACAAATCATGTGCTGAGCAGATCTTTGTGCTTACTGCTGGGGCTGAGAATGGAAATAAAGAGTTTGGGCTTCCACATTCAAGCCGATATTTATCTGTATATTTTTAATTTATTGGTTCTTTCTGGAATTGTAGTTGTATGTACATAATTAACATTCTTTTTATTCAACTGTTTTGCGTCATAATGACATCTTTTCTTTTTCATAATTTAATATCCTTAGGCGGAAAGAAAAAGTATTTTTATTATAGTGTGACTAAGTGTTGTGGTGTGCTGTAATGTCCCATTTTGGCCTTCCAGATCATCCCCCCAGGTGTGCCTATACCTCTCTCCCTTCCCCCTTGCCCCCATGCTTAGTGAGTCCTGTCAATCAGGCTTAACATTCCAGCAAGGCGTCGTGTGGTTGGTCAAGTTCAAAGGATGCCCCTATGCCCAGAGGTCATTGGCCTTTCTGGGTGTCATCTTCCCCTAAACCCTGCCCCTCTCACCTGGTTGGTGGCTCACCTGTACCTCCCCTCCCCCTGTCCCTGAGCTTAAAAGGTGATCAGACCATGCGGCCGAGATTCTGTTGGAGCAGTTGCTCACGTTCAGACCTCTGTAACCATGGAATAAACCTCTGGACATTAAATCCTCCAGCAGAATCCTCTCCTTTTTCTCTTCACCATCGCCTGAAGCTATCCTCTTGAGGTAAACGGGTTTCCTAACAAGCCTGGACTTGTTCAGTGCCCAGCTGCAACCACCAGCAAGCCAAGGTATCTCTGGGGTGATACACCGCAGTTGCTGCCTTTGGCCCAGCAGCGAGGGTCAGACTGGCCCAGGCACAATCTAACTGGTAATATTGGAAGCCTTTTTCCAATATTTGGCATCCCTGACGTGGGCTAAGCGACTCTGCAGCCCGAGAAAAACTCGCAGCACCTCGGAGAAGCTTCTGGCAGCCGTGCACCCAGCTGAAAAGGGCTTTGGTTGCATTGCCCTCAGCTAGAGACTTTGGGAATATTCCCAGAAGAAGTTTCGTGGACTGTTCGGCACTTGTGGAAAGCCCAGCTCCTTTCTGGTGAGCAGATTTTCCAGAGGGAGGACAGGGTAGCCTCTCTCGCTCACAGAGAGGTCCTGTTCCGGTGAAGAGACCTGCCTGTACCCAGCCAGCTACAGCTTCCATTTCGGGTGAGTATCTCTGCTCTCGGTAGAGCAGGAGCTCAAAAACAGACTCTGCCGTGAGTTCTGTTCCTTTTTGCCTTTGCATTTTTGGCTGCGCAGCCCCACAGACGGGAATTTATTGCGTTCTAGCTTTTAGCTTTCTGCTGCGTGTGCTACTCTCTTTTGAAATTCACGCCGAAGTGGGAGCGCTCTGCCCTTCCCCCCGGCTTTGCAGCGCAGTGTGCTTGGCTCTCTCCACGTGGTCGGGGGATCCCTCTCTCTCTCTCTCTCTCTCTGTGCGGGGAAGGGGGGGCTCTCAGCTGTCTTGCCGCGGGGGACTCTCTTTCTCAGCTCTCTGTGGGGGAAGGGGGGGGTTCTCTGCACACGCTCCGCCGGGGGGCCCCGGTTTCGGCTTGCCACGTGGCGTGGCTGCTCTCTCTGCTCCGCGGGGGGGCTGCATTCCACGGCGGGGGAGGCTTTGTTTTCACCTTGGCTCTGGCAGGGCTGCCTTGCAGCTGCTGCCCATCCCTGTGCCCTGTGCAGCCCAGGCTGTCCCACGGTGTCCCTGCCCTGCGCCTCTGTCCCTGCAGTCTGTCAGCATCCCCCGGCTGCCCCACCTGGCTGGGCCCTTCCCTTCCTTTGCTGACAGCTCTGCCTCCTGCCTGCCTCTGCCTGCCCACACAAAGCCTTGGGCTGCTTCAGGCTCCTTCTGGGGCCGTGCTGTACCACAGCCCTGCCCTGGCAGGGAAATTCCTTTCTCCTGGTGTCCAGTCTGGGTCTCCTCAGGTGCCTTTGGAATTAATTCTTTCTTTCTCTGGCTGTTTTCTACTATGTGAAAAGGATCCACCATCTCTGAAACCACCCTTCAATCCCTTCCAGGGCTCTCCTCTGCTGTCCTCACTCCCCACCCCACTGAGCACAGGGCTCCCATGTCCCTATAAATTGTCATGTGCTTGAGGCCAGGAGCACCTGGACAAGAGGGACGGTTCTTTTCTATAGGAAGGAAACCACAGAACCCCAGGGTTTGAAAGCAGATGAGAAGCAGTCACCAGAAGCCAAGGCCAGCCAGACCTGTCTTTCCTAGCAGTTTTTGTCTTACAGTAACCCTTAGATATTCAGGGAGTTTTGGGGGGGGAATTCCATTTCAGCCATGGGTTCCTGGACTGGAATGACAGTTCTCCATGGGAAGGAAAGTGCAGAGCCCCAGTGTTTCAAAGGCAGATGAGATCTGGCCCTCAGGAAACCAAGAGAACCTGGACAGACCTGGCAGCTTTTGTCTGGGAGATATCCTTGGATATAAGGAATTTTGGAGGCTGATTCTCAATTTTGGCCATGGATGCCTGGACTTGAGAGATGTATTTTTCCATGAGAAGAAAAGCACAGGCCCCCAGGTGTTTTGAAAGCAGATGAGGGGTGGTCCCCAAGAGGCCAAGGACAGCACAGAGTGGGTTGTGTGAGGTCACAGGTAGGGCTATGACATCACAGAGTTTGTTGTGTGAGGTCAATGAGCAGCTACAGCATCACAGAGGGGATTCTGTGACATCACAAAGCAGGCTGTGACATCGTGGCATGACTGGATGACATCATAGAGCAGGCTGTGATGTCAAAGTGTGTGCTGTGCCAATACAGAGTAGATGTATGACATCACAGAGAGGGTTTTGTGACATCACTGATGGGATTGTGACATCACATAACTGTCTTTGACATCACAGGGTAGAATGAGCAGCCACAGAGCAGATCCTGCCATCATAGAGGCTGGCTCTATGACATCAGAGAGTGGGTTGTGACATCACTGGGTGGCTATGTAACATCATAGGATGGGCTGTGACATCACATAGTGACTTTCTGACACCATAGAGTCTTCTGTGAAATCACAGTGCAGGTGCATGACATTCCAGGGTGACATCCCATAGCTGGCTCTGTCACGTCATAAGGGTCCTCCGTGATGTCACAGAGTGGGCAGTGACATCACAGATGACTGTGTGACATTGCAAAAGAGCTGTGTGGCATCATAGGGGGCTGTGGCATCACAGGGGCTGTGTGAGGTCCCTGGGGAGGTCACTCTGCCCCAGCCCCCCTCACAGTTCCCCCCAGAGCAGTCCAACCCTGCTCGTGCACAGCAGGGTCCCCTGTCCACCCGGGTCCCCCCGGTCCCCCAGCCTTGCAGCCTCCCACAGAGGGGATGTTCCACGAGATCAACCCCAGAGCCTGACACGGGGACGGGGGGCCGGGGCCCTGGAGGTGGCACAGGGGGACAGAGACCCCCCGGCAGCGTCCCTGTGTCCCCCAGGGCCAGAGCCTGGCCAGGGCTCCTTCACCCTGTAACAAACGAGGCCTTGAGAGCGCTGAAAAAATCCCTGGCAAGGAAGAAGCAAAAACCAGATTTAATATTAAGGGCCAGCAGCACAAAGTTCCTTGGCAAGAGTCACTCTGCTCCTCACTGGACCCTTCAGGCACACCAAGGAAACAAAGCAACAACAAAACCAAACCAAATCCAGGCAATCACACCAGAAATCAGGCAAGAACTCTTCCTGGGTATGTGTGTGACACAAGGACATTGAGGGCAAAGATAAAAGGAATATGGGCCAAAAGCTTAACAGAGGTCAAACTTAACAGGGCTTTACTTATACCTTAACTTTAACTGGTACCTTCAACTCCCCAATTTAGCAAAAGAACAGCACTTAACACTATTTAATCTAACTTAAAACCTATGACTTAGAAATTTAACAGAGGAATTACATTTAACAATCCTTAACTTAGCTAATAAATTAAATGTAACAACTTAGAAAAAGAGCAACTTTTAGCTGCATTTAACTTCGTTTAGACCTCGTGACTTATACTTACTTACTGATATCTGGATATCTGACTGACTCAGCTATCCAAGGCACTCCAACCCCTCAGAGAGCAGCATTTCTGCCACATTTCAGGCATTCCTGTGTGTACACAGACACAGAGACAGTGCAAGGCACCTGGGAGCAATTCCCCTGAGGGCAGGAAATGCTCCCTGTGGATCCTTTGCCATCTCCCCAGCGGATGAAGGGTTGAGCCTGGAGGAGTGGGGGGACTGGCCCAGGCTCCATCGTTGTTTGGGATCCCCAAGTGCAGCAAATGGGAGAGTTCCCAGCTTGGAGAGGCCCCACTCAGAGGGAGTCGCTGGCCCAGGAGAGCTCCAAGGGCTCCTTTTGGAGCGCTGAGTGCAGGGCCCCAAGAGAGGGGCTTCAGTCCCAGCAATGGTTCATCCTGGTCACACTTGGCATCAACAGCTTCCTTTGGCAGTGTGAGAACAGGGATGTTGTGCCACTGAGGGAACAAAAGCAGTTCCCAGGGCTGCTCCTACAGAAAGCAGGAGCTGGGTGGTCAGCAGCAGTGCCTGGAGCAGACAGTGTTTGTGATGAGCTGCAGAGGAGCTGAGCCCAGGGGCTGTTGGCCAAGGCTGAGCCCCAAGGAGCATTTCTCAGCTGGCAGGGCGGCCTGAGAAGGGGAGGGGGGAATGCAGCAGCACAGGGCCCATGGAACCACGGGACCATTGTGACACTGTGGGGCCCTGTGAGACCAAGGGACCATTGTGACACTGTGGGGCCTTGTGAGACCAAGGGACCATTGTGACACTGTGGGGCCTTGTGAGACCAAGGGACCTTTGTGACACTGTGGGGCCCTGTGAGACCAAGGCACCGTTGTGACACTGTGGGGCCTTGTGAGACCAAGGGACCATTGTGACACTGTGGGGCCTCATGGAATCATAGAGAGCACTGCGACATTGGTGAGCCTCATGGAACCAAAGGGACAGTACTGACACTGTGTGGCTCCATGATGTAGGGATCATTGTGACACTGACACAATGGCCCCATCAAACCAAGGGGCCATTGTGACACTGCAAGGCCCCATGGAGCCAAAGGTCCCTTGTGACATTGCAAGACCTCATAGAACCTAATGGAGAGACCATTTGGGCACTGCAGAGCCTCATGGAACCAAGGTCCATTTTGACACTAGAGGGAATTCATAGAATCATTGGGACACTGTGAGGCTCTATGGAATAAGGAAAGCATTGTGACACTCTGAAGCCTCATGGAACCAGTGAGACCATTGTGACCCTGGGGATCCTCACAGAACCAAGAAGACTATTGTGATACTGTGGGGCCTTGTGAAACCAAGAGGCCGTTGTGACACTTCAGGGCTGCATGGAACCAAAGGTACAGGGTGATATTGCAAGGCCTCATGACAGCAGTTGTCCATTGTAACATTGGGCCACCAAAGGAGACCATTGTGACACTGCAGGCTGCATAGAACCGAGGGGCCATGGTGACATTTTGGAACTCCATTGAACCAAGGGTTCATTGTGACACTGCAGGCTTCATGGAACCAAAGCTCCAGGGTGACACACAGTGGCCTCCTGTTATCAATTGTCCATTGTGACACTGTGGAGCCAAAGGGAGACCATTGTGACACCACAAACCCCCAGGATCCAAAGGCCCATTGTAACATTGCAGGCTGCTTGGAACAGAGGAGTCACATGTCATTGTGGGGCCTGGGGAACTGTCGGGATCATTAGCTTTTCAGAGTGACCCTGAGAAAAGTTCGAAACTCTCTTTTCCCAGACCGGTGCTTGAAGAAGGAGTCAGGGCTCTTCATTTCTCGGTCTCAAGGTTGTTTATTTTATCTTATCTATTAAAAATTTTCTAGTGCCCTTCCGAGGTCAGCTCATAAAGACAGTCAGAGGCATTCTGCCTGCCCACAGGGCTGTATTATGTCTTTATACAAAAACTATGTATACAATGTTTACAATTTCCAAAACCTATCACCTATGTTAGACCTTGAGCTTCTACTCTAAACCAATCTCTAAGTGCCAACACCACAGCAGAAGATGGAGGCCAAGAAGAAGGAGAAAGGCTGGACACACTTAGTTCCCTCCATCTTGCCCCCATACCAGAAACGCAAAAATCTACTTTTCCACCCTGTGAAAACTTCACTAATATTCTATTTAAACTGTTGTGGCTTGCTGATCTTCATACAAGGTTGGTAATTTGCTCCACGGGTCATAATCAAAACCACAGGGGCATTTTGGTCCCTATGCCAGGGTCTCTGAGACCCCTGACAGGGGTCGTGGCTGCTCAGGACAGCCAGAGGGATGTCCTGGGTCCTGACAGGGAACCACAGAGACCATTGTGACATTGCAGTGACTCATGGAATCATTGGGACCATTGTGACACTGTGGGGCCTTATGGAACCAAGGGGCAAGTGTGACACTGCTGGACACTGTGGAACCAAGGCGCCATTGTGACACTATGGAGCACCATAAAGCCAAGGGAACACAGAACAGGTCTGGCTGGTTTTGCCTCCCATGGACTGCCTGACTGGTCCAGCTGATCTTGGCATGTTGAAGGTCGCTTCTCATCTGCTGCTGAAATACTGGGGCTCTGTGCTTTCCTTCTGATGGAAAAGAACTGTCCTTCTTCTCCAGGCACCCATGGCCTGAATTGAGATTTCACCTCCAAACTTCCTTTTATCCAGGGATTGTTCCCTGGAATATTGCCAGGACAAGTTTTTCTGGCAGTGGTTTTGCAAGGGTCACCTCTCATCTTTCCCCAAAACACTGGGGAAGGCTCTGTGTTTTCCTTTCTACAGGAAAGAATTGTGCTGCTTCTCCAGGTGTCCATGGGTGAGATTGGTCCTCCACCTCCACAACTCCCTAGATCCAAAGACTGCTTCCCCACAAAATCTGCCATTCCTGACAAGTCTGGCTGGCCTTGGCCTAGTGAGCCTTTCAGCTGCTTTCCAAACACTGGGTCTCTGTGCTTTCCTACCTATGAAACTGTCCTTCTCACCCAGGTGCCCATGGCCAGAATTTGGGTTCCCCCTCTAAAATTTACTGTTGTGAAAGGCTGGAGGAGATTGTTGGATCAAAACTTTTCATGTGTGAAGGGAGGAAGGGGCAGGTGCAGCCTTGCCCTGCCCTGGAGCCCCAATCCCCCCAGAGCCTCTATCCCAGCACAGCAGTGGCTACCAGTCCCTGGCACAGCACAGGCAATGCTCCACAGCATCCTCTGAAGCCCCAGCCCAGCTCCTGAGGGACCAAATGAGCCCAAGGCCCACCTGGGGGAAGGGCCCAGGAAGACCAAGGGGTATTTGAGGCTGACCACAAGGCAAGCACACATCTTGACCTTGCCTCCTCTTGGAATTTCCATCTGAACACTCCTGGAATCCAGGAGTTGGTAGCTCTGTGTGTGCTTCTCTAAATCTTTTTTGTCTTTCTCTCTTTCCATGTCTTCTTATGTTTCTTTGCTTCTGCAGATATTGAATAACATGAAATTGAACAGGCTTAGAGTTTGTGAAGTCAAATGGGCCAAGTCAATGCTTTGAGATGTGTTTTTTGTTGATTGAATGTCTGTTGTAGTTTGACATGAGAAGAATTTTAAAAAGTAATACAAAAATTTTGTGTAACTGACAATCTGTTAAACCACAAAGACACTGAACACGCCTCTGTGAAACACAAATGTTAAAGATGAAATAAACCAGGAACCTCCTCTTTCTTTTCCAGTCAGCAAAGAAGCAGCAGGCCCTGGCCCCAGCCCCCATCTCAACCAAACCAAACCAAACCAAACCAAGCAACCCTGCCATGGGCTGAGCCCCTTTCCCCCTCCCCAGACCGCCCCCCTCCATTGGCCCTATTCTAACCAAACCAAACCCCAACAGCTCCCAAACAGGAAAACAAAAGAGGCTACAAAACCTCAACCAGAACAAAGCTGGCCACAGAAATTAAAATCTTACCATCAAGTCCCCTCCCCCAAGACAATTAAAACTAAAAAATTTACAACCTACAACCCATACAAAATAACCCTACAACTAATATTAAACACAATAAAAAGCCCCAAACCAGTCATAAAAGCAATCTTAATATAACTCAACCACAACTTCCCCCACAAGTTATCAGCAGGTCAGGGGTAAATCCTTTCAATAATTCAATCCTCCCTCAACTGGAAAAAAAATAAAAACCAAACAAAAAACCTTAAAACCATAAAAGTCAGTAAAAAGTTAAATCCCTCCCCCAAAAAAGAAGAAAAAATACCTTTATCTTAAAACTAAAATCTTCTTATAAACTATAAAGAAAAAACTATTTTTCTTAATGACACATGAAACTATAAAAAAAATTCAAATTAATCAAAATATTTCAAATTAATCTATGAAAAACCTGCATGTTAAATAAATAAATGTTAAAATAACTGTAATTTTACAAAAAGTTTAAACAGGGGGAAAAAAAGTAATCCAGTATCCCCAAGAGAAGATCTCTATTGTCAGAGATAAAAATAATTTTAAAAGAAAATAATAAAAACTTTTACCTTTAAACAGCTCATCTTTAAAACAATACCCCTTAAGCTGACATGGCCCATCAACAAGCTGTAAAAAAGCTTGTAGCAATAAAAACATCACAATAACAAAGATCCCCAGACAACTGTTATCCATGACAAAACTAAGAACAAAAAACAACCTATTTTTTCCTCTTGTAAAAAAATCTCCATAACCTTAACAAGAAAAACTTCTCCCCAGAGTGAAGTAAAAAAATTCCTTCTAGAAATAGTGAACTGACTAGCAATTTCTAGTTTAGTTTCTTTACATTTTCAGAAAAATGAAAAAGATGTGAAGAAAAAAAAAGTATTCTAAAAAATTTATTTTAATTCTTACTACCTTTTATTTAATTTTACTTTTAATAAATATTTATTTATACCATTTTAAAATTTTAAGCCTCCTATACCTTTCTTGTAATCCTATCTCACAACAAGATAAATACATAAATAATTAACCAGCACTACAACCCAACATACTCATCAGTACATTAATTAGGAAATCTCAAGATTAGAAAGATCTATAATTAACAAACAAAAAGCACTACAGTGTCATAAAAAACATTTTGCCAAAGTTTCTCTGATTTTCCAAAGTTACCAGTAAAGGCTGTTTTGTTGTTTTGAGTTCCTGAGAATCTCCAGTTCGTATATCTCTAGGGAGTCAAACTCACAGTACACAAGCAATTGTAATTCTTTTCAAATGTCTCCTTGAGAGAATTGTTTGGCGTTTAGGGGTCAGGGCTTGTGTGTCCTGCTTGGCACAGCCCAGGCAGGGCTTTCCCAGCCACATTCCACACTCCATTTCCCAGCTGGAGCCGCTGGTGCCTCTGAGTTGTGCTGCCCCAGCCCCAGGGACGCTCTCCTTATCTGCCCATTCCCCCACGGTCTCTGGGCAGGGATGGCCTCAGTGGGGGCTGCTGACATCCTCAGCACCTTGGAGGCTGCTGCTGAATTTTCCTGCTCCAGAGGCTTTTTCAGCCTTCAGCTCATGAGTGCAGGAATTCAGTGTCCAGGGCTCATTAACATTGAGAACACCTTAACAACCAAAGCCTCTGGGAATAATTTGATTTCAGTTACCAAATCTTGTGTGGTTAAAAAGAGAGATTTCAGAAGTGCATTAAACTGAATATGTTCTATTTAAAAATACTGTGAGAAAACATTTTGTAGGACCTGTTTAGTTTTTTGGTTTTTTTTTTTCCCTGTTAATAGCAATCTCCACTTGACATTGAAACCAAGTACCTCCTCATACAGTTTGAAGATATAAAAATCAACACCATTCATGGCTGACAATCAATGTGACTCTATCCCTACCCCCACCCCACCATTTCCCCCATCCAAGCCCTGGCACTCAGAGCAGCCTCGTGCAAATCTGAGCTCCCTCCAGCCCAGGCTGCACCTGCAGCTTTCAGCTCCTTGGCTCCAACTCCCACCTGCTTTCTTGGAGAAGGATCTGCCCGAGAGGGATGTTCATTTCTTGTCAGCCAACAAAGCCAAGGGAAGGCACAGCTCCATCAAATGCAAAAGTCATTCTTCTCCCTGGCTCTGCCCTGCCCCTGATCCCCACAGCCTGTCCTGTCTCCTTCATCCCTCCATTGCCAGGGACTTTCTGGGACAAGGGAGCTCTGCTCTGGCTATGGAGGGAGGTGCCAGTGCAGCCACTGGAGTGGGAACCACAACTCATCAGCTTTGTGTCCTTTGAGGGACCAGGAACTGGTGACACTCAGAGGCACAAAAAGTTTCTTTTCATGGCCAACAGACCATAGTTGTACAGGACACAATTTAATAACAATCACACTCTTCCCTGAGCCATGTGCAACATCCCAGCAGCATCTGATGAGTCCACCATCCACAAGGGATTTCCATACTAAAATTACTTTCAGACAAATGTGGTTCTGTGATAGATATAAACACAATTAAGTTCTTCTATCAGGATGCTCATCCTGGAGTGGGGGAAAAACAGCTCCTGATTTGCAAAGCTGTCACTGGTGAATGGAGAAGGGAGGTCAGGCTGCTCTTGGTGTTGAGGAAATGCTGAAACCAGCCTTATTGGAAAAAAAGGCTCCCAGTATTACCAGTTAGATTGTGCCTGGGCCAGTCTGACCCTCGCTGCTGGGCCAAAGGCAGCAACTGCGGTGTATCACCCCAGAGATACCTTGGCTTGCTGGTGGTTGCAGCTGGGCACTGAACAAGTCCAGGCTTGTTAGGAACCCCGTTTACCTCAGGAGGAATAGCTTCAGGTGATGGTGAAGAGAAAAAGGAGAGGATTCTGCTGGAGGATTTAATGTCCAGAGGTTTATTCCATGGTTACAGAGGTCTGAACGTGAGAAACTGCTCCAACAGAACCACTGGCCGCATGGTCTCATTAACTTTTTAAGCTCAGGGACAGGGGGAGGGGAGGTACAGGTGAGCCACCAACCAGGTGGGAGGGGCAGGGTCTCAGGGGAAGATGACACCCAGATAGGCCAATGACCTCTGGGAATAGGGGCATCCTTTGAACTTGACCAACTACACAATGCCTTGCTGGAATGTTAAGCCTGATTGACAGGACTCACTCAGCATGGGGGCAAGGGGGAAGGGAGAGACGTATAGGCACACCTGGGAAAGTGATCTGGAAGGACAAAATGGGACATTACTGCACACCACAACATCTCCCCCTAGTTTTGTTTAAAAAGAAGAGGACTGTGTTTGTGGTGCAGAATGATTGCCAAACCATGGTTGGTAAATCAGTTCTTCCTCTACAGGAGGGTCAGTGTTTTCCACTGAGGCCTCCAGGTCATCCATTGGAGCACTGAGGGCTTCCAAATGGTAGACCTCAGGAGGGGGAGATGAGCTTGAAATTAACTTGAGGACCATGCGTTTGATTAGTCCAAAAACAATGCTAACAACTACAATAACTAAAATAAACAGCGCTAAAAACACAGTTTTCAGAATAGATCCCAACCAGCGCAAGAGTCCCAAGCCTTTGAACAGTCCATTCAGCCAGTTGTCAGTTTCTCTGTTGATGTACGAGAGCCTTTGTCGAGGTAGTCCATATGTGGTTTGGGCTGCGGCACTATGCAGGAGGTCACAGGTGGGATGATCACGAGTAGGACGAGAAGCAGGCTTGGTCTCATGGCGTCTCGAGGCTACACATGAACAGTGGGATCTAAACTGGTACAAAAACTTGAAACAAACATATATTATAAACTATTCCAGATAGGAGGCTTAAATGGAATTTCCTCCAGAGAACACGTGCGGCGTTTTCTTCTCCAGGCAGCATGAGCAACCTGGGGTGCTTCTGTAGATTTCTCTGAGACCTTGGGAACATAGGGCTTTACCCATTTGGAAGGAACCCACCTTAAACCAGAGGGGGTGGACACACAGGCATATCCACGTCCCCAGGTAACCAATTTGTAAGGTCCCACCATTTTCCAAGTCTCAGGGTCCTTTAATAAAACTGGAGGTTTTTCTTTCATTAACCTATGATTGCTCCCCCCAAAGTGGCATAGGATGGGTGGGTTCAGGCTGTCAAAAGAACAATTCAGAAAATTGATTGTGAATAGCGCCCTGGATAACCGGATGTGGGGAGGTTCCACCTTCAGAACCTGTTATTGCTGGTCCAGGACCCTTCTGTTCAGGATTTACAGAGACAAAATGCAAGTCAGTGTCCTTCAGGTGGAGTGACTCTGTCAGCTGCAACCTGTAAGGCTCATTGACAGAGGACGTGGTTAACACAGGATCACCTAAATCATACACAGTCTTTGAAGCACGTGCTTCACTTACACAAACATTAATATTATTGCGCGCTTGATTTGTTTTGCTACCCTTATTCCCTTGGCCTGCTCTTTTTGTGTCTGCACGCCTGGCAGGCGGGCACTCTCTTTTCAGTTTTTTTGTTGTTGTTGACCCCCAGGGAGGGCTTGTAGTTCTCCTCCCCTGCCATTTCGAAATTCATCAAATTCCCTTTTCAGGGGGCACTGGTTACTCCAGTGCCCTAGGTTGTTACAAAGCAGGCATGGTTTTGTGGGCTCAGCCATTGCTGGTCTCCGCTGCTGCCCAGGGTACTGCTGTGCTGAGGGAAAAGGTGCAGGGCTGGCAACGGCGACACGCTGAGGTGGTCTTGGCAGCAGCCTTGGTCTGGTGTCTTCAGCCACACTCATCAGAGGCACTTTCCTGTTACACACTAGAAGCATATCTTTTAGGGTTGCAGGAGGTTCGATAGGAAGGCTCAGGATTGCCGCTTGACACTGTTCATTTGCATTTGTAAATGCTATTTCCTCTAAAATTGCTTCCCTAGCATTCTCTTTTTTAACTTGTATTTCAATAGCTCTAGTTAACCTTTCTACAAATTTCAAAAAAGGCTCTGATGGTAGCTGTTTAATTTTACTGTAGGGTTCAAAAGGCCCCTCAGGTTGTAGGGAAAAGAACGCTTTTTCAGCTGCTTTTTTTACTTTCTCGAGTGTTTCTGCAGGAATTGCAGTAGCTTGGATTGAGGGAGAAGACCATTGGCCCTCACCACAGAGGTGCTTGATGGTGATAGGGTTACCACTGATGTCTTTGACTGTGTTTGGATCAGCATGCAAGCCTGGGAGAGCATCTTTTAGCAGTTGTTTCCATGCTAATTCCCATAATTTGAATTCCGTGGAGGTCATGAGACAGGAAAAAAGCTGTTTTAAATCATGTGGAATCACTACAGTCCTACTCAATTCAGAATTTAAAAGGCCATGGAAATATGGACTGTGTGGACCGTATTCTTTATGAGATTTACAGATGTCCTTAATCAATTGTCGTCCAAAAGAACTCCAATTAGCAGTTGGGGCTGCTCCCTGAGCTGCAGGCTGAAAGGTAACAGGAGCCAGTGACAACATGGGATTATGCATTTGGTCTGCTGTTCCCAGCTCTGTATCACTTGAATTGGAAGCATTGGGATCACAGATACAGGTTTGGGGACAGGCAGTGAGTGTGTCCCACCTGTAGGAACCTGGGGAGGGGGCGGGGACGCAACGGGTACAGGGGGTGGGGACAGGGGGCTGGCAAGGGGCGGGGACACCCTAGGAACAGGGGGCGGGATCAAGGGGCGAGCAGGGGGCGGGGATGCCTGGTGACATCACGTCAGCAGACACCCCCTGGGAGGAGTAGAGGGGTGGAGCTGAGGGTATTGCAGGAAAGGCAGGGGGAGGGGGGAAGGTATCACAAGGAACAGGAGGAAAGGGGCATGGGGCTGGAGTTTTGGGATGCTTAAGAGGATTTTGGGAAGAAGAAGACCAGGTTTGGGAAGATGCCACGTGGCATTCACCATCTTGTGGACCTCCTAGGGACTGGGGGCCATTTTGGGCATCACTGCTCTCTGGAAAGGTGACACATACTGTGCGTTTCAGAGGAGGGGACACAAGGGATTGGGGAAGGTTCCACACAGCCTGGCCAGGGCCTTGTGGACAGGGCAACTCAGGCATTTTAACAGACTCTGGGAGTCAACTTCCCAAGGAGTGCACTCTCTTTAAAATACCAAGTTTTGGGGTAAGATGTTTAGGGGTTTTAGAGCTAGGAGAGAGAGAAACAGGGAGAGGAGAGGTACATGGTTTTACATTTGGCTTTTCTCCATTTCCTTTTGTTTGAGCAATGCTGTTCGAATTTGTAAACTCCAAAACACAAATTTAGCTGAGGGTGCATTGCCAGATTATCCTAAGGTTATCAATTCATTTCCAAATTTATCCCAGAATTGAATATTGTGGATTTCTTCAGGGGACATTTTCGGGAAGTGCAGGAAAAGCCATCTTATAAACTGTTTCAATTTTCCTTTTGAGAACTTCACATTACCACTGACTAAAATGCTAACAATATTATAAAACACTCCTTTTTGTACAATGCTGAGTTTGGAACCCTTGTTAGATGTAAAAGGCAAAGTACCTAATCCCGCTTGACCAAAAACAAAGCCAAAATCAGCTACCCATTTCTAAAAAAAAACACAGATAGGAAAGCGATAACGAGCAGACAAAAGCTTCACAATGCAGCTGTATATACTGCTTTTAAAATTCCCGGGCAGCAGCAGCAGGGCACGCCCTGCCGAGCCAAGGCAGAAACAAAGCCTCCCCCACCATGGAATGCAGCCCCCCCGCGGAGCAGAGAGAGCAGCCACGCCACATAGCAAGCTGAAACCGGGGCCCGCCCTCGCCGCGTGTGCAGAGAACACCCCCCCCCCCCCCCGGCACAGAGAGAGAGAGAGAGACAGATATCCCTTGACCACGTGGAGAGAGCCGAGCACGCTGCGCTGCAGAGCCGGGGGGAAGGGCAGAGCACTACCGCTCCGGCGCGCATTCCAAAAGAGAGTAACACATGCAGCAGAAAGCTAAGAGCTAGAACGCAATGAATTCCGGTCTGTGGGGTAGCCAAATTTGCAAAGGCAAAAAAGGAACAGAACTCACGGCAGAGTCTGTTTTTGAGCTTCTGCTCCACTGAGAGCAGAGATACTCACCCGAAATGGAAGCTGTAGCTGGCTGGGTACAGGCGAGTCTCTTTACTGGAACAGGACCTCTCTGTGGGCGAGAGAGGCTACCCTGTCCTCCCTCTGGAAAATCTGCTCTCTACAAAGGAGCTGGGCTTTCCAGAGGCACTGAACAGTCCACGAAACTTCTTCTGGGAATATTCCCAAAGTCTCTAGCTGAGGGCAATGCAACCAAAGCCCTTTTCAGCTGGGTGCACGGCTGCCAGAAGCTTCTCCGAGGTACTGAGAGCCCGTTCTTGGGCTGCAGAGTCGCTTAACCAACACCAGGGATGCCAAAATATTGGAATATGAATCCCAATATTACCAGTTAGATTGTGCCTGGGCCAGTCTGACCCTTGCTGCTGGGCCAAAGGCAGCAACTGCGGTATATCACCCCAGAGATACCTTTAGCTTGCTGGAGGTTGCAGCTGGGCACTGAACAAGTCCAGGCTTAGGAACTTAGGAACAAGTTAGGAACTCCGTTTACCTCAGGAGAAAGGCTTCAGGCAAATGGTGAGGAGGAAAAGGAGATGGATTCTGCTGGAGGGTTTATATCCAGAGGTTTATTCCATGGTTACAAAGGTCTGAATGTGAGCAACTGCTCTGACAGAATCCTGACCGCATGGCCTGATCACCTTTTTAAGCTCAGGGACAGGGGAAGGGGAGGGAACAGGTGAGCCACCCAACCAGGTGAGAGGGGCAGGGTCTCAGGGGGGGATGACACCTAGACAGGCCAATGGCCCCTGGGCCTGAGGGGCATCCTTTGAACTTGACCAACCACACGACGCCTTGCTGGAATGTTAAATCTGATTGACAGCCCAGGAGGGGGCGAGGGGGGAAGGGGAAGAGAGGTATTGGCACACCTGGGGAAGGAAGTTTACAACACACTGCAACATTTCCCTCAGCAACAAAGAGGTCCTTGCAGCCAGGAGGAAGAGAGTGATGACCACCTACCATATCATGATATCTTGGTGAGACTTTTGGAAGCATGGAGGATTGGTAAGTGAAGGAACAGAAGCTGTTGTGGTAAAAGGGACATTCTGGAGAGGGGAAGTTTGGAGCAGAATAGGCCCTTAGAGCCAAGCCAGATTCTGTCTGTTGAACCTTTCCATGTCATGGTGTTGGCAGCTGGGCAGCCTTGGCCCAAAGCCGATGGGCACTGACGGTGCAGGGAGGGAATCACTCAGCATGCGTGCATGTTCCTGCTTAGGAGCTGGATGCACTGCCTGGAAGGAGAAAGTGAGAGGGAGATAGTCTGCAGCTGCCCCAGGTCCTGCACAGACCCATGCCCTGTGGGCACCCCCTGCTGGGGCTGTGCATTAGTTCTGGCAGCACCACTCTCCCCTTTCCATCATGCTGGGCCAGGAGAGGAGCAGGAGGCTCTCCTGGCACTGGCAGCTGTTGCCCTGGCACCAAAGGCTGGGCTGAAGTGCACCCTGATCCTCAGCATCTCAACTGCCTGGGCACATGCCATGGGTAGGCCAGGCTCCCTTGCCTCACTGGGGCTCTGGGGGGCCCGGCAGTGTTTCCTGGGTGTGCCCCAGTGCCACAGTTCACCTGGGACACTTGGATTCAGGACAGCACTGAGGGCAAAGTTCCCCACTCAGCCACTCTTGCTTGGATGCTAAGATCCACATGGCAGTGTCTCTGGGCTCCCCCTCAGCATGCTCAAGGGCATCAAGTAGCTCTCCTGTCCCTCTTGGCCTTTCAGGCTCTGCACCTGTACCCCATGCTTGCAGCAGATGATTCATGTGACAGGAGACTGGCACAATTGAGCACTCAAACAAAACAACAGGTCTACCCCAGCTCTGGCGGGACAACAGGTCTACCCGGAATCTGGAGGGGCAACAGGTCTAACCTGGCTCTGTAGAAACACTAGGTCTACCCCAGCTCCAGAGGGACACCAGGTCTACCCAGAATCCGGAGGGACAACAGGTCTACCCCAGCCGTGGGGGACACCAGGTCTACCCAAGCTCCGGGGGACAACAGGTCTACCTCGCTCCAGCAGGACTTGGTCCAATTTCGGTGGGTGCCGGGTAGACCTGTCGTCGCGGCCAGCTCCGCAAGTTCACCAAGGGGGCCCGAAAGAGTGGATCCGGAGAGGCGAGAGAGAAGGGCGAAAGAGGATCCGGAGAGGCCGAGAGAGAAGGGCCAAAGAGGAGCCTGAGAGGCCGACAGAGAAGGGCCAAAGACCATCCTAGAGTCACTCGCTGGCCGAGGCCAGGCGGACACAGAAGCTGCCAGCATGTCCTGCTCCACCCTGGCTTCTGCCTGCCCATTTGCAAGGGGGGGCGGCCCCCCTGGGCACTGCTGGCGGCCGAAGCGGCGGCCCCTCATCCCTTTCCTGCCCACCCTTAATTCCCGGACTCGCCTTGGTGGGCACAATTGTTCAGGGCCAGAGCCCACCCACGGTGCCTGCCCGCCCTAGAACGGACTCGCTCAGAAGCGCCGCTCCTGCTTGGCACTGCAGGACCAGGCAGATGTGGCGCCACCTCCTCCCCAGCATGGACCACATCATCCTGGGGCACCTGGTGCTAAATCATTCCTAGACCACCTGATTCTGCCGCAGGCTTTCGGATGGAGCACAGCAGCTCCCTCGCTGCCATCTATTGACAATCAGCCCTCCATACAAGCCTTTCTCGTGGCGGCCCCGGGTCTCCCATTGCCGGTAGCATCCTGCGAGGGAGCCTGTTTGCTGCCGTCTGTGGTCGCGGGGATAGACCAGTTGTCCCTCTGGAGCCCGGGTAGACCTGGAGTCCCTATGGAGCCAGGGTATATCTGTTATATAGCCAGGTTTTCTGTGGACCTGTTGTCCCTCTAGATTTGGGGTAGACCTGTTGTCACTCTGGATTTGGGGTAGACTTATTGTCCCCCCAGAGCTGAGGTAGGCCTGTTGTCCTTTTGGAGCCCAGGTAGACTTGTTGTCCCTCTAGATTTGGAGTAGACCTGTTGTCCCCCCATAGTCGTGGTAGACCTGTTGTGCCCCCAGAGCTTGGGTAGACCTGTTGTCCCTCTGCATTTGTGGTAGACCTGTTGTCCCACTGGTTCAGGGGGAGGTAGGGGGAGGGTCAGGACACTGCAAACCATCTCTGATCACAGCTCAGCCCTTCATTTCTCTCTTCCTAGGCAAAAGCCATTCTTTGCCAACTCTTCACAAGCACCCTTTCCTCTCTGCGAGGACACAGCTGGCATGGAGAACACCAAGGCAGAGGGAACAATGACCAGAACCAATTTAATCTCAGTCAAGTGTCTTTTAGCCTAAAACTGGAAAAGGAAAGATGTGTTAAGCCTAAACCTCTTGCTCTCTTGACGTGCTTCTCCTGAGTTCATGGGAAGGACAGCAGTTGTTGGATTCAGCTGCTCACCCAAAAATCTCTTCTGAGACCAGAGCTAAGCTGGGGTGTGCAACCATGGAGCCCCAGGAGGGCCCAGCTGTGCTGCACAGGAGAGCTGCCTCAGCCATGGGTTTCTGCTGAGTGCAGTCGGAGCTGTTTTTCAGGTTGATGAGGCAAGTGCCTTCTCCTTGCAGGGGCTTCAGTGTCCTCTAGGAATTGTGGAGTGGAATCTTAAGGCTCATTGCAGTTTGTGCCTGTTTAGGACTCAGGTTTGTGTTCATTGCTTTCTCCTATGTGCAGATCTTCAGGGCTGTGCTGAGGATCCCCTCTGAGCAGGGACTGCACAAAGCCTTTTCCACCTGCCTCCCTCACCTGCCTGTGCTCTCCCTGTTTCTCAGCACTGTCATGTTTGCTCACCTGAAGGCCCCCTCGATCTCCTCCCCATCCCTGCATCTGGCTGTGTCAGTTCTGTACTCAGTGGTGCCTCCTGCCCTGAACCCCCTCATCTACAGCCTGAGGAACCAGGAGCTCAAGGCTGCAGTGAGGAGACTGATGACTGAATGGTGTCAGGAACATTAAACTGCTGGCCAATTTCTGCAAATCACTTGTAATCTTTGATACTTTTTGTTAGTTTAATTTTGGAGGTTCTTTTTCTTTGTTCTAGTTTTTTAATGTTGTCCGCAAAGAAAAGCCACTCCTTCTGCCATTTATCATTTTGTTTTTCTCTACCTTCCCCGTGGCCACAGACTGTGTCAATGAGGGGTTGCACTCTCAGTGGCTTTCAAGGAACTAAAGGATCTCGCAGCATAGTTTTCTGCAGAGATGGCCTTTTGTTGCCTTCTCTGGAGCTGTAGCAGCAATGTCTGTGTGCAGAGCTGGGCGCAGATCAGTGCTGGCCCAGCAGCTGTGCCCAGCACCAGCAGCACTTGGTGTTGCCAGTGCCACTGCCATGGCCCTGCCCTGCTGCCCTGGTGGCCCTGGTGTTCCTTTAGGGCCTGAGTGCTCTCGGGGCCAGGCACAGTCCTGGGGGTGGCAGTGCTGGGGCTGCAGCAGGGACAGGCCATGGGCACTTGCTGGGGCAGCACTGGCGCCTCAGGCCAGGGCCTGGGGGCTCCACGCTCCTTGCCCAGGCTCTCTCAAGAACACACCCAGGCCAATGCTCAGCACAGAAAAGCCCCGTGAGCAGCCCCAGGCTGGCTGTGGGCAGGCTGGGGGCAAACAGCATGGCTGGGGCTCTGCAAGGGCCCTGGGGCAGACGGGAAGGAGCAGCAGAGCAGGGGCTGATCCATCCCCAGTGCGCTGCACAGCCCAGGGCAGTATCCCAGAGCGTCCTGATGGAGCTGCCAACAACATCCCCCCTCTTCAGCCCTGGCCTCTCCCCCAGCTCACACAGGTGACCCATCCTTGCAGGCACAGACGCAGCAGCACTGGCTCAGCAGCCCCTGTTTGCATTGCACAGAGCAGGGGGAGCACCCCCATGCTGTTGCTGTGGGGACATGAACCTGAGGGAGCACAAATGCCATCAGTCCCTGGGGCCAGCAAGGGCTGGGAGACACCAGGGAAACCATTTAGCTTTGTCCTGGCCTCTGCACTCAGCCAGAAAATTTGTTCCCATCAGGTGGGAGTTTCCTGTGCCACTGCAGACGCTGTGGCTCAGAGCCAGGGCTGCCTGGCAGCCACTCCCAAACTGCCCTGAGCATTATTTTGGCTTCACCTTTGCTTTCTTTACCCTTTACTAGTACACATTTCTTCCCATTGCCCACCCCAGTTCCCTCCCCTGCAAACAGCCCATCCCTGTTTGCCCTTTCCTCTCTGACCCCACTCCCCATTGCAGTTCCTGACTTGGCCCCATGGGAACGTCCCTTGGGCAGCAGGATCATCCTACAAGTGCTGCAGGAATTGTCTGTAGGCTCCTACACTGCCTGATGCTGCTCCCTTGCCAGAGGCACCACAGGCCAGGGGGACACATCTGGGCTGCTGTGTCTGGCTCTGGGGCTCCCTGTTCTGGGCAGTGAGGAGGAGCTGCAGAGGCTCTGCAGGACTGACAGGATGGGCTTTGGGGCTGGCAGGAGAAGCTGAGGGACCTGGGGTGCTGGAGCTTCTGAAGAGGAGGCCCAGGGCTCATTCTGCAACTGCTCCAATGGTGGTTTCAGAGAATCCCAAAATCAGCAAGGTTGGAAAATACTTTAGAGATCATCAAGTCTAACCTGTGCCCCTAAAACTGCCTGGTCTGTCCTGAGCCTCCTCTTCTCCAGGATAAACAACCCCAGCTCCCTCAGATACTACTCACAGGACTTGTGTTCCTGACCCCTCCCCATCCTTGTTGCCCTTCTCTGGACACGTTCCAGTGCCTCCATGGCCTTCCTCAATTGGGGGGGGGGGGGGGGGGGGGGCAGAACTGGACACAGCACTCGAGGTGCTGCCCAACCAGTGCTGAGCACAGGGGAAGAATCCCTGCCCTGCTCCTGCTGGCCACACGATTTCTGAGCCAGGCCAGGAGCCATTGGCCTTCTTGGCCACCTGGGCACTCTGCTGGCTCATGTCCAGCCTGCTGTTCATCAGTCCCTGCAGGTCCCTTTCTGCCTGGCGGCTGTCCAGCCACTCTGTCCCCAGCCTGTAGCACTGCAGGGGTTGTTGTGGCCAAAGTGCTGGACCTGGCACTTGGACTTGTTAAACCTCACCTTGTTGGATTTGGGTCCTGGATCCAGCCTGTCTAGGTCCCTCTGCAGAGCCCTCCTACCCTCCAGCAGATCCACACTCACACCCAGCTCGGTGTCATCTGCAAATTTGCTGCTGCTGGACTCAATCCCTTCATGCAGATCATCAGTGCAGATATTGAAATCCTCGCTGGCTGGCTCTGATCCCTCAGCCATCCTGTGGGTGCCCTGGGATGGCACCCAAGGTGATCTTTTCCATAACCTTGCCGGTCACCCAGGTCAGGCTGACAGGCCTGGAGTTCCCCAGCTCCTCCTTCCAGCCCTTCTTGGGGATGGGCTCACATTGGCACCTCCAGTCCTCTGGGACCTCCTTGCTGAGCCAGTACTGATCGTAAATGATGGAGAGCAGCTTGGGGAGCTCATGCACCAGCTCCCCTATCCCCCTAGGATGGATCTCATCTGATCCCATACACCTGTGAGCATCTGAGTGGCTCAGCAGGTCACCAACTACTCCCTCCTGGATTACAGGGGCTGTTCTGCTCCCTGTGCCCATCTGCCAGCTCAGGAGAGCACTTGTCCTGAGGACAACCTCTCCTTATACTGAAACTTGAAAGAAACAAGATGCTAAGTGGCTCAGCCTTCTCCTTAGATTTAGTTACTATATTCCCCACTACATCCAATATATAGTAGAGATTTTTATCTCATGTTTTGCTATTTATTTAGCTGTAGAAAAATTTTGTATTATTTTTCACAGAAGTGGTCAGGTTTAGCACTAATTGAGCTTTCCCCTCTCAACTTTTGTTTCTGCATGACCTAAGAACATTCTTAAATACTTCTTAAGTTGCTAGACCTTCTGTCCAAAGTTGATGTTCCCTCTTTTTACCTTGAGTTCCCAGAAAAGCTCCATAGGCAGCCAGGCCAATCATTTTCCTCACTAGCTCATCTTTTGCCACAGTGGGATAGGCAGCCCCTTCCTCCTTACAATTACTTTCTTGAAGTTTGTCCATCCTTCCTGGACCCCTTCTTTTTTAAGGGCTGTTTCCCTTAAAAGAAATGAGTACCTGATTTGGTACTTCCCAAATCAGCATCCTAAATAGGCCAAAGTCTGCCCTTCCTAATTCCAGTGGAGAAGTTTTGTTGCTGCCCCTCCTTCTTTCACAGAACATCGAAAACTTGATTATTTCATGGTCACTGTGCCCCAGGCAGCCTCCGAGCCCCACGTCTGCCACCAGACCTTCTCTGTTTGTGAACTGCAGGGGACCGAGCTTTCCTTGGTAGTGGGAGTGTTACCAAAAATGTGGTAAAACAGAATACTCCTGAACCCCAATGTAGCATTAAGAAGTAGCATTCTTTATTCAGGGGAATGCACAGGGGATAGCTCCTCCCAAAGCCATGCAGGCTGAGTGCAGGAAGGTTTCTGTTTATTTTCTGTATTTTCCTCACATATTCATTGATTGTCCTGGACTAAACATAGAGATGATAATCACTTCCCCAAAATCATTAACATATTTCCCCTCCCCTGTGCTGTGTTCATCTGTCCTGGGGATGTTTCTGCTGGTACCTGGTTCTCGTGGACCCCAATGTTCCAGTGGGCCTGGCTGAGCTGACAGGACACAGAGGCTGCTTAACTTCCAGTTCCCCTTCTCACACAATGGGCATTGAGTGGTTTCCACAGGCCTGGGATTTTGGAGAACAAGCTCCAGGTGTCAGCTCACTGGGTGTAGACAATTGATCATCTGGTAACATGAGGTCACAGAGTGGGTTATGTGAGGTCATCGAGAGCTATGACATTGTAGACTGCCTCTGTGACATATCAGAGATCTAGCTGTCACATCACAGGGCAGAGGTCTGACATCACAGAGCAGACTATGATATCACAGAGTTGTCTGTGACATCAGAGACCAGCTGTGTGACATCAGAGAATGGGCTGTGACATCACAGAGCAGGCTGTGACATCACACAGGGGCTGTGTGACATCCCAGCAGGGCTGTGTCAGGTCACTGGGTTGGTCACTCTGCCCCAGCTCCCCCTCACAGTTTCTCCCAAGAACTCCAATGCTGTTCATGCCCAGCAGGGTCCCTGTCCCCCGGGATCTCCACGGCCCAACTGGAGCCACAGCCTCCACAAAAGGATGTTCCACAGGATCCACCCCAGAGCCTGACATGGGGACAAGGGGCCAGGGCTGTGTGACCAGGACAGCTAGGATGGGGATTATCCAGGTCACTGTGGCCTGGGTTGGGTTGCCCAGAGCAGGAAGGATGTCTGGCAACTGGGGCAGGGTCTGGGAAGGGCCTCCAAGGTGGGGCTGGAGCCCTTGGGCTGTGAGCAGAGGCTGAGGGAGCTGGGCTTGTCCAGCCCAGAGCACGGAAGGCTGAGGGGCTCCTCATCCCAGCCTGGCAATGCCAGCGAGGAGGGGATGGAGAACACAGAGTCAGGCTCTTCACCGGGGGGCTGGGGGGAGACAAAAGCCAATGAATGGAAGGGAAAAGAGGGGAGATGAGCCAGGAAGCTGGAGATGAAATGAGTCAGGCTGGTTTCAGCATTTCCTCAGCACCAAAAGCAGCCTGACCTCCTTTGTCCATCCAGGACTGACAGCTTTTCAAATCAGGAATTGTTGGAGCTGTTTTGCCCCCACTCCAGGATGAGAAGCCTGATAGAGTAACTAATTGTTTTTGCATCTATCATAGAACCATGTTTGTCTGAAAGTAGTTTTAGTATGGAAATCACCTGTGGATGGCAGACTCATCAGACACTGCTGGCATGTTGCACAATGCTCAGGGAAGAGCTGTGATTGTTAATAAATTGTGTCCTGTTCAACTGTGTTCTGTGAGCCATGAAGAGAAACTTTCTGTGCCTCTGAGTCTCAGCAGTTCCTGACCCCCAAAGGACAAAAACCTGATGAGTTGTGGCTCCAACACCAGTGGTGGCACTTGTATCTCCCTCCATCATCAGAGCAGAGTTCCGTTATCTCAGAAAGTCCCTGGCAATGCAGGGATGAAGGAAACAAGACAGGCTGTGAGAATCAGGGTCAAGGTGGAGCCAGGGAGAAGAATGACTTTTGCATTTGGCTTTGTTGGCTGACAAGAAATGAACAACCCTCTGTGTCTTGGGCAGCTCCTTCTCCAAGAAAAGCAGGTGGGAGTTGGAGCCAAGGAGCTGAAAGCTGTAGATGCAGCCTGGGCTGGAGGGAGCTCAGATTTGCACAAGGCTGCTCTGAGTGCCGGGACTTGGATGGGGGAAATGGTGGGGTGGGGGTAGGGACAGAGTCTGATTGATAGTCAGCCATGAAGGGTCTTGATTTTCATATCTATTCAAACTGCACGTGGAGGTTTTTGGATACAGTGTCAATTGGAGATTGCCCATATCAATGAATTAACAGGAAAAAAACCCTAAACCGGACCTAAAAAATCTTTTCTCACTGTCTTTTTAAATATCATATATTCAGTTTGAATATACTACCGAGATCTACTTAACTACAAATTATTTGTAAACTGAAATCAAATTATTCCCAGAGGCTTGGCTTGTTTATGTGTTCGGAATGTTAATGAGCCCTGGGACACTGAATTCCTGCACTGAAGAGCTGAAGGATTCTTCAGTGAAGAAGAAGTATTTAGAGCAGGAAAATTCAGCAGCAGCCTCCAAGTTGCTGAGGATGTCAGCAGCCCCCACTGAGGCCATCCCTGCCCAGAGACCATGGGGGAATGGGCAGACAAGGAGAGCATCCCTGGGGCTGGGGCAGCACAACTCAGAGGCACCAGCGGCTGCAGCTGGGAAATGGAGTGTGGAATGTGGCTGGGAAAGCCCTGCCTGGGCTGTGCCAAGCAGGACAGACAAGCCCTGACTGCCATCCCCCAAACAACTCTTTCAAGGAGACATTTAAAAGGAATTACAATTGTTTGTGTACCCTGAGTTGGACTCACTGGAGAAATACCAACAAGAGTTTCTCAGGAGCTCAGAAGAACTTTAGGAAATCAGAGAAACTTTGGCAAAAATTTTTCAGGGCATTGTATTGATTTTGGTTTGTTAATTAAGGATTTTTCAAATCCTGGGAATTTTTAAGCAATGTATTGATGAGTGTGGTGGGTTTTAGTGTCAGTTAACTATTTATGTATTTCTTTTTTTGTGAGATATGATTAGGAGAAAGGGAAAGAAGACTTAAAATTTTAAAAGGGTATGAAGAAAATTTTATTCAAAGTATCTAAAAGAAAAAAACGCAGCAAGAATTAAACACTTTAGAACACTTGTTTTTGTTCACAACTTTTTCTTTTTACTGACAATATAAAGAAACTGAACTTAAAATTTCTAGTTGCTTTACTCTTTCTAGACTAGTCTTTTTTTATTACTTTGGGACGGACGTTTTTCTTGGTAAATTTATGGAGATTTTTTTTACAGGAGGAAAAAAATTTTTTTGTGGTACTTTATTTTGTCATGGATAACAGTTGTCTGGGGAACTCTGTTCTTTTGAAGTTTTTTTTATTGCTACAAGCTTTTATGCAGCTTGTTTATGGGCCATGTTAACTTATGGGGTATTATTTTAAAAATAGTTCTTTAGAGGTAAAGGTTTTCATAATTTATTTTAAAATTATTTTTATCTCTGGTAATAGAGATCTTCTCTTGGGAATACTGGATTACTTTTTTTCCCCCCTGTTTAAACTTTTTATGTAATTACAGTTATTTTAACAGTTGTTTTATTTAGCATGGAGATTTTTCTTTGATATTAGTTTGAATTTTTTCAATAGTTTTATGTGTTTTAATGAAAAAATAGTTTTTTGGGATTTAATTTCTTCTTTACTGACTTTGATGGTTTTATGTTGGTTTTTTATATGCTAGCATTTTGTTTTTCTTTTACTCGAGGGAGGATTGAAGTATTGAAAGGATTAACACCTGACCTGTCAGTAGCTTGTGGTTGAAGTTGTGGTTGGGTTAGGATTGGTTTTATGGTTCATTTTTGTGGGATGTTTTGTTTAATTTTAGTTGTGGGATTATTTATGTGGATTGCAGGTTGTAGGAGTTTTTTGTTTTAATTGTCTTGGGGGGAGGGGACTTAATGGTAAGATTCTAACAGCTGTGGCTGGCTTTGTTCTGGTTAGGAGTTTGTAGCCTCTCTTGTTTTCCTGTTTGGTAGTTGTTGGGGTTTAGTTTGGTTTGAATGGGGCCAATGGGGGGGGTGGGGGCCAACCTGAGGAGGAGGGAAGGGGCTCAGCCCATGGCAGAGTTGCTTGGTTTGGTTTGGTTTGGTTTGGTATGGTTTGCTTTGCTTTGCTTTGCTTTGCTTTGCTTTGCATTGCTTTGCATTGCTTTGCTTTGGTTGAGATGGGGGCCGGGGCCAGGGCTCACTGCTTCATTGTTGACTGGAAAAAAAAGAGGTGGTTCCTGGGCTTTTTCATCTTTAACATATGTGTTTCACAGAGGTGTGTTCAGTATCTTAGTGGTTTAACAGATTGCCACTTGCACAAAAAGTTTTTTATTAATTTTTAAAATTCTTCTCATGTCAAATTATGACAGACATTCAATCAACATAAAACACTTCTCAAAGCATTGACTTGGCCCATTCAACTTCACAAACTCTAAGCCTGTTCAATTTAATGTTAATCAAAATGTGCAGAAGCACAGAAACAGAAGAAGAAGACACAGAAAGAGAGAAAAACATAAAAGATTTAGAGAAGCCCACACATAGCTACCAACTCCTGGATTCCAGCACTGTTCAGATGGAAATTCCAAAAAGAGGTAGGTCTAGATGTGTGCTTGCCTTGTAGTCAGCCTTCAATTCCCCTTGATATCCCTGGGCCCTTCCCCCAGGTGAGGCTTGGGCTCATTTGGTCCCTCAGGAGCTGGGCTCGGGGCTGCAGAGGTGGCTGTGGAGCATTGCCTGTGCTGTTCCAGGGACTGGCAGACACTGCTGGGCTGGGAGGGAGGCTCTGGAGGGATTGGGGTTCCAGGGTAGGGCAATGTTGGGCTTACAGGGCCGGGCAGGGCTGGACCTGCCCCTTCCTCCCCCTCACATGAAATATTTTCAGCCAAAAATCTCCTCCAGTCTTTGACAATAGACAATGTTGGAGGTCAAAATCCCAATTCTGGCCATGGGCACGTGGATGAGAAGGGCAGTTCTATTCCATAGCACAGAGTGCCAGTGTTTAGAAGGCAGGTGAGAGCCTCACTAGGCCCAGGCCAGCCAGATTTGTCAGTAATGGCAGTTTTTGTCTGGAAGCATTCTTTGGACATAAGGAATTTTGGAGGTGGAAGCCCAATCTTGGCCATGAGTGCCTGGAGAAGTAGGACAGTTCTTTCCCATAGGAAGGAAAGCATGCAGCCTTCCCCACTGTTTCGAGGACCCATGAGAGGTGACCCTTGTGAAAACATTGCCAGCCAGACTTGTCCTGGCCATATTCCTATGGGAACAATCTCTGGATATAAGGAAATTCGGAGGTGAAATCCTAATTCTGGCCATGGGTGCCTGGAGGAGGAGGAGAGTTCTTTTCCATGGCCAAAAAGCATGGAATCCCAGTGTTTCAGCAGCAGAAGAGAAGATACCCTCAACATGCCAAGGTCAGCTGGACCAGTCAGGAGGCTCCTGAGAGGCCAAACCAGCCAGACCTGCTCTGTGTTCCCTTGGTTTTGTGGGGCCCCATAGAGCCAAAATGGATTCATGAAGCCCCATAGTGCCAAAATGGTGACTTGTTTCCATAGGTTCCCACAGTGTCACAATGGTTCCTTGATTACAAGAAGTCCTGTGGTGTCACAACAGACCTTTGGTTCAACGCGGTCCCACAGAGTCACAATGGTCCCTAGGTTCTAGAAGGCCCTGCAGTGTCACAGTTTTCCAAATGATTCCATGAGGCCCTGCAGTGTCACAGTGGTGTCCGTGGTACCCCAGACCCCCACAATGTCATGTGACTCCTCTGTTCCATGAGCCCTGCGATGTCACAATGGACTTTTGGACCCTGGGGGTTTGCAGTGTCACAATGGTCTCCTTTGGCTCTACAGTTTCACAATGGACCATTGATGACAGGAGACCACTCTGTGTCACCCTGAAACTTTGGTTCCATGCATCCCTGCAGTGTCACAATATTCTCCTTTGGTTCCACAGTGTCACAATGGACCACTGATGACACGAGGCCCTGCAGTGTCACAATGGACTTTTGGTTCCATGAGGCTGTGGAGTTTCTTAATGGTGTCTGCATGGTTCCATGAGGCCTTGCTATGTCACAATGGACCTTTGGCTCCATGGAGTCTCGCAGTGTCACAATGGTCCTTTGGTTCCATTACACCCCAAAGTGTCACAATGGCCTCAAGGCTTCCATGAGGACCCACGCTGTCACAGTGGTCTCTTGGTTTGATGGAGCCTCTCAGTGTCACAATGATCCCTACATTCCATGGAGCCACATGCATCAATATGGACCCCTTGGTTCCATGGGGCCCAGCAATGTCACAGTGCTCTCCATGATTCCATGAGGCCCCACAGTGTCACAATGGTCCCTTGGTCTCACAGGACCCCAGAGTGTCACAATGGTCCCATGGTCTCACAGGGCCCCACGTTGTCACAATGGTCCCTTGGTTCCATGGGCCCTGTGCTGCTCCATTCCCCCCTCCCATTCTCAGGCTGCCCTGCCAGCTGAGAAATGCTCCCTGGGGCTCGGCCTTGGCCAACAGCCCCTGGGCTCAGCTCCTCCGCAGCTCATCACAAACACTGTCTGCTCCAGGCACTGCTGCTGCCCACCCAGCTCCTGGTTTCTGGAGGAGCAGCCTTGGGAACTGTTTTTGTTCCCTCAGTGGCATAACATCCCTGTTCTCACCCTGCCAAAGAAAGCTGTTGGTGCCAAGTGCGGCCAGGATGAACCATTGCTGGGACTGAACCCCCTCTCTTGGGCCCCTACAAACAGCGCTCCAAAAGGAGCCCTTGGAGCTCTCCTGGGCCAGCCACTTGCTCTGAGTGGGGCCTCTCCCAGCTGGGAACTCTCCCGTTTGCTGCACTCGGGGATCCCCAACAATGATGGAGCCTGGGCCGATCCCCACACTCCTCCAGGCTTGGCCCTTTGCCCTTTGCTGGAGAGATGCCAACGTATCCACAGGGAGCATTTCCTGCCCTCAAGGGAATTTCTCACAGGTGCCTTGCACTGAGTGTTTGTGTTTGTATGCACACAGGAGTGCCTGTGATGGGAGATGTGGCAGAAATGCTGCACTCTGAGGGGCTTGAGTGCCTTGGATAGCTGAGTCAGTCAGGCCTGCAAGGAAAGGTTATAACATGAGGTCTAAGCTAAGTGGAATGTTCCTAAGAGTTGTTCTTTTCCTTAGCTCTTGTGTTTAATATAAATTGTAAGCTGGGTTAAATATTGCTCTTATTCCTCTGTTAAATTGCTAAGTCATACCTTCTAGGTTAGGTAAATACTTTAAGCACTGTGCTCTTGCTAAATTGTGAAGCTGAAGGTACCAATTGAGGTTAAGGTGTCAGTTAAGTCCTGTTAAGTTTGAGCTCTGTTAAGCTTTTAGCCCATATTCCTTTTATCATTGCCCTCACTGTCCTTGTGTAACACAAACACAGAGGGAGGTTCATTTATGGTTTGATTGCCTGTATTTGGTTTGGTTTTGTTGTTGCTTTGTTTCCCTGGTGTGCCTGAGGTGCCCAATCAGGAGCAGAGTGACTCTTGCCAAGGAACTTTGTGCTGCTGTCCCTTAATATTAAATCTGGTTTTTGCTGATCCCTTGCTGGGGATTTTTTCAGTGCTCTCAAGCCCTCGTTGGTAACAGGGTGAAGGAGCCCTGGCCCAGGCTCTGGCCCTGGGGGACATGGGGACACTGCCGGGGGGTCCCTGTCCCCCTGTGCCACCCCCAGGGCCCTGGCCCCCCGTCGCCGTGTCAGGCTCTGGGGTCAATCTCGTGGAACATCCTCTGGGGGAGGCTGCGGCGCCGGGGGCGGGGGGACCCGGGGAGACAGGGGACCCTGCTGTGCACGAGCAGGGTTGGACTGCTCTGGGAGGAACTGTGAGGGGAGCCGGGGCAGAGTGACCTCCCCAGGGACCTCACACAGCCCCTGTGATGTCATAGAGCCAACTCTGAGATGGCACCCTGTCATGTGATACAGCTGCTCTGATTTGGTGGTGTTCACAAGGGTCCCAGGATAAGGGAAAAGACAAGAATCATGACTCCATATTTCAAAAGGCTGATTTATTATTTTGTGATATATATTATATTAAAAGAAAAAGATATATTAAAACTATACTTAAAGAATAGAAGAAAGTATTTCATCAGAAGGCTAGCAAGGAGTAGAAAGGAAGGGAATGATTATAAAATCTTGTGACTGACCAGGGAGTCTGAGAGAGTCCTGTGATTGGCCATTAATTAGAAACAACCACGTTAGACCAATCAAAGGTTTACCTGTTGCATTCCACAGCAGCAGATAACAATTGTTTACCTTTTGTTTCTAAGGCCTCTCAGCTTCTCAGGAGAAAAATCCTGGCAAAGGATTTTTCATAAAATATGTCCGTGACACTCTGTGATGCCACAGAGGGCTCTGTGATATCACACAATCACACCGTGACATCATAGTCTGTTTTATGATGTCACAGCCAGTTCTGTGATGTTACTTAGTAACCCAGTGATGTCACAACCCACTCTCTGGTTTCACAGAGCCACCCTCTATGATGGTAGAGTCTGGACTATGGCGTCACATCCTACTCCATGACAACACAGCCAGCTCTGTGATGTACCGATCCCTTCAGTGATGTCACAAAACCCTCTATGTGATGTCATACTGCCACTCTGTAATGTCACAGCACACACTTTGACATCACAGGCTGCTCCATGGAGTCATAGAGGCATGCCATGATGTCACAACTTGCTGTGATGTCACACAATGCCCTCCATGTTGCTGTAGCTGCTTGGTGACCTCACACAGCCCACTCTGTGCTGTCACACAGCCCCTTGCTGACATCACAGCTGCTCTGTGCCTCTATGACACAGCCCCAGAGGTGCTGCTGTGACACAGCCCCCTCTGGGACACCCACAGCCCCTGCCAGTGCTGAGCCCCTGTGAGCTGTGTCTGTGCCCTGCTGGTGTCCCTGAGGGGCCCTGGCAGTGCCCCAGCCCTGCTGGGCTGTGCACAGGAGCTGCTCCTGGCCAGAGCTGTCTCTCTGCAGCGCTGCCCCTGCCAGGAGCTGCCTCTGGGCCAGGAGCCTGGCCCAGCTCAGCAGCACAGACACAGCACAGGGATTTTAATGACCCTCTGGGGCTTTGGTGCTCTTTGCCTCAGACTCAGTCTCTCAGAGAGGGCTCAAAAATTTTCTCAAGAGCTCAAAGTGAGATTGAAACACGGAAGTTTCAGTAGATCCCTGTGAGGCACAAGATTAACAAAGTGTCCCCAGGTTCCAGGTAGAGGAGAGAACTGGTGGCAGTGATGACAATTTGGAGCAAGCAGGGGAAAGGTGTTTCTGATGCTGAGAAAACCTGTGCCTCTGTCCCTGCAGGCTGTCGGCAGCCCCCAGCTGCCCTACCTGGCTGGCCCCTTCCTTTGCTGACAGCTCTGCCTCCTGCCTGCTTCTGCCTGCCCACACAAAGCCTTGTGCTGCTCCAGTCTCCTTCTGGGGGATGTGCTGCACCACAGCCCTGCCCTGGCAGGGAAATTCCTTTCTCTTTGCTTCCAGTCTGGGCCTCCCCAGCTGTCTATGGAATAAATCTTTCTTTCGCTGGCAGTTCTCTACTATGTCAGAAAGATCCACCATCCCTGAAACCATCCTTCAATCCCTCCCAGGGCTCTCCTCTGTTGTCCTTAGTCTCCACCACACTGAGCGCAGAGCTCCTGTGTCCCTATACAGTGGTCATGTGCTTGAGGCCATAGGTGCCTGCACAAGAGGCACAGTTCTTTTCCACAGGAAGGAAACCATAGAATCCCAGGGTTTGAAGGCAGATGAGAAGCAGTCACCAGAGGCCAAGGCAAGCCAGACCTGTCTGTCCTTGCAGCTTTTGTTTGAAAGCAGCCTTTGGGTATATAGGGAGTTTTGGGGGTGGAATTCCATTTTAGCCATGGGTTCCTGGACTGGAATGACAGTTCTCCATAGGAAGGAACGGTGGAGCCCCAGTGTTTCAATGGCTGATTAGAGGCAGCCCCAAGGAGGACAAGGCCAGCTAGACCTGTGGTCAGGGAGGAATACTTGGATAGACAGAATTTGGGGTGCCAAAGCCCATTTTTATCTACAGGCATCACGACAAGAAGGACAGCTCTTTTCCATAGGAAGGAAAGTGCAGAACCCCAGTGTTTCAAAGGCAGATGAGATCTGGCCCTCAGGAAACCAAAAGAACCTGGACAGGCCTGGCAGCTTTTGTCTGGGAGATATCCTTGGATATAAGGAATTTTGGAGGCTGATTCTCAGTTTTGGCCATGGATGCCTGGACTTGAGAGATGTATTTTTCCATGAGAAGAAAGCACAGGCCCCAGTGTTTTGAAAGCAGATGAGAGGTGGCCCCCAAGAGGCCAAGGCCAGCACAGAGTGGGTTGTGGGAGGTCACAGGTAGGGCTATGACAGCACAGAGTTTGTTGTGTGAGGTCACTGAGCAGATACAGCATCATAGAGGGCATTCTGTGACATCACAAAGCAGGATGTGACATCATGGTATGGCTCAATGACATCATAGAGCTGGCTTTGCAGTCAAACTGTGTGTGCTGTGACATTACAGAGTGGCAGTATGACATCACAGAGGAGGTTTTGTGATATCACTGAAGGGTTGTGGCATCACGCAGCTGTCTGTGAGATCATAGAGTAGGGTGTGAGGCCATAGAGCAGACCCTGCCATAATAGAGGTTGGCTCTGTGACATCAGAGAGTAGGTTGTGACATCACTGGGTGGCTGTGTAACATCACAGAGCAGGCTGCGACATCACAGAACAGACTGTGCCATCACATCATGACTTTCTGTCATCGTAGAGTCTTCTGTGACATCACCATGCAGCTGCATGACATTCCAGGGTAACATCCTAGAGCTGGCTCTGGATATCACAAGGGCACTGTGTGATGTCCCAGAGAGGGCTGTGTCATCACAGATGGCTGTGTGACATAGCAAAAGGGCTGTGTGCCATCATAGGCGGTTGTGGCATCACAGGGAGCTCTGTGAAATCACAGGGGCTTTGTGATATCACAGGTGGCTGTGTGACATCACAAAAGTGCTGTGTGGCATCATAGGGGGCTGTGACATCACAGAGATGTCTGTGTGACATCACAGGGGTAATGTGTCATCTCAGGGGCTGTGTGACATCACAAGGGCTGTGTGAGGTCACTGGAGAGGTAACTCTGCCCTGGCCCCCCTCACAGCTCCCCCCAGAGCAGTCCAACCCTGCTCATGCACAGCAGGGTCCCCTGTCCCCCAGGGTCCCCCCGCCCCCGGCCCCACAGCCTCCCCCAGAGGATGTTCCACGAGATTGACCCCAGAGCCTGACATGGGGATGGGGAGCCAGGGCCCTGGGGGCGACAGTGGGACAGGGACCCCCCAGCAGCATCCCTGTGTCCCCCAGGGCCAGATCCTTGGCCAGGGCTCCTTCACCTTGTTACCAATGAAGGCTTGAGAGCACTGAAAAAATCCCCAGCAAGGGATCAGCAAAAACCAGATTTAATATTATTAAGGGACAGCAGCGCGAAGTTCCTTGGCAAGAGTCGCTCTGCTCCTGACTGGACACTTCAGGCACACCAAGGAAACAAAGCAATGACAAAACTAAACAAAATCCAGTCAATCAAACCAGAAATGAACCCAGAACTGTCCCTGTGTGTGTGTGTGACACAAGGACAGTGAGGCCAAGGATAAAAGGAATATGGCCCAATAGTTTACCGAGCTCAAACCTAACGGGACTTAACTTATACTTAACCTGAACTGATACCTTAAAAGAACAGCACTTAACAGTATTTGACCTGACTTATAACCCATGACTTAGGAATTTAACAGAGGAATAACACTTAACAATATTTAACTTAACCAATAACTTAAATTAAACTTAACAACTTAGCAAAAGAGCAATGCTCAGAAGCATTTAACTTAATTTAGACCTTGTGACTTAACCTTACTTAGAGCTATCTGGATATCTGACTGACTCAGCTATCCAAGGCACTCAAGCCCCTTGCAGAGCAGCATTTCTGCCACATTTCCCCAGCACAGGCACTCCTGTGTGCAGACAGACACAAAGAGTCAGTGCAAGGCACCCAGGAGCAATTCCCCTGCGGGCAGGCAATGCTCACTGTGGATCTGTTGGCATCTCCCCAGAGGGTGAAGGACTGAGCCTGGAGGAGTGGGGGGATCGGCCCAGGCTCCGTCGTTGTTGGGGATCCCCGAGTGCAGCAAACGGGAGAGTTCCTGGCTGGGAGAGGTCCCACTCAGAGGAAGTCGCTGGCCCAGGAGAGCTCCAAGGGCTCCTTTTGGAGCGCTGTTTGTAGGGCCCCAAGAGAGGGGCTTCAGTCCCAGCAATGGCTCATCCTGGCTGCACTTGGCATCAACAGCTTTCTTTGGCAGTGTGAGAACAGGGATATTGTGCCACTGAGGGAAGAAAAACAGTTCCCAAGGCTGCTCCTACAGAAAGCAGGAGCTGGTTGTGCATCAGCAGTGCCTGGAGAAGACAGTGTTTGTGATGAGCTGCAGAGGAGCTGAGCCCAGGGGCTGTTGGCCAAGGCTGCGGCCCAAGGAGCATTTCTCATCTGGCAGGGCGGCCTGAGAAGGGGAGGGGGGAATGCAGCAGCACAGGGCCCATGGAACCAAGGCACCATTGTGACACTGTGGGGCCCTGTGAGACCAAACGACCATTGTGACACTGTGGGGCCCTGTGAGACCAAGGGACCATTGTGACACTGTGGGACCCTGTGAGACCAAGGGATCATGGTGACACTGTGGGGCCCTGTGGGACCAGGGGACCATTGTGACACTGTCTGGCCCCATGGAATCATGGAGGGCACTGTGATACTGCTGGGCCGATGGCCTGAGGCATCATGGGCCCATCAAGCTAGGAATAACTCTCCCTTGTGTTCCCAATCTAGGTCTATCTTGGACACCCCTATCTTTTCAGCCTGGTCTACCTGTTCATTGTTTTGGTGTTCCTCATTAGCCCGACTCTTGGGGACATGGGCATCTACATGGCGAACTTTCACGGGTAGCTTCTCCAACTGAATGGCAGTGTCTTCCATTCATCAGCAGCCCAGACTGGCTTTCCTCTACACTGCCAGCTGGTCTTTTTCCACATTTCCAGCCAGCCCCACAGAGCATTGGCTACCATCTATGAATCAGTATAAAAATAGAGCTTTGGCCACTACTCTCTCTCAGCAATGTCCAGGATCAGCTGTACAGCTTTGAGTTCAGCAAATTGACTTGATCTATCTTCTCCTTCGGTAGCTTATGCAACCTGTTGTGTGGGGCTCTGTACAGCTGCTTTCCACTTCCAGTTCATCCCTACAATACGACAGGAACCATCAGTGAAAAAAGCGTAGCGTGTTTCTCCTGCTGGTAGATAGTTGTATGGTGGTGCTTCTTCAGCCCATGCTCTTGTTCCTTTTCATCAGTGAGACCAAAGTTTTCCCCTTCTGACCAGCTTGTAATTATCTCTAAAATGCCAAAGTGATTCAGGTTTCCAATACAGGCGCACTTTGTGATCAGAGCAATCCACTTGCTCCATGTAGCATCGGTGGTGTGGTGGGTAGCAGGAACCTTTCCTTTAAAAATCCACCCCAGCACCGGTAAGTCGGGGAGCCAGGAGGAGTTGTGCTTCCATGCCAATCACCTCCAAGGCGGCTTGAACTCCTTCATAGGCAGCCAAGATTTTGTTCTCTGTTGGAATATAGTTGGCTTTGGACCCTCTGTAGCTTTGACTCCAAAATCCTAGTGGTCAGCCTTGAGTCTCCCCAGACAGCTTCTGCCAAAGGCTCCAGGACAAGCCATTGTTCCCAGCTGCAGAATAGAGCATGTTCTTTACCTCTGGTCCAGTCCTAACTGGGCCAAGGGCTACTGCATGAGTGATCTCCTGCTTAATCTGGGTGAAGGCTGGTTGCTGCTTAGGGCCTCGGTGGAAAGTGTTTTTTTTGCACGTGACCAGGTAAAGACAGCTCACAATCTGGCTGAACTTGGAGATGTGCATTCTCCAAAAGCCTATGGCAACTTGGAAAGCTTGTGTCTCCTTCTTGCTGGATTGTGGAGACATAGCTGTGATTTTGTTGATGACATCAGGGGGAATCTGATGCTGTCCATCTTGCCACTTTACTCCCAGGAACTGGATCTCTCGGGCAGGTCCCTTGACTTTTCCCTTCTTGATGGCACAACCGGCTTCTAGCAGAATCTGAATAATCCTCTCTCCTTTCTCAAATACTTCTGTTGCCGTGTTTGCCCACACAATGATGTCATCAATATATTGCAGATGTTCTGGAGCCTCACTTTTTCCAGTGCAGCCTGGATCAGTCCATGGCAGTTGGTGGGGCTGTGCTTCCACCCCTGGGGCAGTTGGTTCCAGGTGTACTGCATGCCCCTCCAGGTGAAAGAAAACTGAGGCCTGCATTCTGCTGCCAGAGGAATGGAGAAAAACACATTAGCAATGTCTATAGTGGTGTACCACTTCGCTGCCTTGGACTCCAGCTCATACTGGAATTCCAGCATGTCCGGCACAGCAGCGCTCAGCAGTGGAGTCACTTCATTCAATGCACAATAGTCCACAGTCAATCTCCATTCTCTGTCGGACTTGTGCACAGGCCAGATGGGGCTGTTGAAGGGTGAGTGGGTCTTGCTGACCACCCCTAGGCTCTCCAGCTCACAGATCATTTTGTGGATGAGGATCACAGCATCTCGATTAGTTCGGTACTGCCAGCAGTGCACTGTTGAGGTGGCAACTGGCACTCGTTGCTCTTCCACCTTCAGGAGACCTATTGCAGATGGGTTTTCTGACAGTCTAGGTAAGGTATTCAACTGCTTCAACCTCCGGTCTACTCCTTCTACCGTTTTCTGCCTCTACAGCAGCTATGCCTAAAGCCCATCTGAGTCCCTTTGGGTCTTTGTAATAGCCATTCCGGAGGAAATCTATGCCCAGAATACACGGGGCCTCTGGGCCAGTCACAATAGGATGTTTCTTCCACTCTTTTTCCAGCCAGGCTCACCTCGGCTTCCAACAGGGTCAATTGCTGTGATCCTCTGTCACCCTCTCAATGGCAACAGGTTCCGCCCCCGCATGTCCCAATGGCTTTAGGGTACACTGCACACCAGTATTAACTAAAGCATCATATTTTTGTCGTTCTGTTGTGCCAGGCCATCTGATCAACACCGTCCAGAAGATCCAGTTTTCCCATGCCTCTCCCTGGCTAGTGGCAGGGCCCCTCTAACCCTGGGCATACATGGTAGAGGTACCTTCCAGGGGATCTGAGAGATCTCAGAAGCTCGGTCATGGGAGGCTGAGGCTACCTTCACTTTACTAGAGTTCCCTTGGTTATTGTTTCCCTCCTTGAGTTGATGCACCCATGCTGCCAGGACAGAAGTGGGTTTTCCCACCTTCCCATGTCTTCCCCATGGTCATGTAGAAAAAAACCACAGATCAGCCCATGGGGTGTACCCTCTCTCTGTAGCTGGGGAACGTTGGACTCTGACTCTGGGGCCTGTGACTTGCACTGGTGCAATGAGGGTACTGTTCCTCCTCACCTCCTCCCTCATCTCCCTCATCTCCTCTCTGAGTTCTTGGACCACGGCACAAAGACATGAGCTTGCATCGGGCCATTGATCATACTTTCATAATTCCTAAGCTTGTTGGCCACAGAACCCACTGTATCTTGGTTGGTATCGGCATTAATCATTACAATAAAGGTGGTGTATTGAGATGGCCCCAGATTTGCCAGGCTCCACAACATTTGCCCTGTGCACCTGACTTTGTTGGGGTCATTATCATGCTGTCCATACCTCCCAAAGAGTCCCTCCAATACTGCCACTTCTCTCAGCTGTTGGATCCCTTCCTCAAGAGTCTTCCAGCGCATTCTATGGTGCTATGTTGAAAGCGAAGGGAGACAACCCATCTTTGTTGATCAGCATTGACTCCGATTTATTGAACCAATCAATCACCTTTTATAAGAGTGTTAATTAAGTTCATGCATATTGCAAAATCTGAGCTCACGATAGGCTACAGAGAAAACTCTAACCCCTCCTTTTGTTTACAATACCTATGGTTTGTTTATTGAAACCAAGATTTGTCTTCTCAGCGTGATATGAAAAGTTCTCAAAACTTTCATATCTGTTCCCAGAGCAGCCAAGGACAGGATCTTTACTTGTTATGAGAAGACTGTCTGAGAATCCTGCTGTTTATAAAAAATATGCCTGAGAACCTAGTTATTTACAAAATCAAGCCTGGGAACTGCTGCTTTACAGCTGCCTTTTACTTTTCCATCAGTTGTATACTTTCATGGTCTCTTTCCTTAAGCCACGTCTGAGCAAAATTCTCCAACAGTGCTGGTCCTCCATTCTTTCCCTGTGAACAAACTTCTCTCTGACACTTATTAAAAGCCACTCCCAGAGGGAAAGGGACCCTGGCTCCCTTACAAAAACCTGATTGATCCCTGAGTCCTGGGTCAAGGGTCCCAAATTCCTTGCCTCACCACCATCCAGCTGCACACCTCTACCCATAAGATCCCAGACCGAAAGTAGCCAGGTTGTATAAGCCTCACGTCTCCATCGTACAATGTCTTTGTGCAGATTATGGAGACTTTCGTACGTCAGGTGTTGCCCGATTGATAAATGACACAAAACTCGGATAAGTTTTGTGGGTGCTTTATTAAGGGCCTAGGGAACTGGGGGACTCACGTCCCTAAAGTCCGAGCCCCCAAATTCACGTATGGGTGCTTCCCTCTTATACATGCGATTCACAACAAAGTCTCCAAGGAACAGTTTCCCCGTTCCCCTTCCCTAGCCTCCAAGGAACAGTTCCCCGTTCCCCTTGCCTGGTCACAGACCCCTTGTGATACATTCCTTGGTTCACAAACAAGATCATTAATCCTCTGCTTATCTTATTCTAAGAGCATTGTATGCTGCCTCTAGACAGGTTAGCATTCTTACTTTCTTGCACTAGTTTAATTATTTATTAAATCCTTAAGACTACCTGCTAGGTTACACACAAAACTCAACGCACTTTTCAACGGCTACAAAACTGCTTTTTAACAAACCAGTTCACACACAACTCACTATAATTAAATATTTTGCTAAATTTCATTTCTTTTCCAACATTTCCCCCCTTTTGAGCATCCTTCAGTCCTGCTGCAAGGATGCTCAATCAACAGTATTGACAGTAACATCTTCATAACGAGGTGGGGAATGTTCTTCATTCTGCCGCCCACGGGTCATCGCCTTCAGCAACCGGAGAGATCGCCTCTTTTCCTTTTCGATCACACCTAAGAGGCATCTATATACAATCCATATAGTCACTAGAAATACTAAAAACATTAGTACATACTGTATAGCAGACGTAATCCAGCCAGACAGGTGAAGCCCCAAAGAATCAAATACTGCTCCTATCCAATTATGCTGTGCTTCCCTTTCAATTTCCTTGGTTTTTGTTTCCACTTCTGCCAGTTGAGAAATATCTTTCTCAACTTCAAGTGTAACATTTGGAATGTGTACACAGCAATGATCTATTCTCCTACTCAGGTAACCACAAACTCCATGTTCCTTTAACAGTAGCAAATCCAATGCCATTCTGTTTTGTAGGGTCATTCTTGATGTAGCTTGCAATTGCAAATTTAGATCCTTAAATCCCTTCTTAGTAGCTGCTGCCAACCTTTCTGTCTGTCCTAACAAATTGTTGAGCATTTCCCTGTTTCGATATGTCGCTACCAGAGGGAATAATGACTCCAATATCCATCCAAATTGCACTCCTGAGCCAGGTTCATGCCACTGCTCCTCTAGGGATTCTTCCCTCTTTCTGAGTCCTTTCCTTTGGATCAACCTGTTCTGTTTCCAGTATGGACACAATGTGGGAACCCCTAGGGTGATTTGTGTTACTGATCCATCTAGAGGTAAATGTGTGTTCCACTGTCCGTGTCCCAACACCCAGACTAGATTTCCAGGGCTATGCACAGTAGTATATCTGCAATCTATAGGCCCATCCATGGACTCTCTGCTAACCGTGTGATCATACCCCCTACACTCGCATCCCCACTTTAATGCCATTTTCACCGGTACCAATCCGATTCGGTCTTCCGGTGTATCACATGTAAAAACCTCAGTACAATTCCAATCCTCTTTCTGCGGTCTGAACTCTCGGGAAGATGTAGACGTGATAAGGGCCCTATAATGTGACTGATTCTTTACTCCTGACCATTGGATGCACCATTGTACTTCCCCAAGGTAATTATAGTGTTCCAAAACACTAGGTCCCCATAATGTCTTCCAACTATTCCAGGTGTCAAAATTCTGTGTGACATTCTGACAACTCATCTCATTTTGTTGGGATTTCGTTCTTATTCGTACTGTATTGCATGGCTCATCTATTGGGGTTGCAATTAAACACCTCCTGGTATTTTGAATCCAACCATAATGATTGGATTTCTTTTCACATTCCTCTCTAGTCATAGCCCGAGTGGTCATACACAAATCCCTCCATACATCTACTGGTTTGGGAACTGACTGGCAGGACCATGAAACATTCTTGAATGTTTCAGGCATTTTGGTTACTGGTATTATTCCCCAGGGAATTGGTTCACCTGCAGCCTGTGGCAATGGCAGGCAAGCAGTTATTTTAGTCACATTCTGCATGATCCCAAAATCTCTGATTAATCCTACCACTAAATTTTCCTGCTCAGTATTTCGTTCTATTGTATCATTAACCTCCCGCCTACTCCTACCGTGCCTCTGTAAGGATAACATCATTCTGTCATGCCTCCACCATGCATTTCCTATTCTAGGATTAGTGACACTCGACCACCCACAACCTTTGCCTTCTTTTCCCCACCAATTGGTCCAGTCCTCTATTCTGTCCCAGGTCAGTTCCCTATTTTGCTTCCACCATTTGACCCAAAGGTTCCTTTGATATCTTGATCTTACAAGGAAGGAACAATTTATTCTGAGAGGTGGCCCATCCCACATGTCCACTGCCATTGATACTGGATTAACCTTTATGTTTTCAGCACGATCCCCTGTCCATGGCAAAACCCTCATACTCACTCTTTTGTAATCAAAACTATCCCGTATTTTGACCAAACATGTATATTCTCCCGTATCGTTTGTGGTTACCTTGGTAAGATTCAGTACCCTGTTTCCTTGTTGTTTATCCTGATCCCAACCGACTCCTATCTTGCCTCGGCTTCTTTCAGCCCCCCGTTGCCATATTGCAATAACTTCACCGGCCTCAACTTTCTGGCTGTCAAAGATAACACAAGTTAATTGAACATCCATCCCTTCCATGACTGTAACCTTTGTTTCTTCAACCTGTACAAGAGTAGACCCTTGAACAGGTACTAGTCTCATGATCACTAGCAGTAATATAATTAAGAAGGCGGCTTTGCGCGGAAGATCATCCGGGTTGGAGACACTATCTGGGTTTCCCACTGGAACGGTGCCTTCTTTACCCTGGTGTAATGGATCCAAGCATCCATCCCCTGGACCTTCACCGCCGTGTAGGTCGTCATCATCACCTGGTGGGGTCCGCTCCATGATTCCCGTAGCGGATCCGTGATCCACTTCTTGACGTACACCTGGTCCCCAGGCTGGATGTCGTGGACAGAATTCTCCAGCCTGAGCGGTCTATTCCACTGTAACGTATTTCTTAAAGAATTCAAGATCTTATTAAGTGACATAACATACTCTGCAATCGCCTGGTCCCCACTCACATGTACCTCCCCTTTTAATACAGTTGCATGATATGGTTTGCCATATAATATCTCATATGGACTTACGCCTACCTTTTCCCTTGGTTTAATTCGAATCCTGAGTAGGGCCAAAGGCAAAGCTTGAGGCCAGTGCAGTTTAGCTTCCTGGCAAATCTTTTTGATTTGTCCTTTCAGGGTTTGATTCATCCTTTCCACCTGCCCACTAGACTGAGGTCTCCAGGGGGTATGCAAATTCCAGGTTATATCTAACATTCGTGCTAATTCCTGCACTACCTCGGCTATAAAATGTGGACCCCTATCTGATGACAATCCTAAAGGTACTCCAAATCTTGGTATTATTTCTTTTAACAAGGTTTTTACCACCTCCTTAGCCTGATTAGTTCTACATGGAAAAGCTTCCGGCCACCCTGAGAACGTACATACGTACACTAACAAGTATCTGTATCCCTGTGCCCTAGGCAATTCAGAAAAATCAACTTGCCAGTAATCTCCTGGTTGTGGCCCGACTTGCAACTTTCCCATTTGTATTTGTCTCCTAACTACTGGATTATTTTTCAAACATACTGGGCACATTGCATTAACTCTTTTTGCCATTGTTAACATCTGATTAGAGATTATCTCATTCTTCAAAAATTTTACCAATACTTCTGCCCCCCAATGACATTTAATATGTTCTGATTCCAAAATAAATTTCATTATGCGGGTAGGTACCACTATTTGTCCCATTGGTGTAACGTACCACCCAAGTTGATTCTTCTGTGCCCCTAGCAAGTTTATTAGTTTTCCATCTTCTATTGAATATTTGGGCTCCTGATTCAGGTATGGGGTAGCCGGATTTGTTCTTACCGGTACCAATGCCATTTGAGTCCATACTTCCCGTGCCACTTGCCGAGCTGTAACATCAGCAAATCGATTTCCTCTGTAAACGTCTCCTTCCGCAGTCTGATGTCCTCTAACATGCATTACTGCAACTGCTTTGGGACTGTGTACCGCATCCAGTAGCTGTAGCACTTCTTCCCGGTGCTTGATGTTGGTTCCCTGTGAATTCAAAAGCCGCCTTTCCTTCCACAACGCCCCATGTACATGAACCACACCAAAGGCATATTTAGAATCTGTCCAGATATTAACCCTTTTGTCCTTGCTCAAATACAGGGCTCTGGTGAGTCCAATCACCTCTGCCTTCTGGGCCGAAGTTCCAGGTAACAAAGCCTTTGCCTCTATTACCCGATCCAATGTTACCACTGCATACCCGGCATAGCGAGTCCCATTCTCGACAAAACTGGATCCATCAGTGTATAGTTCCCATTCAGGTTCTTCCAATGGTTCATCCTTTAGGTCGGGTCTGCTGGCATATACTTGTTCAATTACCTCTACGCAATCATGCACCAGTCCCCCAGCTTCCTGGTCACTGCGTAAAAACTCTGCTGGATTAACATGATTAGTAGTCCTTATTTCAATATCATCCTGTTCTCTCAGGATGGCCTGGTATTGCAACATTCGACTGGATGATAGCCAGTGACCCCCCTTTTGCTCCAGAACGGCCATGACCATATGGGGAACAAACACTTTCATTTTTGCCCCCAAAGTCAATTTCCGGGCCTCTTGAATAAGAATTATTGTTGCCGCCACGGCTCGTAAACACGAGGGCCACCCGGAACTTACCGAATCCAGTTGTTTAGAGAAGTATCCCACTGGCCTCTTCCAGGATCCCACCTTCTGGGTGAGGACCCCCAATGCCAGTTTTTGCCTCTCATTCACGTACAACTGGAATTCCTTGGTCACGTCAGGGAGTCCTAGGGCTGGGGCCTCTTTTAGTGCCTGCTTCAATTCCTGGAAGGCCTTCTTTTGCTGTGTTGTCCACTCCAACCGATGCTGCTTCAAGGCCTCATAAAGTGGCTTGGCTAGGAGACCGAAATTCATGATCCACAGTCGACACCATCCCACCATTCCTAGAAAAGATCTCAATTCCTGATGGTTACGAGGCAAAGGAATAGCACATATTGCCTCTATTCGGTTTACTCCCAAACGTCTCTGCCCTTGTGTGATCTCACAACCGAGGTAAATAACGCTATTTTTGACCAATTGAGTTTTTTCCTTAGAAACCCGATACCCTGCTTGGCCAAGCATGTTGAGTAATTTAATTGTTAATTCCACGCACATTTCCCTTTCCTTAGTAGCCAGAAAAATGTCGTCCACGTACTGCAGGACTACATACAAGGATGGGGATATTGTTACCTGGGTTATCTTCCATTCCTCCAGCTCCTTGGCCAGTTGGTTTCCAAAAATAGTAGGGGAGCATTTAAATCCCTGTGGGAGTCTCGTCCACATGAGCTGCTTCTTTCTCCCAAAATCAGGACTCTCCCACTCAAAGGCAAAATATTTCCTACTCTCTACTGCCAGTGGGATGCAGAAGAAGGCATCTTTAAGGTCAATCACTGAGAACCATTTAAACTCCTCTGATACAGATGTTAACAAAGTATAAGGATTAGCAACAACTGGATGTATGTCTTTCACTATTTCATTAATAGCCCTTAAGTCCTGTACCAAACGGTACTTACCATTAGGTTTCTTTACTGGAAAAATTGGAGTATTATACTCCGATTCACATTCCTGTAATATTCCTTGAGCCAAAAATTGTTTAATTAACGGGGCTACTCCCCTCCTTGCCTCAAGCTTCAAGGGGTATTGCCTTATCCTCACTGGTCGGGCCCCTTCCTTTAGTTCCACCTTTACTGGCTGCTCAGCTTTAGATTTTCCGGGGACCCCTGACTCCCATACCCAGGGTACTACAGCCTGCTCAATTTCTTCTGGAATAGGAGAGGCATCCACTTCCTTGATCACAAAAATGCCTGCTATTTGTTCCTCAGGTATTCCCAATTTCACCCTTCCCCCTTCAAATATTATTTTCACATTAAGTCGGGACAACAGATCTCTGCCAAGAAGGGGTGTGGGGCAGTTTGGCATATACAAAAATTGGTGATCTAATTCCTTCCCCCCAAACCTAAGATTTAAAGGTTGTAAAAATGGTTGTTCCTCTAGTTTCCCTGTTGCCCCCACCACCTGTACCGTTGTGTCACTCAAAGGTCCCAATCGTCTAGTGAGTACAGAATAAGTAGCTCCAGTGTCTACCATAAATTCTTGATCTTTTCCATCTATTTCTAAAATTACCCTTAAATCCTTTTCTAGTCAGCTTTGATTCTGATAGTTTCCCAAAACTAGTGCTTGAGCGACTTCTGCTGGTCCTCCTGTGAATCCTCCCACAGGGGCATTTCCCACTGGGGCTGTCCTTAATCCCATGTTTCCCATGCCCATACCTCCTCTAACCGGGCATTCATTTTTCCAGTGTCCCAATTGTCGGCAAAACGCACACTGGTTTGGATCCAACCTCCCCATGTTAGGTGCAAACCCAAATCCTCCCCGACCTCTTGGCAACCCCCTCTGTCCGTGATTAGCTCCTCCCCGACCTCGACCCCTAATGGGTCTTCCTCTTGCCCCTGCCTGTTGCATTACAGCCAGAATACTAGCTTGTTGTCTTTTTGCAGTTTCTTTTTCCCTGTTGTTGTATACCTTCCACGCTACCTCCAGCATTTTATCCAAACTCCTAGTATCCTCTCCTTCCAGCTTTTGTAACTTTTTCCTAATATCCTCTTGTGATTGCCCCATAAACAACAATGCCAACTGAAGTTTTCCTGATTGATCCTCTACATCTAAATTAGTAAACTTCCGAGCCATGTCTTTTAATCGTTCTAAAAAGGCAGACGGAGACTCATTCTTGTCCTGCTTGACCGAATACAACTTAGACCAGTTCATAGTCTTAGGTATTCCTGTCCTAATTCCTTCCACCAACAATTCCTGATATCGTTTTACAGCCCTTATTCCTCCCATAGAGTTTGGGTCCCACTTAGGTTCCTCACTTGGTACCAATTCATCAACTGTCTCATTTAGTTGTCTCAACCGAATTTCCTCACGAGCCTTTTCTCTAGTGGCTCTAATAACCATTTCCTTTTCCGTGGAATCCATTATAGTATCTAATAATACCTGTAAATCATTCCAGTCCGGATTCTGAGTCTTTATTACCATTTTAACCACCCTTGCCACCCTTTCAGGATCCTCCCGATAACTCCCCGCTGATTGCTTCCATATTACCAAATCCCCGGGGGAGAAAGGCACCTTTATAAGTGTCCTTTCTCCCTGTGGTCCCACAGCTTCCCTCAACGGCGCAATTAAATGTGGCCCCTTCTGCCCCTTCCTTCCCTTGCGAGTCCGCCCTGCTAACGGAGTTCTTTTAACACTCTCATTCTTTTCACCATCACCACCATCACTATCACTCTCACTAGATCCCGTTTTTATAGCTATATCCGCAGGGGGAGCAGGGGGCACATTAGGAGCAACCGGAACCCTCGGAGGTGCTATACAATAAGACAAATCTTCCTCGACTGAAGGATACAAATTACGCTCCTTTCTTTCTTTACATCCCACACACTCCCTTTCATCATTCACTTCTAAAACCAAAATACCACATTCCTTTTGCCATTCCTCTTTCCGATATAAAACGAAAAACAAATCCAAATATGGTATTTCATCCCATTTCTCATTCCTCCTTAAAAATTGCATCAAAGATTCCATTATCCCCAATTCCAGTGTACCATTCACCGGCCATCCCGCTTCCCCAATCTCATATTCAGGCCACCAATGATTACAATAATCTATCATTTTACTTTTATCCAATTCCTGATAATACCCTTCACTTTTCCACCGTTTCAATATACAACCTAATGGTGTATTTCCAGGTATTTTACCATTGGCTTGCACTAAGGTTTTAAAAGTTTTAAAAGACATCATATTACAACCTTTAATTCCACTATTAATCCCAATAAACCAATACACCTTAAACCAATATACCTTCTCGCCATCCTTCCCTAAAACAAACAGGAGGCGAGTTCCGGTCCTGCGTCCTTAGACGTCTTATGGCCGGAGCCTAGGCTTTTTTTTTTTTTTTTTTTTACCAACCACCAAATCCAAATCCAATTATCACCTTTTTCCAATATAAAGCACCTTCGGGCTTACCTTAATGCAGTTTGTCCGACAGGCGCGGGGGGTCGGGCACGACCGATGACTCCCCGAGAAGTGCTCGGTGCCGGCTTGGAGTGGATCGGGACGCGAACCGCCCCAGCAGCCCTCGGAGTCCTGCCGCAGTCGCCAGAAAACTGTTGCCCGATTGATAAATGACACAAAACTCGGATAAGTTTTGTGGGTGCTTTATTAAGGGGCCGGGGAACTGGGGGACTCACGTCCCTAAAGTCCGAGCCCCCAAATTCACGTATGGGTGCTTCCCTCTTATACATGCGATTCACAACAAAGTCTCCAAGGAACAGTTTCCCCGTTCCCCTTGCCTAGCCTCCAAGGAACAGTTCCCCGTTCCCCTTGCCTGGTCACAGACCCCTTGTGATACATTCCTTGGTTCACAAACAAGATCATTAATCCTCTGCTTATCTTATTCTAAGAGCATTGCATGCTGCCTCCAGACAGGTTAGCATTCTTACTTTCTTGCACTAGTTTAATTATTTATTAAATCCCTAAGACTACCTGCTAGGTTACACACAAAACTCAACGCACTTTTCAACGGCTACAAAACTGCTTTTTAACAAACCAGTTCACACACAACTCACTATAATTAAATATTTTGCTAAATTTCATTTCTTTTCCAACAAGGGACTTGGCGATGATCGCAACCTCTGGCTCCCCTGTGAGTTGTGAGGGCCCTCCCCTATCTGGGTGCTCTGCTTTCGTCTTAGATCTCCATGTTTCTACAGGGGCAACTGCTGCTGGCTGTGATTGCCTTTACAATTCAGCTGGAACCTGGACAGTTGTAACATCTGCGGGTTCCGCTGCTGCACTATTAGACTCTCCCTCTTCAAGGCAGGGGGACGGCTTCTCACCAGCTGGGAAAGTGTATTCCTTCAGCACCTGGCCCATCTCCTTAACCAGACCCTCCACCCAATCTGGGTGATTTGTATCTGAGGTGGGCTGTGTGGCAGGGTCAGGCTCTGGGGCAGCAGCATCCCTAAACTCTGGTGGCGTGTTAGGTTTTGGGGTAGGTGTCAGGGTGGTTATCCAGATTAGTCTCTTCTTCCCATTAAATGCTAAATAGAGCAGGCCTATTAGCAATAACAGCCACTGTATGATATTATTAATATTTAGAGTGGATCTGAACCCTTCAAAAACTGGTGGGGCAGACTCAAAGAGATGGTTAAAGAGTTGGGAGAAGATTTTTGCCCGGTGTCATTTCTTTAGAGCAAGTGCCATTATTAAAGTAACTCCAAAACCCTACAGTTAGTGTGTGATAGCTGTGAATCCATGTGCCTGCTTTCCAGAGGAAGTTAAAAATCCATTAATTCCTCACTTTATTCACCCATAAAACAAATCGGGTAACAGCCACAATAGCCTTGGTTATAGAACCCATGTTTAGATAAGGGCCTATAAATGGGAGAAATACAGCCACGATCACGTGCCACCCAAACCAGGGCAAGCAGGACCACATGGTGTCACTTAATGAGGCTTCTATAGCCACACAAAAAAAAAATAGATTACTCAAGAACTGCTATTCCCTTTTTGTTTCTGTGCCCTCGAGCTGCACATTGGGCACCAAAATCTGTCTTGGTTTGCAAAGACAGGAGTCTGCTTAGGAAGGCAGTAGCCTCTCCTGAAATGGAGAATGTAAACCCTCCCCACCCCTCCAAATTGCTATAAATTTTAAATTAAGGGGCTCTCAGGCAAAATTATGGGAGCAGGAATTAACAGTTCTTTAATAGGGAAAAGAAAAAAAAAGAATAAAATAAACAATGCAGTACACTAGAACAACACTGACAGAGTCAGAACCCAACCTGACACCCTGTGGGTCAGGGTGTTGGTGGCAGTCCAATTGGAAATGTGGCTGCAGCCCTCCTGAAGCATCAGGTGTGGTTCTGTTGGAGCAAGGGGGATATGTAGAGAAGGATGTATTCATCCTCTGAAGATTCAGTGGAAGAGACAGCTGCTGTTCCTCTGGGGAATCCCATGGAGAAAGCCATGCTGGTGTCTCAAAAACTTATGGATTATATCTGGATAGCAATGCTTGGCTCCTCCCTCTGTGTGGAGCATCTCACAATGGGATGCTATAGTTCTTATCAGTCATGCAGTGATATTCAATAATCTGTTATCAGCAGATGTCCCCTCACAAGGAAGGTGTGAATGTGGTCACTCAAAGAGAGAGATAAAGCAAACTGCTCACTTGACAAAAGATAATCTGCCATACAGATGGTAATTGAAAACATCTTGCATTGCAATCTTCAACAGAGCTAATTCCCTCCCTCTGGCTGCGACTTTTCTCATAACCTTCTGGTTCACTTTTTGACAAATTAAACACCCTTTTGTAATTGCTTTTGCTAGGTCATTTACATCTATGCACAGGTTATTTCTTAGGAAATGATCACATAGTCTTTGGACTCCCCAGTGGGTCAATTTATGTAGCTCTGTTAGCACTGTCTGAATAAGTGCTTTGCTTAAAAACACCCATCCATCCAAGGTTAACCACTTCCCTCATTGCCTTTGGTGTAACTTTAAATCTTTTATAACTTCCAATTCCTTTTCACTAAATATGGGTTCCTCTCTTCTTTTTCCCCTGTCAGTTGTGCTCTCTGCTTTAAAAACATTCACTGGATCCCCTGGTTCTAAAGCTGCTTCTTTTGCTATCTCATCAGCCCGTCGGTTTCCTCTAACTTCAAAATTGTCTCCTTTTTGGTGCCCTTTTATATGGACCACTGCTATTTCTGTTGGTTTCTGTAATAATTCTAATACGGACTTGACCAGGTTCTCACGGGCTAAGCTTTTTCCTTTTGAGCTTAGATATCCAGGCTCCTCCCGTATTTTCCCAAATCTGTGAACTATCCCAAATGCTTATTGGGAATCTGTATAAATGGTTCTCTGGTCTCCCTCCAGTAAGTCTAATCCTCTTCTCAGGGCATATATTTCACAACTTTGGGCTGACCAGTTTGGGGGTAATTTCCCTTTTTCACCAATTTGTAAAATTTCTCCATCTATGATGGCATAACCTGAAGCTCTTTTTCCATCTACTACCCTTGAAGAGCAATCTGTGAACATGATTCTTCCAGTTGCTAGAGGCTGATCTTCTAAATCCTCTCTTAATTTTGTTTGGAGGTTAATCAATTCAAGACAATCATGTTCTAAGTTTTCTATAGGCTCTCCCATAAGGAATTGTACTGGATTGAAGGCATTTGATGTGATGAATTCTAAATCATCTGTGTTCTTTGGTATTATGTCATATTTTAATATTCTTGCATTGGTTAGCCACTGCTGAGCTCTCTGTTTCAGCACTTTTTTAAGATCGTGAAGAGTATGTACTTTAATTTTTCCTTGTAAGGTCAATTTTTGGGTCTCGTCTGTCAGGATAGCAGTCACTGCTACTGCTTGTATACAAACTAGCTAGCCTCTAGCCACTGAATGTAACAACTTGGAGATGTAAGTCACAGGTTTCCTGCAGCTTCCCTACTCTTGAGTTAGTACACCATAGGCTATACTCTCATCAGCACTCACAAACAGATCAAAGCCCTTCCTGAGGTCTGGTAAGCTTAGGACTGGGGCAGAAGATGACTTGTCTTTTAAGCTCTCCAGTTGTTGATCCTCTTCTGCTGTCCAAATTATGAGGTCTGGACCTACTAACTTACTGTATAAAAATTTTACACTTCATGTGTATTGATCTAACCAGCAGTATCCAAACACACCTAGGAGTTTTCTCACATCTCTTTGTTTTGGAGCTGGGAGAACACTTGTGTCCCAATTAGGAGGAGGTAAAGGGACAGCAGTAGGAGTGTTGCCCGATTGATAAATGACACAAAACTCAGATAAGTTTTGTGGGTGCTTTATTAAGGGCCCGGGGAGCTGGGGGACTTACGTCCCTAAAACCCGAGCCCCCAAATTCACGTATGGGTGCTTCCCTCTTATACATGCGATTCACAACAAAGTCTCCAAGAAACAGTTCCCTGTTCCCCTTGCCTAGTCACAGACCCCTTGTGATACATTCCTTGGTTCACAAACAAGATCATTAATCCTCTGCTTATCTTATTCTAAGAGCATTGTATCCTTCCTCCAGACAGGTTAGCATTCTTACTTTCCTGCACTACTTTAATTATTTATTAAATCCCTAAGACTACCTGCTAGGTTACACACAAAACCCAACACACTTTCAACGGCTACAAAACTACTTTTTAACAAACCAGTTCACACACAACTCACTATAATTAAACATTTTGTTAAATTTCATTTCTTTTCCAACATTTCCCCCCTTTTGAGCATCCTTAAGTCCTGCTGCAAGGATGCTCAATCAACAGTATTGACAGTAACATCTTCATAACGAGGTGGGGAATGTTCTTCATTCTGCCGCCCGCAGGTCATCACCTTCAGCAACCGGAGAGATCACCTCTTTTCCTTTTCGATCACACCTAAGAGGCATCTATATACAATCCATATAGTCACTAAAAATACTGAACACATTAGTACATACTGTATAGCAGATGTAATCCAGCCAGACAGGTGAAGCCCCAAAGAATCAAATACTGCTCCTGTCCAATTATGCTGTGCTTCCTTTTCAATTTCCTTGGTTTTTGTTTCCACTTCTGCCAGTTGAGAAATATCTTTCTCAACTTCAAGTGTAACATTGGGAATGTGTACACAGCAATGATCTATTCTCCTACTCAGGTAACCACAAACTCCATGATCTTTTAACAGTAGCAAATCCAATGTCATTCTATTTTGTAGGGTCATTCTTGATGTAGCTTGCAACTGCAAATTTAGATTTTTAAATCCCTTCTTAGTAGCTGCTGCCAACCTTTCTGTCTGTCCTAACAAATTGTTGAGCATTTCCCTGTTTCGATATGTCGCTACCGGAGGGAATAATGACTCCAATATCCATCCAAATTGCACTCCTGAGCCAGGTTCATGCCACTGCTCCTCTAGGGATTCTTCCCTCTTTCTGAGTCCTTTCCTTTGGATCAACCTGTTCTGTTTCCAGTATGGACACAATGTGGGAACCCCTAGGGTGATTTGTGTTACTGATCCATCTAGAGGTAAATGTGTGTTCCACTGTCCGTGTCCCAACACACAGACTAAATTTCCAGGACTGTGCACAGTAGTATATCTGCAATCTATAGGTCCATCCATGGACTCTCTGCTAACCGCATGATCATACCCCCTACACTCGCATCCCCACTTTAATGCCATTTTCACCGGTACCAATCCGATTTGGTCTTCCGGTGTATCACATGTAAAAACCTCAATACAATTCCAATCCTCTTTCTGCGGTCTGAACTCTCAGGAAGATGTAGACATGATAAGGGCCCTATAATGTGACTGATTCTTTACTCCTGACCATTGGATGCACCATTGTACTTCCCCAAGGTAATTATAATGTTCCAAAACACTAGGTCCCCATAATGTCTTCCAACTATTCCAGGTGTCAAAATTCTGTGTGACATTCTGACAACTCATCTCATTTTGGTGGGATTTCGTTCTTATTCATACTGTATTGCATGGCTCATCTATTGGGGTTGCAATTAAACACCTCCTGGTATTTTGAATCCAACCATAATGATTGGGTTTCTTTTCACATTCCTCTCTAGTCATAGAGAGGTCATACACAAATCCCTCCATACATCTACTGGTTTGGGAACTGACTGGCAGGACCATGAAACATTCTTGAATGTTTCAGGCATTTTGGTTAGCGGTATTATTCCCCAGGGAATTGGTTCACCTGCAGCCTGTGGTAATGGCAGGCAAGCTGTTATTTTAGTCACATTCTGCATGATCCCAAAATCTCTGATTAATCCTACCACTAAGTTTTCCTGCTCAGTATTTCATTCTATTGTATCATTAACCTCCCGTCTACTCCTTCTACTGTGTCTCTGTAAGGATAACATCATTCTGTCATGCCTCCACCATGCATTTCCTATTCTAGGATTAATGATACTCGACCACCCACAACCTTTGCCTTCCTTCCCCCACCAACTGGTCCCGTCCTCTATTCTGTCCCAGGTCAGTTACCTATTTTGCTTCCACCATTGGACCCAAAGGTTCCTTTGATATCTTGATCTTACTAGGAAGGAACAATTTATTCTGAGAGGTGGCCCATCCCACATGTCCACTGCCATTGATACTGGATTAACCTTTATGTTTTCAGCACGATCCCCTGTCCATGGCAAAACCCTCATACTCACTCTTTTGTAATCAAAACTATCCCGTATTTTGACCAAACATATATATTCTCCCGTATCGTTTGTGGTTATCTTGGTAAGATTCAGTACCCTGTTTCCTTGTTGTTTATCCTGATCCCAACCGACTCCTATCTTGCCTCGGCTTCTTTCAGCCCCCCGTTGCCATATTGCAATAACTTCACCGGCCTCAACTTTCTGGCTGTCAAATATAACACAAGTTAATTGAACATCTATCCCTTCCATGACTGTAACCTTTGTTTCTTCAACCTGTACAAGAGTAGACCCTTGAACGGGTACTCGTCTCATGATCACTAGCAGTAATATAATTAAGAAGGCAGCTTTGCGTGGAAGATCATCCTGGTTGGAGACACTATCTGGGTTTCCCATTGGAACGGTGCCTTCTTTACCCTGGTGTAATGGATCCAAGCATCCATCCCCTGGACCTTCACTGCCGTGTAGGTCGTCATCATCACCTGGTGGGGTCTGTTCCATGATTCCCGTAGCGGATCCGTGATCCACTTCTTGACGTACACCTGGTCCCCAGGCTGGATGTCGTGGACAGAATTCTCCAGCCTGAGCGGTCTATTCCACTGTAACGTATTTCTTAAAGAATTCAAGATCTTTTTAAGTGACATAACGTATGCTGCAATCGCCTGGTCCCCACTCACATGTACCTCCCCTTTTAATACAGTTGCATGATATGGTTTGCCATATAATATCTCATATGGACTTATGCCTTCCTTTTCCCTTGGTTTAATTTGAATCCTAAGTAGGGCCAAAGGCAAAGCTTGAGGCCAGTGCAGTTTAGCTTCCTGGCAAATCTTTTTGATTTGTCCTTTCAGGGTTTGATTCATCCTTTCCACCTGCCCACTAGACTGAGGTCTCCAGGGGGTATGCAAATTCCAGGTTATATCTAACATTCGTGCTAATTCCTGCACTACCCCAGCTATAAAATGCGGACCCCTATCTGATGACAATCCTAAAGGTACTCCAAATCTTGGTATTATTTCTTTTAACAAGGTTTTTACTACCTCCTTAGCCTGATTAGTTCTACATGGAAAAGCTTCCGGCCACCCTGAGAACGTACATACGTACACTAACAAGTATCTGTATCCCTGTGCCCTAGGCAATTCAGAAAAATCAACTTGCCAGTAATCTCCTGGTTGTGGCCCGACTTGCAACTTTCCCATTTGTATTTGTCTCCTAACTACTGGATTATTTTTCAAACATACTGGGCACATTGCATTAACTCTTTTTGCCATTGTTAACATCTGATTAGAGATTATCTCATTCTTCAAAAATTTTACCAATACTTCTGCCCCCCAATGACATTTAATATGTTCTGATTCCAAAATAAATTTCATTATGCGGGTAGGTACCACTATTTGTCCCATTGGTGTAACGTACCACCCAAGTTGATTCCTCTGTGCCCCTAGCAAGTTTATTAGTTTTCCATCTTCTATTGAATATTTGGGCTCCTGATTCAGGTATGGGGTAGCCGGATTTGTTCTTACCGGCTTACAATCGTACCAATGCCATTTGAGTCCATACTTCCCGTGCCACTTGCCGAGCTGTAACATCAGCAAATCGATTTCCTCTGTAAACGTCTCCTTCTGCAGTCTGATGTCCTCTAACATGCATTACCGCAACTGCTTTGGGACTGTGTACCGCATCCAGTAGCTGTAGCACTTCTTCCCGGTGCTTGATGTTGGTTCCCTGTGAATTCAAAAGCCCCCTTTCCTTCCATAATGCCCCATGTACATGAACCACACCAAAGGCATATTTAGAATCTGTCCAGATATTAACCCTTTTGTCCTTGCTCAAATACAGGGCTCTGGTGAGTCCAATCACCTCTGCCTTCTGGGCCGAAGTTCCAGGTAACAAAGCCTTTGCCTCTATGACCTGATCCAATGTTACCACTGCATACCCGGCATAGCGAGTCCCATTCTCGACAAAACTGGATCCATCAGTGTATAGTTCCCATTCAGGTTCTTCCAATGGTTCATCCTTTAGGTCAGGTGTGCTGGCATATACTTGTTCAATTACCTCTACGCAATCGTGCACCAGTTCCCCAGCCTCCTGGTCACTGCGTAAAAACTCTGCTGGATTAACATGATTAGTAGTCCTTATTTCAATATCATCCTGTTCTCTCAGGATGGCCTGGTATTGCAACATTCGACTGGATGATAGCCAGTGACCCCCCTTTTGCTCCAAAACGGCCATGACCATATGGGGAACAAACACTTTCATTTTTGCCCCCAAAGTCAATTTCCGGGCCTCTTGAATAAGAATTATTGTTGCCGCCATGGCTCGTAAACACGAGGGCCACCCGGAACTTACCGAATCCAGTTGTTTAGAGAAGTATCCCACTAGCCTCTTCCAGGATCCCACCTTCTGGGTGAGGACCCCCAATGCCAGTTTTTGCCTCTCATTCATGTACAACTGGAATTCCTTGGTCACGTCAGGGAGTCCTAGGGCTGGGGCCTCCTTTAGTGCCTGCTTCAATTCCTGGAAGGCCTTCTTTTGCTGTGTCGTCCACTCCAACCGATACTGCTTCAAGGCCTCATACAGTGGCTTGGCTAGGAGACCGAAATTCATGATCCACAGTCGACACCATCCCACCATTCCTAGAAAAGATCTCAGTTCCTGATGGTTATGAGGCAAAGGAATAGCACATATTGCCTCTATTCGGTTTACTCCCAAACGTCTCTGCCCTTGTGTGATCTCACAACCGAGGTAAATAACGCTATTTTTGACCAATTAAGCTTTTTTCCTTTCCAACCCGATACCCTGCTTGGCCAAGCATGTTGAGTAATTTAATTGTTAATTCCACACACATTTCCCTTTCCTTAGTAGCCAGAAAAATGTCGTCCACGTACTGCAGGACTACATACAAGGATGGGGATATTGTTACCTGGGTTATCTTCCATTCCTCCAGCTCCTTGGCCAGTTGGTTTCCAAAAATAGTAGGGGAGCATTTAAATCCCTGTGGGAGTCTCGTCCACGTAAGCTGCTTCTTTCTCCCAAAATCAGGACTCTCCCACTCAAAGGCAAAATATTTCCTACTCTCTACTGCCAGTGGGATGCAGAAGAAGGCATCTTTAAGGTCAATCACTGAGAACCATTTAAACTCCTCCAATACAGATGTTAACAAGGTATAAGGATTAGCAACAACTGGATGTATGTCTTTCACTATTTCATTAATAGCCCTTAAGTCCTGTACCAAATGGTACTTATCATTAGGTTTCTTTACTGGAAAAATGGGAGTATTATACTCCGATTCACATTCCTGTAATATTCCTTGAACCAAAAATTGTTTAATTAACGGGGCTACTCCCCTCCTTGCCTCAAGCTTCAAGGGGTATTGCTTTATCCTCACTGGTCGGGCCCCTTCCTTTAGTTCCACCTTTACTGGCTGCTCAGCTTTAGATTTTCCGGGGACCCCTGACTCCCATACCCAGGGTACTACAGCCTGCTCAATTTCTTCTGGAATAGGAGAGGCATCCACTTCCTTGATCACAAAAATGCCTGCTATTTGTTCCTCAGGTATTCCCAATTTCACCCTTCCCCCTTCAAATATTATTTTCACATTAAGTCGGGACAACAGGTCTCTGCCAAGAGGGGTGTGGGGCAGTTCGGCATATAAAAAAATTGGTGATCTAATTCCTTTCCCCCAAACCTAAGATTTAAAGGTTGTAAAATTGGTTGTTCCTCTAGCTTCCCTGTTGACCCCACCACCTGTACCATTGTGTCACTCAAAGGTCCCAATAGTCTATTGAATACAGAATACGTAGCTCCAGTGTCTACCATAAATTCTTGATCCTTTCCATCTATTTCTAAAACTACCCTTAAATCCTTTTCTAGTCAGCATTGATTCTGATAGTTTCCCAAAACTAGTGCTTGAGCGGCCTCTGCTGATCCTCCCGTAAATCCTCCCACAGGAGCGTTCCCCATTGGACCTGTCCTTAATCCTATGTTTCCCATGCCCATACCTCCTCTAACGGGGCATTCATTTTTCCAGTGTCCCAATTGTCGGCAAAACGCACACTGGTTTGGATCCAACCTCCCCATGTTAGGTGCAAACCCAAATCCTCCCCGACCTCTTGCCAACCACCTTTGTCCGTGATTAGCTCCTCCCCGACCTCAACCCCTAATGGGTCTTCCTCCTGCCCCTGTCTGTTGCATTACAGCCAGAATACTAGCTTGTTGTCTTTTTGCAGTTTCTTTTTCCCTGTTGTTGTATACCTTCCACGCTACCTCCAGCATTTTATCCAAACTCCTAGTATCCTCTCCTTCCAGCTTTTGTAACTTTTTCCTAATATCCTCTTGTGATTGCCCCATAAACAACAATGCCAATTGAAGTTTTCCTGATTGATCCTCTACATCTAAATTAGTAAATTTCCGAGCCATGTCTTTTAATCGTTCTAAAAAGGCAGACGGAGACTCATTCTTGTCCTGCTTGACCGAATACAACTTAGACCAGTTCATAGTCTTAGGTATTCCTGTCCTAATTCCTTCCACCAACAATTCCTGATATCGTTTTACAGCCCTTATTCCTCCCATAGAGTTTGGGTCCCACTTAGGTTCCTCACTTGGTACCAATTAATCAACTGTCTCATTTAGTTGTCTCAACTGAATTTCCTCACGAGCCTTTTCTCTAGTGGCTCTAATAACCATTTCCTTTTCCGTGGAATCCATTATAGTATCTAATAATACCTGTAAATCATTCCAGTCCGGATTCTGAGTCTTTATTACCATTTTAACCACCCTTGCCACCCTTTCAGGATCCTCCCGATAACTCCCCGCTGATTGCTTCCATATTACCAAATCCCCGGGGGAGAAAGGCACCTTTATAAGTATCCTTTCTCCCTGTGGTCCCACAGCTTCCCTTAACGGCGCAATTAACTGTGGCCCCTTCTGCCCCTTCCTTCCCTTGCGAGTCCGCCCTGCTAACGGAGTTCTTTTAACACACTCATTCTTTTCACCATCACCACCATCACTATCACTCTCACTAGATCCTGTTTTTATAGCTATATCCGCAGGGGGAGCAGGGGGCACATTAGGAGCAACCGGAACCCTCGGAAGTGCTATACAATAAGACAAATCTTCCTCGACTGAAGGATACAAATTATGCTCCTTTCTTTCTTTACATCCCACACACTCCCTTTCATCATTCACTTCTAAAACCAAAATACCACATTCCTTTTGCCATTCCTCTTTCCGATATAAAACGAAAAACAAATCCAAATATGGTATTTCATCCCATTTCTCATTTCTCCTTAAAAATTGCATCAAAGATTCCATTATCCCCAATTCCAGTGTACCATTCACCGGCCATCCCGCTTCCCCAATCTCATATTCAGGCCACCAGTGATTACAATAATCTATCATTTTACTTTTATCCAATTCTTGATAATACCCCTCACTTTTCCACCATTTCAATATACAACCTAATGGTGTATTTCCAGGTATTTTACCATTGGCTTGCACTAAGGTTTTAAAAGTTTTAAAAGACATCATATTACAACCTTTAATTCCACTATTAATCCCAATAAACCAATATACCTTAAACCAATATACCTTCTCGCCATCCTTCCCTAAAAAAAAAACAGGAGGCGAGTTCCGGTCCTGCGTCCTTAGACATCTTATGGCCGGAGCCTAGGCTTTTTTTACCAACCACCAAATCCAAATCAAATTATCAGCTTTTTCCAATATAAAGCACCTTCGGCAGTTGTCCGACAGGCGCGGGGGGTCGGGTACGACCGATGTCTCCCCAAGAAGTGCTCGGTGCCGGCTTGGAGTGGATCGGGACGCGAACCGCCTCAGCAACCTTCGGAGTCCTGCCGCGGTCGCCAGAAAACTGTTGCCTGATTGATAAATGACACAAAACTCAGATAAGTTTTGTGGGTGCTTTATTAAGGGCCCGGGGAGCTGGGGGACTCACGTCCCTAAAACCCGAGCCCCCAAATTCACGTATGGGTGCTTCCCTCTTATACATGCGATTCACAACAAAGTCTCCAAGAAACAGTTCCCCGTTCCCCTTGCCTAGTCACAGACCCCTTGTGATACATTCCTTGGTTCACAAACAAGATCATTAATCCTCTGCTTATCTTATTCTAAGAGCATTGTATGCTGCCTCCAGACAGGTTAGCATTCTTACTTTCCTGCACTAGTTTAATTATTTATTAAATCCCTAAGACTACCTGCTAGATTACGCACAAAACCCAACACACTTTCAACGGCTACAAAACTACTTTTTAACAAACCAGTTCACACACAACTCACTATAATTAAACATTTTGCTAAATTTCATTTCTTTTCAAACAGGAGGGGGAGAAGAGCCTGAGTGCATGTTAAGTGGAGCTGGAGAAGGGGTGGAGAGTGAAACAGGTGGAGTAGGCACTTGTGGTGGTGCAGAAACAACTGGAGGAGCCATAGGGGGTGGTGAGGGAGTGGCCACCAGGGGAGATACAGGGTCTACCACAGAGGAAGCCAAAGAGGTAGAAGAAGGAATTAGAGCAGACAGTAATGGGATGGCAGCCGGGGGAAAAGCCAGATCTGCCATTTGAGGTGCCCGAGGAAGAGGATGATAAGGTGGAGGGGGAATCAGGAGGCCAGTAGTCCAGGAGGTCCCAACTTTTACTACTCTCTCCAACTCCAGCATCCCCTCTTTCATTCCCCTCTTTCTTCCTCTGCACCTTACAAATTCACACACCTTCATCCCCAATAGCACTCTTTAGCCAACAAGCCACTTATAATAATTGCTCGGGATCAGTATCTCCTCGAGCTGTCAGATAGTGACTCAATTGTTGACACATCCACTGGTCTTTTGTCCTACACCACGGCCATCCTCCTTGCACATCTAACTCTGGCCAGACTTTTACATAGTAATGAATCATCTTAACCTTATCTAATCCCTCCACGGCCTCTATAGAATCTCATCTCTCTAGCAGTTGACCTAAGGGACTATGAGGGGGGCATATTCCTCAGTCTTTTGCCTCTCTTCTTACTACTACATCCTCCCATTTTTTCGGCCTCAACAGAAAAAAATCACAAAGGTGCCTCTACTCGAAAAGAATGTACTAAAAGGTGACTCAAGAAAAATCTTATTTGAGGAGTCTCTGCTTTCTCCACTGAACTTCAGATTTGCCTGACCCCTTTCTTCAGGACTTTAAAAGAAAAGTACTGCCTGATTTCTAGTTTGCCTAATTTCCCTAATGCTAGGACTTAAGTATCAGGACTTAAAAAACTTGAGATCCTGGCTTCCCCCGCCGAGACTTGTGCCTGATCTCCTTTGTAAGGACTTAATTTGCCTGCAGGACTTGTGGGCTTGCCTGAATCCTTCTCGGGACTTGTGATTTGCCTGACTTCCCCCTGTCAGGACTTTCAGGGTGTGTGCCACTCATACTACTATTTCCTCCACATGCCCGGTGGGGGGCCCTCTACTGCTTAGGAGGCGACTCACTCACGCTGATTCCACTCGCTTCCCCCCTTTCCCAGCTGGCCCCCTCGCAGGGGTTAGGAACCCCAGTACTAAGGGGTCCATACTCAGGCCGAGGGTCCGAGCTGCTGGCCCCCGTCTCACTCACACACACTCGCTTGCCCCCTACTCCTGCCACTGGACACTCTCACCAGTCAAGTGCTCCTCTGCATCACTAGTTCTAAGCCGATCTTCTCTGGTCCTGATAGCCAGCTGTGCTGGAGGTCCATTGTGGGCGGCCATCCCAGTCCTGGTGTCCTCTTCAGGCATGGCTATCCCAGACGAGTGCCAAGCTGAAATACATAGGGCAGGAGATCTTTCTCCTTTTAATGCCTTTATTAAAAATCAGCTTGCATGGGAAGAACCAACTGGTCTCATGCCGCCGCTGCTTCCAGGAGTGACACGGAGGAGGAAGAAAAAGTGCAGCTTTGTCTGCTGGTCTGCAGGCAGAGCTGGGGCTTCCGTCCTCTCAAGAGCATCAGGAGATTCCCAGTTTTTAGGTTAGACATTCGAGGTCCTCTGTTCAGCCGACATCTTTTTAGGTCAGGGTGAGGGGTATAAAGGGTCTTAGCCGATGGTGGATTCTGTTCCTCACGTCTAGACATCACTTCAATACCTCAGTTCTGTGTTGGCTCATTGTTTTTAGGGGTTTTTGTAACGTTTGGTGAGGGGTTTCTTCATTTCCATGGTAGCCCCAATATCATTTGAATGCCAACCCCGATGTCCCCTCCTTTTCACCATCCAGGTGCCATCCTCCAGGAAGCAGCAGGGTGCCATTCGACAAAAGGGGGAATTCTTAACCATTAAGAACAGGTAGTTAACAAAAATGACAGGTGACTACAATAACAAACGGTTAGAACTCCACCCTGGCAGCAACTAGCCCCACTTGTGAACTCTGAAGCCTTTTAAAAAATATGGCCAACTTCTCTATTAATGACATCTTATGTAATAACAAAAAGTAATAAAAAACACTGCTCAAAAAAGGAACACCTATTTCCGAGAAGCTCTTTGAAATATTTCTCCATACCTGCAGAAGGAAACCTTCCTAATCAACTGCACTAGAACAGAGGGAAATCAAGGCACAGCCAGGATTTGTCAGGAATTCTTGATCCTAATGAGCCCCATAGAGCATTTGAAGCTGAGCCCTTGAACCTCAGGGTCTGAGAGGAGACTGCACAAAACTTTCCAAAAGTCAAAGTCAGAAGAAAACCCCAAAGTGTCTCGAGGCATGAATGGGTCCCACTGAGGTCCATCCCCAGCACAGGTTTCTCATGGACTCCTTGGAGGAGAGAATTGGAGGCCAGGATGGCACAAAAACCTCTCAGAGACTCAGTGTGGAAGGGAAAACCCAAAGTACTTAAAAAACCTTGAGTATATCAAAGTATTAATGAGCCCCACTGAGTGTCAATACAAAGCTTCAAGGGACTCATTAAAGCAGATAATTGGGGCCATGATTGCACAAATCTCTCAGAGTCTGTATCAAAAGGGAAACACCAAGTACCTTAAAGTAACTGAAGTACCTTGAAGTATTAATGAGCCCACTGAGTGTTGTTACTGACAAAGCCTCTCCAGGGACTAATTACAGCAGAAAATTGGAGGCCATGATTGCACACACTTCTCACAGAGACTCCAAGGCAAAAGTCAAACCCAAAGACTTTGGAAAACCTCCAGTTCCTGGGAGCATTAAGGAGCCCCCCCCCAGGGCCATTGGTGAGCAAGGCTCCCCAGGGACTCCTTCCTGCAGATCCTTGAGGCCACTGAGATGTGGGCTAGGGGGGATGCTGAGGGCAGGACAAGGGGCTGACAGTGCCTCAGGAAAAGGTTTCTCTTCCCAGCCCTTGGTGGCACAGATCCTGCTGCTGCGCCCCAGAGCACCAAGACTTGGCTTCTCTTTGTCCCCAGCTGTCATCACTGCCTGCAGTTCTCTGCTCTGCCTGGGGCCTGGGGACACTTTCACAGTTGTGTCCCTTAGTGGGACCCATTAAAAGTCCATGAAAGTTTGGAGTTGTATTCTGACTTGGAGTTCTGGAGAAGTTTCTTCAGCTCCCTCTCAGGGACTGATGTTCAGAGCCACAAAGCCTCAGAGGCTCATTAAAGTCTTTGTGCTGTGTCTGTGCTGCTGAGCTGGGCTGGGCTTCTGGCACAGAGGCAGCTCCTGGTAACCAAGAAGAGCTTCAAAAGCACATTTCTCTTGATGAGAAGCTCTTCTGCCAGCCCAGCAAGGCTGGGACACTGCCTGCAACCACCCTGGGCACAGCACAGAGGCACAGAGAGCTTCAATCATTCAGGGCTGGGAAGGTGCTGAGAAGTGCCTGGGGCAGAATCACTGCCAGCCCTTGGCACAGGAACCTCTGGCTGCAAGACAATGCAGCTGCAGCTCCTGGAGCCATCTCCTAAAGCTGGAAGATCTCAATGCCTGCAGACTCTGTGAGTACAATTCTGAGTATTTCTGGTGCAGGGGAGGTGAAATGCTCATGAAGCTCTGACATGCTGAGGGGTTCGGATCAGTCATGGAGTATTTACAAGGCAAGGATTTTGATAGAAAATAGGATATTTCCTAAGACTTTGTATTTAGTTTTCTACTATTAGAGAATGGCAGGAAGGGAGGGTTTAATTTTTAAGGTAGTATAAATTATCAATTATTTTTTTGTCAATGCTTGAGACATCCAAACTGTTACTTCTAGTGACCAATTTGTTCCCAGGGGATCCCTAATGTACTTTCAGCCACTCTTCCCATGAACAGCAGCAGCATCACGTTTTCTGCACTCATCAGGCTCAGCCTGAGCTATCCTTTCTCCAAGCCGCAAACAGAACCAGCCCCCAGCCAGTGCCCTGCAAACAGGAAGAGTTCTGCCAGACCAAAGAGAGTGCACAGAGATTTGCGGTCTGTGAGTACTTGCAGGGAGAAATCAGGTACAGGGAAACACCTGCAGGAGGAAAATCTCCAGAAAGCAGAGAGAAGATCAGGCAAGGAGAGAAAACAAAACCCAGAATTGCTGTGGTAGGGAGAGTTTAGAGATGTCCACAGGATCCCTTCCAATGAAGTCCCTCCCTCTGAACAAGCCCCCTCCCTTCTGTGCCCCCAGCCAAGCCTCTGCCCTCAGGGCCGGGGATCCAAGGCGTGCAGCCCCTCCTGTGCAGGCAGAGCTGCAGCAGAGCCATGGGGCAACTCTGCAGCCCTGGGCCCAGTTCCCTCTGCAGAGCACAAGTGCTGGGAGCAGCTGCCCAGCACTGGGGGCTCTGGCAGGGGACACAGCTGGCTCAAGGTGACACTGTCCCCAGTGCTCGGCTCTGGGAAATGCTGTCAGTGCAGCCAGGGAAGGAGCTGCATCTCCCTCAATCCAATGTCATCATAAGGAAACTTGGAAGTCTCCCTGAGTTTTCAGTCCAAGCTCGGAGCTTCAATCCAGGATGCAACTGTGTCCCAGAGCATCTCTGACTTATAACATTGATGGGGAAAGGCAGTGGTGTTGTGACACTGAAAATGCTGTTGGGTTGGTTACCTGAGGATAGTGAGTCCTTCGCTACAAATGTCGAGCTGGGCTGTGGTGGATCCATCTGCTCTCGGCAGTATCTGAGAGGGGAAGCATGGGAAGGTGATCACCCTCCACCTGAGAAAACTTAATCCCAAAGAATCTTTGAACAAGTCACAATGACAGGCCATCTTCCCTCAGTCTCCACTCATCATCTTGCCCCAGGGAAATCACTCTGTTCTCCCTGAGTGCAGCAGAAATGCTGAGGGGTTGATATTCAAAACTACCAGCAGAGACATGAGGGAACTTATAAAGAAAACCTCAGAACTCCTAAATACTAAAAGCCATGTCTGTCTGTGACAGAGAAGGATGTATGGGAAATGGCTTTGATTTTGGTTACAGCTGTCTCCTCTAAATCTTCACTGTCCTTTCATGCATGTGCAGCTCCAGCAAATGTCCAACAGCAGCTCCATCAGGCACTTCCTCCTGCTGGCATTGGCAGACACCCGGCAGCTGCAGCTCCTGCACTTCTGCCTCTTGCTGGGCATCTCCCTGGCTGCCCTCCTGGGCAATGGACTCATCATCAGCACCGTAGCCTGCGGCCACCACCTGCACACACCCATGTTCTTCTTCCTGCTCAACCTGGCCCTCACTGACCTGGGATCCATCTGCACCACTGTCCCCAAAGCCATGCACAATTCCCTCTGGGACACCAGGAACATCTCCTACACAGGATGTGCTGCACAGCTCTTTTTTTTTTGTTTTCTATGCTATAACAGAATTTTATCTCCTGACGATCATGTGCTACGACCGCTACGTGTCTATCTGCAAACCCCTGCACTATGGGACCCTCCTGGGCAGCAGAGCTTGTGCCACCATGGCAGCAGCTGCCTGGGCCAGTGGCTTTCTCAATGCTTTGCTGCAAACAGCCAATACATTTTCCCTGCCCCTGTGCCGAGGCAATGCCCTTGGACAGTTTTTCTGTGAAATCCCACAGATCCTCAAGCTCTCCTGCTCCATGTCCTATGTCAAGGAAGTTGGTCTCATTGCTGTTAGTGTGTGTTTAGCATTTGGTTGTTTTGTGTTCATTGTTTTCTCCTATGTGCAGATCTTCAGGGCTGTGCTGAGGATCCCCTCTGAGCAGAGAAGGTACAAAGCCTTTTCCACCTGCCTCCCTCACCTTGCTGTGGTCTCTCTGTACCTCAGCACGGCAGTGTTTGCCTACTTGAAGCCCCCCTCAATGTCGTCCCCATCCCTGGATATGGCCATGTCAGTTCTGTACTCAGTGGTGCCTCCAGCCCTGAACCCCCTCATCTACAGCCTGAGGAACCAGGAACTCAAGGCTGCAGTGTGGAGACTGATGACTGGATGCTTTCAGGAGCATTAAACTGCTGGCCATTGTCTGCAAATCACTTGTAATAAAAGTCATCTTTGATATTTCTTGTTTTCATTTCTGAGGTAATTTTTCTTTGTTTTATTTTTTCCATATAGTCCACAAATAAATGTCATTGTTTATGCCATTTCTCATTTTGTTTCTCTCCACCTTCCCTGTGGCCACAGACTGTGTCAGTGAGGAGTTGTGCTCACGGTGGCCTTAAAGGGACTAAAGGATCTCCCAGCCAAGTTTTCTGCAGAATTGCCCTTATGTTGCCTTCTCTGGAGCTGCAGCAGCAATGTCTGTGTGCAGAGCTAGGGGCAGATCAGGGCTGGCCCAGCAGCTGTGCCCAGCAGCAGCAACACTTGGTGTTGCCAGTGCTGCTGCCGTGGCCCTGCCCCACTGCCCTGGTGGCCCTGGTGTTGCTGCAGGGCCTGAGTGCTCTCGGGGCCGGGCACAGCACTGGGAGTGGCAGTGCCAGGGCTGAAGCAGTTACAGGCCATGGGCACTGCTGAGGCAGCACTGACGTCTCAGGCCAGGGCCTGGGGGCTCCAGGCTCCTTGCTCAGGCTCTCTCAAGAACACGGAGAGGTCAATGCTCAGCACAGAAAAGCCCCGTGAGCAGCCCCAGGATGGCCATGGCCAGGATGGGGGCAAACAGCATGGCTGGGGCTCTGAAGGGCCCTGTGGGAGATGAGAAGGAGCAGCAGAGCAGGGGCTGATCCATCCCCAGTGCGCTGGACAGCCCAGGGCAGCGTCCCAGACCATCCTCATGCAGCAGCCAGCAACATCCTCCCTCTGCAGCCCTGACCTCTCCCCCAGCTCACACAGGTGTCCCATCCTTTCAGGCACAGACACGGCAGCACTGGCTCAGCAGCCCATGTTTGCATTGCACAGAGCAGGGGGAGCACCCCCATGCTGTTGCTATGGGGCAATGAACCTGAGGGAGCACAAATGCCATCAGACCCTGGGTCAGCAATGGCTGGGGGACATCAGGGAAAGCACTCAGCTTTGTCCTGGCCTCTGTAGTCAGCCAGAAAGTTTGTTCCCATCAGCTGGGAGTTTCCTGTGCCACTGCAGATTCTGTTGCTCAGAGCCAGGGCTGCCTGCCAGCCATCGCCAAACTGCCTTGAGCATTTCCTTTACATCACCTTTGCTTTCTTCACTCCTTCCTGCTATAAATTTCTTCCTACTGCCCACCCCTGCAAACAGCCCATCCGTGGTTGCCCTTCCCTCTCTGGCCCCACTCCCCATTGCAGTTCCTGACTGGGCACCATGGGAACGTTCCTTGGGGAGCAGGATCATCCTACAAGTCCTGCAGGAATTTTCTGCAGGCTCTTGCAGTGCCTGGTGCTGCTCCCTTGCCAGAGGCACCCCAGGCCAGGGGGCACATCTGGGCTGCTGTGTCTGGCTCTGGGGGTCCCTGTTTTGGGCAATGAGGCGGAGCTGCAGAGGCTCTGCAGGACTGACAGGATGGGCTTTGGGGCTGGCAGGAGAAGCTGAGGGACCTGGGCTGCTGGAGCTTCTGAAGAGGAGGCCCAGGGCTCATTGTGCAACTGCTCCAAGGGTGGTTCAGATAATCCTGGTATCAGCAATTTTGGAAAGGTGTGGGACGTCACCAAGTCCAACCCTGCCCTGGCACTGCTTTGTCTCCCCTGAGCCTTCTCTTCTCCACGATAAACAACCCCCCATCTCCCTCAGCCATTCCTCACAGGACTTGTGTTTCAGACCCCTCTACAGCCTTGTTACCCTTCTCTAGACATGTTCCAGCCCCTCCATGTCCTTCCTAATATGGGGGCCCAGAACTGGGCAGAGCACTCGAGGTGCTGCCAAACCAGTGCTGAGCACAGGGGAAGAATCACTGCCCAGGTCCTGCTGACCAAACCATTCCTGATCCATAGGAGTGCCAGGGGTTGGATGAGGGAAATGGTGGGGAGAGGGTGGGGACAAAGTATTCATGATTGTCATTCATTAAGGGTCTTCACTTTCATTTCTTTTCTGACTGCATTAGAAGTTGCTGGGGGTCAATATCATTTGGACATTGATGATGTCAATCTATAAATAGGAAAAGAAAGCAGGACACAATAATTGTCTCTGCATTATTATCAGTAGTGTATATTGCAGTGTCAAATTGTCTCCTTGGTTCTACAGAGCCCCTTGGTTCAATGAGGCCTTGAAGTGTCACTGTGGTCTCCAGTATTCCATGAGGACCTGCAATGTCACAATGAACCTTTGGGTCCACATGTCCCACATTGTCCCATGAATCCTTAGCTCCATGGAGCTCTGTAGTGTCACAATTTTCTCCATGGTTCAATGGCGCCATATAGTGCCACAATTGCTCTTTGGCCCAACAGAGCCTATAGTGTCACAATGGACTCCTTGGTTCCATGGGGACACAAAGTGCCACGATGGCCCTTTGGCTTCACAAGGCCTCAAAGTGTAAAAATGGCCTCCATGGTTTCATGAGGCTGTTCTGTGTCACAGAGGACCCTCCACTCCATGATGCCCCAGAGTATCATAATGGCCTCCTTGGTTCTGCACATTAAGAATGCTCCTTGTTCACTTGGAGCCCCACAGTGTCACTATTGATCTTGCAGTGCCACAATGGTCCTTTGGATCCATGAGGCTCCATGTGTCACAATGGCCTCCTTGATTCCATGATGCCCTGTAGAATAGCAATGTCCTCCTTGGTTCAATGCTTCTGTGTAGCACAGCAATGGTCTCCTTGGTTCCATGATACCTTGTAACACGGCAATAGCTTTCTTGGTTCCATGATGCCCCATATGACAGCAATTGTGTCCTTGGTTCCATGATGTCCCATAGCACAGCAATGGCCTTCTTAGTTCCATGGTGTCAGAATGGCCCCTTTGTTCCATGGAGCCCGACAGTGTCACTGTGGTCCCCTTGGTTCCATGAGGCCCTGCCATGTTACAATGGCCACTTGGTTACAATGGGTTCCAAAGGTTCATAATGGTCTCTGTGGTTCCATGAGGCCCTGGAATATCCCAATGGATCCTTGGTTCCAAAGGAGCCCACAGTGTCACAAGGCTGCCTTAGTTCAATGAGGCCCTGCAGTGCTGTAGTGGCCCCTTGGTTCTAGTAGGCAGAGCAGAATCAGAATGGCCCCTTGGTTCCATGGAGCACCACGGTGTCACCATGGTCCCATTGGCTCCACAGGGTCCACAGTGTAACAATGGACCTTTGGTTCCATGAGGTTCCACTGCATCACAATAGACTTTGGTTCCATGAGGTTCCTCGGTGTCTCAATGGCCCCTTGGCTCCATTTGGCCCCACTGTGTCACAGTGGCAAGGGGTTCCATGAGGCTCCACAGTGTCAAAATAGTCTCCTTGGTTCTGTGAAACCCTACAGACCACAATGGACCCTTTGTTCCATGAGCTTCCACACGGTCAACAATGGTCTGAGTTCCCCAGGGTCACCATGGATCTTTTGTTCCATGAGGTTCTATAGCATAATATGACCACCTTGATTCCAAAGGTTCTGCAGTGTCACAATGGACCATTGGTTCCATGCACCCCCAAACTCTCAAAATGACCCCATGGCTCCATGAACTTCCATACTGTCAGCAATGGTCTCCTGGGTTCCACGAGGCCTTGTTCTAATACAATGGATTGTGGTTCCATGAGGTTCCACTGCATCACAATGGACCCTTTGTTCCATGAGGTTCCAAGTGTCACAGCTAGATCCTTGGTTCTGTCAGCTTCTGCTGTCACCAAATGTCCAAAATATCAGAGTAAGAGTTCTTAACACTAATTTGCTGTTTGAGATAGCATCATTTATTCACGCCTGAGATTCAGCAGGTGATAACTCCTTACATGGACGTGATTGTACAAGTGTTAGCGCTTGTATGCAGTCACTATGTGTGTATTAAAATTTACCCATTTCCATAAAACCCACCCCAAGTTCTCAGATTCAGTCCTTGCTTTTTCTATCACTGCATTCTTGAGCCAGATGTCTTCTTCTTCTCTTCCAACCATTCTTGCTGGGAAAGCAGCCCCTGAATGCCTTGCTCCCGTGCTACAAGCTCACAGGCACAGTAAAAATTAATGAATCATTTTGACAATATGCCCAAGGCTTTGTGTGGGCAGGCAGATGCAGACAGGAGGCAGAGCTGCCAGTAAAGGAAGGGCCCAGCCAGGTGGGGCAGCCGGGGGATGCTGACAGACTGCAGGGACAAAAGCGGAGGGCAGGGACACCGTGGGACAGCCTGGGCTGCACAGGGCACAGGGATGGGCAGCAGCTGCAAGACAGCCCTGCCACAGCCAACTTGGCCAGCACTTTGGCCATGGCTGCTGGGCCTGGGGCCACGAGGGGACAGGCCTGGGGCCTCATTGCCTCCTTGTCCCTGCTCAGCAGCCTGGCAGGGGCTACCCCATGCTCCTGCCCTTGCCATTGCACATCCCCACATGCCAGTGCCCATCCCGGGAAGTGCACTGAGCAAGGAGGGAGGGACAGGATCTGCCTGGCCAGGGGCTGGGGCTCAGGCGTTGGCCATTGGCATTCCTCAAACACATCCAGGTTTGCTCAGCACCAGAGACACCTTTGCCTTGTTTGTCCCCAGCTGGCATCACTACCTGCAGCGTTCTGCTCTAGCTGGAACCTGGGGACACTTTCTCATTTGTGTCCCTGACAGGGATCTCTTCAAAGTACAAGAAACTTCAGTGTTTCAATAGAACTGAGTTCCTGAGGGTTTTGTGACATCACTGGGTGGGTTTTAACATCACAGAGGTGGCTGTGAGGCCAGAGTAGGGTTTGAGGACATAGAGCAGAGTCTGCCATCATACAGGGTGGCTTTGTGGCATCAGAGAGTGGGTTGTGACATCACCTGGTGGCTGTGGAACATCACAGTGGAACATCATAGAGCAGGGTGCGACATGACAGAACAGATTGTGACATCACAGAGCAACTTTGTGATATCAGTCTTCTGTGACATTGCAGCACTGCTGTATGGCATCACAGGGTGACATAGAGTTGGCTCTGTGACATCACAGGGGCAGTGTGACATCACAGAGGCAGTGTGACGTCACTGGAGATGTGTGACATCACTGGAGTAGTGTGACATCACAGGGGCAGTGTGACATAACAGAGATGATTGTGTGACATCACAGAGATGCTTGTGTGACATCACATGGGCTGTTTGAAATCACATGGGCAGTGTGACATCACAGGAGGCTGTGTGACGTCACAAGGGGCTGTGTGACATCACAGGGGCAGTGTGACATCACAGGGGCAGTGTGAGGTCCCTGGGGAGGTCACTGCCCTCGTCCCCCTCTCAGCTCCCCTCAGAGCAGTCCAACCCTTCTTGTGCAAAGCGAAGAAGTCCCCTGTGCCCCTGGGTCCCCCTGCCCCTGGTGCCGCAGCCTCCCCCACAGGATGTTCCATGAGATCGACCCCAGAGTCTGACACGGGGACGGGGGGCCAGGGCCCTGGGGGTGGCACAGGGGGACAGGGACCCCCTGGCAGCATCCCCGTGTACCCCAGGACCAGAGCCTGGGCCAGGGCTCCTTCACCCTGCTACCAAAGAGGCCTTGAGAGCACTGGAAAAATCCTCAGCAAGGGAGCCGCAAAAAGCAGATTGAATATTAAAGGGACAGCACAGCAAAGTTCTGTGGTAAATAGGTATGATTGATGCTGATAAAAACTGAAATTGTAATCAATATTGATACTGTAATTAATATTTGGGAATAATAAAACAGTTAAAAGTTGTAATGCCAAAGAAGAAAGGGAGAGGAGTGGTTCCACCCCTCATCCCAGCAGATGTTCAAGGACAGGAGGAAGCAAGAGATAAAAGTTACTAAAAATTAACAGAAAGAAGGGACAATCTGGTTGGGTCCCAGGAAAATGCCAATTATAAGGGATTTATTGCCTTGATACTTATATGCAGTAATATGTTGGTTTTGGCTGACATTATACTGGCATGGTGTGCATATGTAACCCAAAGGTGAATTAAAGGAGAAAGAGGAAGAGGAGTGGTCTTCATCCAAAATGACCCCCAAAGACTTGTGCGACCACCAAACCGAGTGGTGGTGCAAGCATAGTGAAGGTGGTGATGAGGGTGAAGGTAGAAGTGTGAAGAATTGAAAATGGGAGGAGATGGCATTGACACATGGCATATCAGGGAAGAATCTTCACTTGGCAAGCTCGTACGTGAGGTGGCAAGGGTCCAAGATGAGACAGAGTAGAGATCCATTCTGAATTAGGTGAAGTGTCTAGGAGAGCTGAAAAGTCTGTGAGGCCAAAGCTGAAGGAAAAACTCGCATGTCTTTTGAGGAGAGTTTTCTCCCCATGTGTCTGGCACTGTAAATAAACATACCGAGCTTTACAACTTTTATAAAGTTGTGAGGTTTCTTCTTTTCTCTGCAAAACATTATGGCGAGCCAAGCTGGGAGTTCTCTGTCCCCATAGGGGCAGGGGGGATAGACATACCTCCAAGGGGTGCCCCAGGATTTTTTTCCTGGTGGGGCTCCGCTCGTCTCAACTTGCCTCCTGCGAGGACAGACAAGGACCTGCTGGCCTGCGGAGGAAGATACGGTATGTACTGAGGGGCCCCTGTGGGGGGGAAAGGAGAGCAAGGGAGTAAATCACTCAGAGACGTCTGGGTACAGCTGATGGAGCAGCTATATTAGAGACAGGGTTCATCGTTCTGATAGAGCAGACTGCTGAACCCGTGTGTGTTTTGTTTGTGTGTGTGTGGTGTCCGGACACTGTGTCGCTGTATGGTTAATGCATTGTGTGGTCAGTGCACTGTGTTTCTAATCGTGCAAGTGTATAAGTGTATGGTGTTTAAAAGAGAGTAGATCTACAGTGTCCTACAGTGCGGGGGAGGGGGGTGAGTACTGCCCGTGTTTGAAGCAGCCAGTGAGGCCTGAGGTGCCGGCTGCAGCAGGCTGTGGGAGCAGGGAGAGAAGTGCCCTGTGGAGACGCGAGTGGAGGAATGTCAGTGATGGTATTTATTGTGTTTAAACGTAGTGATTTGTGTAAATTTGGTACATTTTAACTGTGAGTACGAGCTCAGAGAGTTCTTTTGCCCTGGATGTTTGTACTTGATCTCCAGACTGTGTGCTGTTATTTTGACTGTGTCCAGGAAAAACTGATGAGAGTAAATGCTGAATTATGGTATGCTGTGTTGTGTTGAGAAAAGTGGGCACTTTGAGTGATGTGTCCTTTCCCAGTGATTTTGTGTAGTGATTTTCTTCCACTGCATTGTGGTAATTTGATTCTCGGATTGTATAGTGGTGTTTGTGGAGATTTTAAGACTTTGTTTGCAACAAGAGTAGCATTTTAAACAGAAGAACTATGGTATGGTGATTTATGCTTAACTATGATAAAGCAAATTAAGGAATTCCAAGAATTCTCCCCGAATTTGTCCCCCCACAGCAATTCAAGCCTTGGCTCCAGTGAATTTGAGATTAAGGGGGAGGGGGGTGTGCATGTGTGTCTGTGTCTGTGAGCATATGTTTTAGCTGTGACAAGCACAGCCTTTTTGCAAGGCAAAAAAACAAGTGTAAGTAGACACAGTGCTTAATTAGATTGTGCAAGAAGAGAACTAGAAAAGACTGATATTTTGGAAAACAGAGTTTAGATAGAAGAGATGAATGAGTTTATGGGACTTCAGCTGGTACTGTAGTAAGTCTGGACTAAGAACAGCCTGCTGTAGGGATTTAGAGTTCTCTGTAATAAATGGAATAGCCTGCCTTTGCGGGCAATTTTGGGGAGCCTTTGGTGCATCAAGAGGCTGGCATGCTGCATTAAGTATTATTGCAGTGCAGAGTTTGTGAGAAACGCTGGTATTGCTGTTCTAATGAGCGTCAGGGCACATGCCCTGAGTGTAAATTAAAGGTTTCTGATCAAGCTGATTCAGAACCTAAGATCTTAAAGCTTGTGTGTGGGAATCACATCTGATGCCACCTGGAGCTGTGTGTGTGTAGGAGGAAAACTGAGAAACTACTGTGAAGGTCTGTAAAAAAGGTTTGAGTGGAAGCGAGATAGGGCAAGGAGAAAGAGATAATGAGAACTGACCAGAGCAAAGAGGTTCCTGAATTAGCCAGTTTTAGGAGGGGCTCACTGGGAGAGGGTTGCCAGTAAGAACAGCTCAGAAAATAAAAAGATTTATAATACTTCATTGCAGTTAGTACTGTTTTAAAATAGGAAGATGAACGGGATAGAGTTTTTTGCATGCTTATATGTCTTTTTGTTTTAAGAAATCACCCAGAATGGCAGAGACTGTGAGATCAGACCGCCCTCTGGTCTTGGCCCTTGAAAAGAAAAACAAGGCAAAGAGAAAGCAAATCAAACTTGTTGTTCAGCATGCAGCATAAGATAGCAACGTATGAAGTCAAACAAAGATTATCATGCTGAAACGCAAAGCGATTACAGTTCACAAAATGAGTACATATGATTTGTTAAAGACTCCTCCGAAGGGAAGGGAGGAAGGATAAAGATGACCTCCCCAAAAGGGAAGAAGACTTAGGCCCCAGAAGTATACCCACTCGAACCCATCCCCCTCCGGGCAGTTCAATTTCATCCAGAACTAGGATGTAACAGACTCCTCTGCGAGAGGCAGTGAGATCAGAAGAAAGAAAAGGGTAAAATTTTAGTCGACACAAGGGCCATCAATTCAATTTTAAATAAAGCTTTAGTACCTGTGGAGAATGTTTATGTTGTAGTGTGGGGAACAACTGACCAGTCTGAGAAGGCATACTTTTGCAAACCTTTAAAGTAATATGTGTACCATGTGTACTTAGAAGCTTTTGTACATACTCAATTTGCTAAACATTCTCAAATGAGAAAGGTTACTCTGGAGGCAAATGATATAAAGATATTAGGCTTAATATTAACAGACATTGAAATTAAGAAAGACATTAGTAAGGAGATATTAGAATAAGTAAGTAAGTGTTTTCGAGTGTATGGGCCTCTGCTGTACCGGGAGAGTGAAAAATGCCCCCGCATAGTAATCAAGCTTAAGGAAAGAGCACAACCAGTGAGAATTGAGTAGTACCCTCAAAAGGAAGATAGGGAATAATTGATAGTACCAATAATTGATAGTACTGGATTGAGGGCTGTCAATAAGGTAATACAGAATTTATACCCTGTGGTAGCAAATCCATATACTTTACTAACTTGTTTAACACCTGAGCTAACCTGATTCACAGTTTTAGGCCTAAAAGATGCCTTCTGTTGCCTCCCTATCTACGAAGCCAGCAGAAAATTTTTGCATTCAAACACAACTCACATGGTCCATGTGCCTGAAGGCTTCAAAAATTCCCCACTCCGATTGGAGAACAGCTTGGAAAGACCCAGTCCCAGGAAGCTCCACAAGAGGAAAGGAGACTGTTGCAGTACGTGGATGATCTTCTAGTAGCCACTCAGACAAGGGAAGCATGTGTGGCCTGGACAGTAAGCCTTTTGAATTTCCTAGGACTCCAAGGATATGGAGTCTCAAAGAAAAAGGCACAGGTAGTGAAACAGAAGGTAATCTACCTGGGGTAAGAAGTGAGTGCTGAGCAGCAGACTTTAAGGCAGGGAAGCCATATGCCAAACCCCAAAACCCCAGACAACAAAGGAGCTCCGAACCCTCTTAGGCATGGCAGGGTAGTGCCGGCTGTGGATTTATAATTATGGACTGCTCGTCAGATCCCTCTATGCTCTTATTGCCAATGGAAACAGAGATCTCCAGGGGACAAAAGGAGCCACATGGGCCTTTTACCAGCTAGAGAGTGCCCTCATGTCAGCTCCAGCTTTGAGACTTCCAGATGTAAGTAAACCATTCTTTCTATTTTTCTATCCAAGGAATTGCCCTGAGAATACTGGCTCAGGACTTGGGTCCATACCAAAGAGCAGTTGCTTACTTGTCTAAGCAACTAGATGCAACAGCCAATGGCTGGCCAGGTTGCCTCAGAGGTGTAGCAGCAGTTGTGCTGAATATTCAAGAGGCACGCAAGTTTGCCCTAGGACAAAAAGGACTGTGCTTGTGTCCCACACAGTGTCCGCAGTACTGGCAGTAAAGGGCAGCCACTGGTTCTCACCACAGAGGTTCCTGAAATACCAGGCCATCATAGTAGAGCAAGATGATGTAGAGAGAGTAGTGACTAATATTGTCAACCCAGTTTCTTTTCTCAGTGGAATCAAGGAGAAGCAGTACACCACGATTGCCTGGAGACCATTGAAGACACTTACTCCAGGTACCCAGACTTGAAAGACACTCCTCTGGACGATGCAAGGCCCTGGTTCACTGACAGGAGCAGCTACATTGCCAGTGGAAAGCAACATGCAAAGTACACAGTGACTACCTGCAGAGAGATAATAGAGTCTGGACCCTTACCAACAGCTACCTCTGCACAAAAGGCCGAGATAAATGCATTGACCCATGCCTTAGAAATAGGAAAAGAAAATAAACATCTATACAGACTCGAAATATGTATTCAGAGACAGGCATGCACATGGAGCCATCTGGAAGCAGAGGGGACTGCTAACCTCACAAAGAAAGAAGAGACAATCCGGCTGCTGGAAGCAGTTCAGCTGCCTGAAAAGGCATATTAAGGCACACCAGAGAGTAAGCTCAGAATTGGAGGAAAGAAATGAGCTGGCAGATGGAGAGGCAAAGAAAGCAGCAAAAGGTTAAGGTAATTATGGATAGATTTTCCTTGAAGGTAAGCCAGAATACAATAATACTAATCAAAAGGGACAGGGGTGGGCTACCATTGAAAGAGAGCTAGTAATCCCTTCTCATTTTCGTGGTTACTAGCGAAGGAGGAGCACTAAAAAACACACTAGAGCCTAACTACTTAAAAGCTTTTATAAAGTGTGGCTCCTTTTCCAAAATGACCAAGGCTGCCAGTGATACAGAGTGCATTGAAATGAAGTGCTGACTTTGAAGTAGTAATTTCCACAGGCTTTCTAGAACACACATCTGATTGAAAGAATCGTTGTCAGGAATTTATATGCCACTATCACTCAGGTAAGCTGACAATGTGATCCTTGCCTCCAGACTAACCCCAAAAATAACCCTGGGCCGAAACTCAGTCAGACTGGGAGAGACCATGGGCCTAGACAGCAGTGGCAAATTGACTTTTCAGAACTCCCAAGGAAAGAAGGGTATCAGTATTTACTGGTATTGATAGATACACTTTCAAAGTGGCCAGAAGCATTCCATACAAGAACTGCCAAAGCTCGAGAGGTGACCAGGGTATTATTACAAGAAATAATACCAGGCTTCAGAGTTCCAGCCACAGTATCCTTGGATAGAGGATCACATTTCATTTCCAAAATAGTGGAACAGATTAGTGGCCACCTGGGCATAGCCTGGCAACTTGACACTCCATACCGCCCCAATCAAGCAGTCAGGTAGAGAAAATTAATCATTTGATTAAGCATCAGATTATAGGACTGGGGCAGGAAGTTAATAAAGCTGAGTTCTTTTTGAAATGCTTTATGAAAGGCCATATGGAATACAAAAGGGAATGTCCACCCACATTGGGGAGGTAACACTGGCCACCTACATGGTGGCTTTAAGCAAACAGCTCAGAGAAATTGAGAAACATGTGGCTGTAACTTGGAACAGGGAGCTAGATAGACCAGTACATAACATACAGCCTGGGGATTATGTATATGTTAAGCCTTTTGCAGAAAAGACTTTGGAACCACAGTGGGAGGGACCACTGCAAGTACTTCTCACCACCTTCACTGCAATCAAGATCAAGGAACAGAATGCCTGGATCCATCATTCTCGAGTGAAGAAGGCCCAGAAGCCCCTTGGAGAGTGACACCAGGATACATTGAACTGAGACTAAAACTTACTCGGGCAAAATGAGTGTATTGCAGTTGCGGGTAGTTCATACTTTCATTTACAGAATTGTTTTTTATGTAATTATAACTGAAGTTTTAGAACTAGAGAGTACCTCTATCCAAAGCGACGCTGAATGGCTTTGGTCCCAGGCTTTTAATCAGTATACTAGATCCATGGGAGAACTTTCTGAGATAAAAGATTTAAACCTATCCACTGTAATAATCCATGGGTGTCATGGTTTGACACTGGCACAATGCCCATGCCTCCAGGAAAGTACCCTCTCCCTGGTTTCTGCTGTGAGATGTGACCAGGAATAAGTAAAGCAGGCTCTCATTTGGAAATAAAGAAAACTTTATTAACTAAACTACAAGAAGATAACTAAACTACAAGAAAATAACGAAACTACAAGAGGGAAAAAAAAAACCACACAAGGAAATTGAAAACTTCACAAATACATCTCCTCCTCCCCAACTCTCCAATACAATACATTCCGCAAATCAACTCTCGGTCTGGCACCACCCTTCAAACAATCAATCTTCAGTTCATTAAGGAGAAGGAGTCCTTCTTGCACCATGGGCTTTCTGTCACATGTAGCACCGCCTGGAGATCATTTGCCATCGTGACATGTTCCTTCTATGCCCAGTGCTCTCACCACTGTGCATGGACCAGGGCTGCTTCTAGGGTTCCTCTTTTAAGGATGCCTTGTCTCATTCCAAAAAAGGCAGTTTCAACTTCAGGACACCTGCCCCCCCCCACATTTTTTGCAGCCCCTGGGGCTAAGGGGTACCCATACGGAACCCTCCTTGTTCTCAGGCCTGGCCTCCCCCTGGAATCCAGTCTCTGTATCACGAGGAAACAGTCCATGGCTATACAAAAAAGAGTACAGCAAAAAATGCCACTCCATCTTCTCCATTCCACCAACATCTCTCTCTCTGGCCCAGACCTTCATCACTTGCCCATTTCCTTCTTCATCCTCTACTCTTATCTCTTTTCTAGGAAGGGTTAATGTTCTGTAAAGTTTTCATTGTCCACAAAGGTTTAAAAGCTCCTACAAGCGGCTGGACTCTTTCTCGGTGCACCCCCTCTTCTTCTTCTCAGCCGCGCTGCCTGCTGCTGGCACATGTGTGTCAAGTTTCAAGGTAACACAGTGTCGTGGTTTGACCGGAAATGGGACATCTGGGATATGTTGTTTTTGCTGTGGTTACCAATGGGTGTTCGGATTTTAAGATAAGCACCTGGTTTGACCAGTGGGGTATTGGATCCGCCTCTTGAGACTACAAAACCAAGGAGTTAAAAGCAGGGCTCTTTCCTTTAGAGCCCTCTTGGGATTTCCGACGGGAAGAAGTTGGGTCTCTCTCCCCCGGCCCAGTTGCTGGCTGGGCTGGGGGAGGGGAGGGCCACGTGGTCCACCTACGGTAGGCCGGACTCGGTGGAAGAGTGGAGGGAGCATTGAGTGACCTGTTTATTTCTCCCCCCCCCCCCCCCACCCCGCCTTTTTGGAGACAGAGAGAATGCAGCCTGTGCTTGAACTGTTACCTTGAAACTTGATATCATGTGCTGGCAGCACGTCTGGGAGGAGAAGGGAGGGGGGGCAGCGAGCAGCCCAGCGGCTTGGGAGAGCCTTTAACCCTTGTGGATAGTGAGAACTTCACGGAACACTACCTTTCCTAGAAAAGGGATAAGAGTGGAAGATGAAGGAAGAAACAGGCCAGTAAGGGGCTCTGGCAAAGAGAAAGAGAGATGTTGAAGGAATGGAGGAAGATGGAGTGGCAATTTTGCTGGACTCTTTTGTTGTATATCCATGGACTGTTTCCTGGTGATACAGAGGCTGCATTGCAGGGGGAAGCGGAGGCTCGGAGTCAAGAGAGTTTGGTGTTGAGACCCCTCGGCCCCAGGGGGTATAGAAGAAATGGGGGGGACAAAGGTCCCAGAGATGAGACTGTGCTCTGCTTGGAACAAGATGAGGCATCCTTAAAAAGGTCCACCCTGAAAGCTGGCCTCTGCCCCATCCCATGCCTGGTGGTGAGAGCACCTTGGCATGGAAAGGAGATGTCACGAGATAGCAAGACTCCGGGCGATCCTAATTGTGACAAGAAGTCCGTGGTACAAGGAAGGACTCCGTCTACTCTTCATGAGCTGAAGATTTGATTTTCTAAAGGGTGGTGCCAGACAGAGTGTGGATGATTTTGGGAAATGTAAATGTATTGGGGATCTGGTAGGAGGAGGAGGGGGAAGTGTTTCTGTGTAGTTTTCATTTTCCTTGTGTTTTTTTTTCCTTTTTCCTTTGTAGTTTAGTTTTTGTAGTTTAGTTAATAAAGTTTTTTTCCTTTTTCCTTAAGCTGGAGCCTGCTTTGCTTATTCCTGGTCACATCTCACAGAAGACATCAGAGAAAGTGTATTTTCATGGGGGCATTTGGCCTTGTGCCAGTGTCAAACCTTGACACACAGTCACAAGCACAGGCTGCACTCTGTCTCCAAGGAGGAGGGGGGGGTGGGGGGACGGACGGGCTGCCCGGTGACTCCCGGTACTTCTTTCTTCCACCCTTCCACCCTCAGGGGGGCCAGGCCTACCTCTCCTGGGAGGTGTGGCTTTGCCCCTCCCCCGCCCAGCAGGACAGCTGGGCAGGGGAGGTCTGACCTGCTTCCCTAGCCGGAAATTCAAAGAGAACCTCCCAGGGGGGAGCCCTACTTTTAACACTGTGTTCTCAGAGGCAGATCCGATGTCCCAATGGCCACACTAGGTGCCAATAATAAAATCTGAGCACTCATTGGTGGACCACAACATATCCCAGAAAACCTACTTCCTCAAACCATGTCACTCTGTCCCTACCCCCACCCTGGCACTCAGAGCAGCCTTGTGCAAATCTGAGCTCCCTCCAGCTCAGGCTGCACCTGCAGCTTTCAGCTCCTTGGCTCCAACTCCCACCTGCTTTCCTTGGAGAAGGAGCTGCCTGAGACACAGAGGAATGTTGATTTCTTGTCAGCCAACAAAGCCAAGGGAAGGCACAGCTCCATCAAATGCAAAAGTCATTCTTCTCCCTAGATCTGCCCTGCCCCTGCTCCCCACAGCCTGTCCTGTTTCCTTCATCCCTGCATTGCCAGGGACTTTCTGGGACAAGGGAGCTCTGCTCTGGCTATGGAGGGAGGTACAAATGCAACCTGGAGTGGGAACCACAACTCATCAGGTTTGTGTCCTTTGAGGAATCAGGAACTGGTTAGACTCAGAGGCACAGAAATGTTACTCTTTATTGCACACATAAAATATGTGAAAATAATAAAAATTGATAAATATAACAGCACTTCCCTCAGCTCCTTGTGATATCCCAGCAAAATCTGACATGTCCACCACCCACAGGGATGGCCATACAGAAAGGATTTTAGGCAAAAACTTAAGAAGAAATTAGAGAAAAGATAAAAATACAACTAAGATGCTGAGTAAGGAGTTATTTAAATTCCTGAAAGATTGGGCAACTCCCTGAAGCTCAAAGCATGAAGCCAGTAAAGGAAGACACATTGGAATGACCAGAGAAAAGGAGCAGGAGGAAATCTGGGAGCAACAGGAAGGACATAGATCAAGCTGCTCTAAATGAACACATGTTCTTAGACGTGGCCATTTAAACGGGAGAGCTGGAAACAGCTGAAGGAAGAGGGCCATGAAATATTAGACTGAATGTTGGTGGAAAAAGGTAGAAGGGAAGATCAGTGTTTCTTCTCCTGCCATCAGTAGAAGAATCCAGTAGATCCAGGAAATTCCTGTTCCTGGCAGGAAAACTTTGCCATATCTTAAAAGTACTCAAATGTCCCAGATAATAACGATTTGCTTGTAATTTGCTTGTATACTATGAAACTCACTGGTAGTGACACCTGTGCCACTTTCCAGGCAGACATCCATTGTGTGCCCATGAACAGGAAGTGCCACTTGTGCCCTGAGGTGCCCAGCTGGGATTGGATCTCTCCAAGAGCACCTGAGGGAGAGCAGAGCACCTTGCAAGCTGCAGGTCCCTGACAGCCCCACAGGGCTCCTGTCCCATCAACATCTGCTCTGCTCCAGTCTGAAACAGGGCCCAGCATGCTGCCCGGATCATCAGAGACCTGAGGTGTGTGCTGGAATCAATGCCCTCCCCATCCTGCACCAGCCCTGCATTTCCCTCCTGCAGCCTTGGTCTCCAGCACAGCCATGGAGGCTCTTTGGGCTCTGGACTGTTCCTGCAGCCCCCAAGGGCAGCTGAGCTCTGCCTTTGGCACAGTCAGGCCTGGCCAGCGCAGGCCATGCTCAGCAATTGCTTGTGTGTGCCTGACCTTGCTGTCAGCCCCAGCAGCGGCTTCGTGGCTCCTTTGTGGCCCTGTGCTGGCCCAGCCATGGTGGCCCAGCCCCTGTGCAGGCCCAGCCCAGGCCAGGAGCATTGCAGCTGGGAACAGCCCCTGTGCCGTGGTGCCCACAGCAGCCTTGGGGCTCTGTGCCCCATGGCCTCCCTGCTGGGCAGCCTCTGCAAGCTCCTGCAGAGCCTGTGGCACCTGTGGGGCTGCACAGACAGCCCTGCCCCAGGCTCTGCCAGCCTCTGGGCCAGCAGAGAGGCAGCCAGGGCTGGCCATGGCTGGGAACTGGCCCTGAGCCCTGCAGGAGGATGGAGCTGGGCCACAGCCAAACTCAGCCCAGGCCAAAGCTGGGCTCAGCTGCCAGGGCTGCCAACACATGGGCACAGAAGCTGGTGCTGACAAATGTCCTGGGCCCCCTCCCTGCTCTGTCCATGCCACCAAGGGCACAGAGCAGCCTCCTCTCTGGGCCACTTGCCTGTTTGCAATGCCTTGCACAGGTGCTGGCCCTGCCCCACAAGGCCTGGCCTGAGTCCTGCCCCTGCACGCTCAGCCAGGCTGAGATGGACACTGATGGTTTCTGGGCCAGGCTCTCTGTGCCCAGCCCAGCTCCCTGCAAGCTCTGCCAGCTGCCCTGAACTCTGGGCAGCAGCAAGAGCCTCTCCCCAGCCCAGCCCAGCCAGCTCTGGCCCCACAGCTCTGCTCAGGCCAGGCTGCTCTGGGCACTGCCCCACGGCCTCAGCCCCTGGCAAGGGCACAGCAGCAGCTGCAGTTGCCGCAGGACTCAGCCCCAGCCATGGGGGAAGGTGCTGGGCCAAGGCCAAAGGAGGCTCTCTGGCGGCCCTGCTGCCCTTGGGCTGAGGTGCTGAGAGCTCTGCAGCCCCTGCTGCCATCCCATTTGCCCAGGGCAGCACAAGAGCCTCGCAGCCCTTGGGGCCCTCAAAGGCTGTTCCTGCTGCAGGCCCAGGGCCCATCCCAGAGCTGGGCAGCCAAAAAGCTGTGCCCATTTGTGTTCATTGCTGCTCTGATGGGGATGGATCCTCAGCCACTTCGAGGTTGCTGTTGAACTTTACTATTCCAGAGGCCCCTTCTTTCTAGAGCTCTTCAGTTCAAGAATTCAGTGGAAAAGGCTCATATATTTGTGATATGTCAACAAGCGAATAAGAAAATCATGAGGAAAACACCCAGAGGAGGGCAAGTACTAGCCTTATGTCCCTTTCCAATTATCCAAGTAGACTTTACTGAGCTTTCCCAGGTACAACAGTGGAAGATTTTTTCCAGTGATAGTAGATCATGTGACTCATTGGGAAGAGGTGGTACCCACTGTGAAAGCCAATGCCAATGTTGTGAGTAAAACAGTTCTACAACCAATCATTCCCTGATATGGGATGGCAAACAGGATTGATTCAGAGAGGGGAACTCATTTCACATTGAAGATATTGCAGAAAGTTGTTCTGGCCCTGGAGTTAAATAGGAATTACACACTCCATGGCATCCACAGAGTTCCAGTTAGGGTTGAGAGAATGAATCAAGCTCTTATGTTAGCTCTAGTTAAGCTAATGACTGAAACCCAAATGTCATGGATAAAATGTCTCCCTTTTGCCTTATTAAGAATTAGAACCCAACCCCAGTCAGATCTGAGGGTGTCATCCTATGAAATGATGTTTGGATTACCCTTCCTGACCTCACCCTAGAAGGTTGCCACCTATGAGGAAGGGGAAGCCAGTGCAAAGAAATAAGTTATGTCTATAGCACAAACCTTAGAAGGACTAAGACATAAAGGGGCAATTCCTCAAACTACCACCCTGGATTTCAGAATCCATAATAATAATCCTGGGGATTGGGTGATGATTAAGTCATGGAGAGATCAGCCACTAACTCCTCAATGGGAAGGTCCCTTTCAGGTACTGCTCACCACTGAATTGGCTGTGCGAACTGCAGAGTGGGGATGGACTCATGCCAACAGAGGCAAAGGCCCACTAGAAGAACCCAAAGAGTGGACTGTAACATCCAGGCTGGGTGAAACAAGATTGACTCTCAAGCAGAGACTGAAAGACAACCAGAAAAATACCAAGACGCCCCAAAGCAGAGTCACACTTCCCCCAACCAGCTTGAGAACTGTCTTCCTGTTTTCATGGGTGAGAATTACCAGCATGTGTTGAGGAGAAGTACACATGGGGATATAAAAGGTAATGGGACAGCTTCTTTAGGCAAAAAAGTAAAGGAAGACTGGGTTGGCCCCTTTGTTTGCTACCAAGAAGGTAGCATCAACCCCGTAGGCATGGTAAGATGGGGACAAAAGGCCATACCAGACCTCTGTCATTCATCAGTTGTTTTTTAATTCAACAGGGACTGAAGGACAAGACTGAGTTGGCCTCTGTACTGACCCCTAAGATACACTGACTATTGGTAGCAGCCACATAGACACAGTAGATGGGAGTCAAAGCCATACCGGATCTCCGTGATGCCCTTTTGTCCATTCCAATTAAGTGTGTCTAAGGAAAATTTGAGGTTTGAGGTTTTTTCTCCTTTTCCCACTGTCCTTGCCCATATCAACAGATGCTGGTATGACTCATTCAAGAAAGAGAGAAAATTTTTTTGCTTCATTATTTGAGCAAAATGACTTAGAGAAAAAGAAAAGGGGGGGTTGTTATAGATGATTAATCCTATGGTTGACTCTCACAATTAAGAGGTGAATATTGAGTATATGTTAAGAGAAGTTTTGTAGATGTATAGTTATCCTTCCCCTCCCCCTTGCATTGTTATCACAGGATGGCCTCAGTAGTTGGGACATTTGGGAGGGTTGGCTTGTTACTATGGCCGCACCTGACCTCCAATCAAGGTGTAAGACAATGATCTCCACCACTGGACAGTAAAGAAGTAGTCGATTGACAAGATTTTGGGAGGGGCTAGAGGTGTAAAAGACAGAGCATTCGTTTTGTGGAAAACCACATGACGACTGAATCCTTTGCTTCTGGTGCTGTATCCTTTTCTGTATTCAGTATTCTGCTGTATTTTGGTCTTAATAAAGCATTTTTTTTGAAAGTAAAAATTGTTTCTCACGTGGCGTTGGGGAATGTGAGGCAAGGATGTTCACACTGGGTCAGCTCTCAAGGTAAAACTTCTCTGACCTGGCCAGACCTCCTTAGGTGTGGCCCTACATCAATATCAATCACAGCATGCTGAAATCACTTCTTCTCTAAAGAAAACAGTAATAAAATACACTGTTTAAAATAGGATTACATATTTTTTAGAACCTCTTTGAAATATTTCGCCATAACTATAAAAGGAAACCTTCCAAATGAATTACATGAGATCAGAGGAAAATCAAGGCAGAGCCATGGTTTGTCAGGACTTGCTTGATCCTAATGAGCCCCGTGGTGCATTTGGAGCTGAGCGCTGGAACTTCAGGGCCTGAGAGGAGATGGCACAAACCTTTCTAAAAGTCAAAGTCAGAAGAAAACCCCAAAGTGTCTCGAGGCATGAATGGGTCCCACTGAGGTCCATCCCCAACAGAGGCTCCACATGGATTCCTTGGAGGAGAGAATTGGAGGCCAGGATTGCACAACAAGTCTCTCAGATACTCAGTGTGGAAAGAAAAATCCAAAGCACCTTAAAAACCTTGACTATCTTAAAGTATTAATGAGCCCCACTGAGTGTCAGTACAAAGCTCTCAAGGGACTCGTTAAAGCAGATAATTGGGGCCATGATTTCACAAACATCTCACAGAGTCTGCATCAAAGGGGAAAAACCAAATACCTTAAAATAACTGGAGTACCTTGAAGCATTAATGAGACCACTGAGTGCCATTGCCTATAAAGCCTCTCCAGGGACTAATTACAGCAGATAATAGGAGGCTGTGGCTGCACAATCTTTCTCACAGAGTCTGTATCAAAAGGGAAACACCAAACACCTTAAAAACTGAAGTACCATGCAGAACTAATAAGCCCCACTGAGTGTTGTTACTGACAAAGCCTCTCCAGGGATTAATTACAGCAGGTAATTGGAGGCTATGATTGCACAAATCTCTCAGAGACTCCAAGGCAAAAAAAAAACCCAAAAAAAATTCTTTGAAAATGCTGCAGTCCCTGAGAGCATTAGGGAGCCCCCAGGGCCATTCCTGAGCAAGGCTCTCCAGGGACTCCTTCCAGCAGATCCTTGAGGCCACTGAGATGTGGGCTAGAAGGGGAATGCTGAGGGCAGGACAAGGGGCTGACAGTGCCCAGCCTGGCTGGGGCTGTGCCAGGAGGCCCCAGGGCCTCAGGACAAGGTGTATCCTCACAGCCCTTGGTGGCACAGACCCTGCTGCTGTGCCCCAGGGCACCAAGACTTGGCTTCTCTTTGTCCCCACCTGTCATCACTGCCCGCAGTTCTCTGCTCTGCCTGGGGCCTGGGGACACTTTCTCAGTCGTGCTTCTCAGTGGGACCCATTAAAAGTCCAAGAAAGTCTGGAGTTGGATTCTGCCTTGGAGCTCTGGAGAGCTTTCTTCAGCTCCCTCTCAGGGACTGATGTTCAGGGCCACAAAGCCCCAAAGGCTCATTAAAGTCCTTGTGCTGTGTCTGTGCTGCTGAGCTGGGCTGCGCTCCTGGCACAGAGGCAGCTCCTGGTAACCAAGAAGAGCTTCAAAAGCACATTTCTCTTGATGAGAAGCTCTTCTGCCAGCCCAGCAGGGCTGGGACACTGCCTGCAGCCACCCTGGGCACAGCACAGAGGCACAGAGAGCTTCAATCATTCAGGGCTGGGAAGGTGCTGAGAAGTGCCTGGGGCAGAACCACTGCCAGCCCTTGGCCCAGGAACCTCTGGCTGCAGGACAATGCAGCAGCAGCTCCTGGAGCCATCTCCTAAAGCTGGAACATCCCAATGCCTACAGACTCTGTGAGTACATTCTCTGATTGTCTCTTGTGCAGAGCAGCCAGGGGTGCCCGGGGCTGTCCTGCAGAGCAGGGTCCTGCAGCCCCGGGTGCTGTGCTGGGGCAGGGACTCTGCTGCCTGCCAGGGACAGCTCTCAGCCAGCCCTGGCAGCTGCTCCCAGCAGTGGGGGACAAGATCTGGGTGGAAGGAGAGAGCTCGTAAGGCTTGGAAGTGTTCTCCTTGTGTGTTGTGGATGCTGCATTGATCAGGACTGCTCCCAGCATAGCATTTAACTGCAGAACATTTTCAAGTAGATTTTAGAGGGGGCACAGCAAGGCAGAGGCTGCATAAAAGGGAAAATCCTGCTTTATTAATCTACTGCACTGGGTTGCATGGATGAGAAATTGAACATAGATATTATTCTCTCAGTTCAGGCATAGAATTTATAAAAAAAACCCTCTCAGATCTGAATAAACCACGCAGTGACAGACATCAGCACAGGGCCCCTCACAGGCAGCATCAGTGTTGCTTTTACAGTCTCCTCAGGGTTCCTCTGAAGTTTTCATCAGAGCCTGCAGAGCCAGAGCTGCCGCTGGTCAGTGCCAGAGCTGGGAGGGGTCTGCAGGGCAGAGCTGAGCTCCCAGGGCTGGGCTGGGCTCTGGCAGCACTGGCAGGGCCCAGCCCTGGGCACAGGGAAGCAGCTGCTGGCAGGGACAGCTCCAGGCAGCAGAGCCCTGGGCAGGGAGTGGGGGACAAGAGCCCCCAAGCTGTGCTGGGATAATTCAATTCCTCTCCAAACCCAATTATTCTGTCATTACTATTTTACAGATCCCCATGCGAAGGGACAGCAAATGTCCAACAACAGCTCCATCAGGCACTTCCTCCTGCTGGCATTGGCAGACACGCGGCAGCTGCAGCTCCTGCACTTCTGCCTCTTGCTGGGCATCTCCCTGGCTGCCCTCCTGGGCAACGGCCTCATCATCAGCGCCGTAGCCTGCGGCCACCACCTGCACATGCCCATGTTCTTCTTCCTGCTCAACCTGGCCCTCAGCGACCTGGGCTCCATCTGCACCACTGTCCCCAAAGCCATGCACAATTCCCTCTGGGACACCAGGAACATCTCCTACATAGGATGGGCTACACAGGTCTTTTTCTTTCTGTTCTTCATTTAAACAGAGTTTTATCTCCTGACCATCATGTGCTACGACTGCTACGTGTCCATCTGCAAACCCCTGCACTACGGGACCCTCCTGGGCAGCAGAGCTTGTGCCCACATGGCAGCAGCTGCCTGGGCCAGTGGCTTTCTCACTGCTCTCATGCACACAGCCAATACATTTTCCCTGCCCCTATGCCATGGCAATGCCCTGGGCCAGTTCTTCTGTGAAATCCCACAGATCCTCAAGCTCTCCTGCTCCAAATCCCACCTCAGGGAACTTAGGCTTCTTGCTGCCAATGTCTGTTTAAATTTCGGTTGTTTTGTGTTCATTGTTTTCTCTTATGTGCAGATCTTCAGGGCAGTGCTGAGGATCCCCTCTGAGCAGGGACGGCACAAAGCCTTTTCCACCTGCCTCCCTCACCTGGCCGTGCTCTCCCTTTTCCTCAGCACTGGCACATTTGCCTACCTGAAGCCCCCTTCCATGTCCTCCCCATCCCTTGATCTCACCTTGTCAGTTCTTTATTTGGTGGTGCATCTAGCCCTGAACCCCCTCATCTACAGCCTGAAGAACCAGGAGCTCAAGGCTGCTGTGAGGAGTATGATGACGGGATGGTTTCAGTCATTGGCCTGACTGCTGGCCAATCTCTGCAAATCACTTGCAAAAAAAGTCATCTTTGATACTTTCTGTTGGTTCAGTAGTGAGAGTTTTTTTTTTCTTTATTTTTCTTTTTCCATATTGTCTAAAAAGAAATGTCATATTTATTCCATTTCTCATTTTGTTTCTCTCCACCTTCACTGTGGCCAGAGATTGTGTCCATGAGGGGCTGTGCTCTTGGTGGCTTTAAATGAACTAAAGAATCTCCAAGCAGAGTTTCCTGCAGAGATGCCCTTTTGTTGCCTTCTCTGGAGGTGCAGCAGCAATGTCTGTGTGCAGAGCTGGGGGCAGAGCAGTGCTGGCCCAGCAGCTGTGCCCAGCAGCAGCAGCACTTGGTGTTGCCAGTGCTGCTGTCGTGGCCCTGCCCCGCTGCCCTGGTGGCCCTGGTGTTGCTGCAGGGCCTGAGTGCTCTCGGGGCCGGGCACAGCCCTGGAGGTGGCAGTGCCGGGGCTGCAGCAGGGACAGGCCATGGGCACTGCTGGGGCAGCGCTGACGTCTCAGGCCAGGCCCTGGGGGCTCCAGGCTCCTTGCCCAGGCTCTCTCAAGAAAACAGCCAGGCCAATTCTCAGCACAGAAAAGCCCTGTGAGCAGCCCCAGGCTGGCTGTGGGCAGGCTGGGGGCAAAAAGCATGGCTGGTGCTGTGCAAGGGCCCTGGTACAGATGGGAAGGAGCAGCAGAGCAGGGGCTGATCCATCCCCAGTGTGCTGGACAGCCCAGGGCAGCATCCCAGAGCGTCCTGATGGAGCTGCCAACAACATCCCCCCTCTGCAGGCCTGGCCTCTCCCCCAGCTCACACAGGTGCCCCATCCTTGCAGGCACAGATAGAGCAGCATTGGCTCAGCAGCCCCTGTTTGCATTGCACAGAGCAGGCAGGAGCAACCCCCATGCTGTTGCTGTGGGGACATGAACCTGAGGGAGCACAAATGCCATCAGCCCCTGGGGCCAGCAAGGGCTGGGGGACACCAGGGAAACCACTCAGCTTTGTCCTGGCCTCTGCAGTCAGCCAGAAAGTTTGTTCCCATCAGGTGGAGTTTCCGGTCCCACTGCAGACGCTGTTGCTCAGAGCCAGGGCTGCCTGGCAGCCACTCCCAAACACCCTGAGCATTTCCTTTGCTTCACCTTTGCTTTCTTTGCTCTGTATGGTACAAATTCTATCCTATTGCCAACACTTGTCCCCTCCCCTGCAAACAGCCCATCCCTGTTTGCCCTTTCCTTTCTGGCCCCACTCCCCATTGCAGTTCCTGACTTGGCCCCATGGGAACATCTCTTGGGCAGGAAGATCATCCTACAAGTGCTGCAGGAATTGTCTGCAGGCTCCTGTAGTGCCTGGTGCTGCTCCCTTGCCAGAGGGAACCCCAGGCCAGGGGGGCACATCTGGGCTGCTGTGTCTGGCTCTGGGGTTCCCTGTTCTGGGCAGTGAGGAGGAGCTGCAGGGGCTCTGCAGGACTGACAGGATGGGCTTTGGGGCTGGCAGGAGAAGCTGAGGGACCTCAGCTTCTCCTGAGTCTGGCCAGGCCTGACTGTGCCAAAGGCAGAGCTCAGCTGCCCTTGGCAGCTGCAGGAACAGTCCAGAGCCCAAAGAGCCTCCATGGCTGTGCTGGAGACCAAGGCTGCAGGAGGGAAATGCAGGGCTGCTGTGGGATGGGGAGGGCATTGAATTCCAGCACACACCTCAGCTCTCTGATGATCTTGGCACCGGGCTGGGCCCTGTTTCAGACTGGAGCAAGAGTGACACAAAACTACAACTAAGATGCCTTTGTCTATATACCTTCCTTTATGGCAATCCCTTGTTGATAGTGGACATGTCAGATGTTGCTGGGATGTCACAAGGAGCTGAAGGAAGAATTGGGATGTTTCTTAAATTTTATCATGTTCACATTTTTTATGTTGGCCATGAAGAAAAACATTTCTGTGTCTCTGAGTCTCACCAGTTCCTGGTCCCTCAAGGGACACAAATCTGATGAGTTGAGATTCCCACTACAGGGGCTGCACTTGTACCTCCCTCCATAGCCAGAGCAGAGCTCCCTTGTCCCAGAAAGTCCCTGGCAATGCAGGGATGAAGGAAACAGGACAGGCTGTGGGGAGCAGGAGCAGGGCAGAACCAGGGAAGAGTAATGACTTTTGCATTTAATGGAGTTGTGCCTTCCCTTGGCTTTGTTGGCTGACAACACATCCCTCTGTGTCTCGGGCAGCTCCTTCTCCAAGGAAACCAGGTGGAATTGGAGCCAAGGAGCTGAAAGCTGCAGGTGCAGCCTGGGCTGGAGCGAGCTCAGATTTGCACAAGGTTTCAGGGCTTGGATGGGGGAAATGGTGGAATGGGGTTAGGGACAGAGTCTGATTGATTGTCAGCCATGAAGGGTCTTGATTTTCATATTTATTCAAACTGCATAAGGAGGTACTTGGATTCCGTGTCAGTTGGAGACTGCACATATCAGTTTATTAACAGGGGAAAAAAAACTAAACAGGACCTAAAAAATGGAGTGTGGAATGTGGCTGGGAAAGCTCTGCCTGGGCTGTGCCAAGCAGGACACACAAGCCTGACTCCCATTCCCCAAACAATCTCTCAAGGAGGCATTTAAAAGGAATTCGAGTTGTTTGTGTCCGCTGAGCTGGACTCCCTGGAGAAATACCAACAAGACATTCTCAGGAGCTCAAAACAACAAAACAGCCTTTACTAGCAACTTTAGAAAATCAGAGAAGCTTTGGCAAAAGGTTTAATAGGACATTCAATCAAAAAATGAAAAAACACTTCCCAAAGCATGAATTTGGCCCATTCAACTTCACAAACTCTAAGCCTGTTCAATTTTAAGTTACTCAAAATTTGAGAGAAGAGGGAATTAGAGAGAAAGACAAATAGGATACAGAGAAGCACACACGCAGCTACCAACTCCTGCATTCCAGCACTGCTCAGATAGAAATTCTAAGAGGAGGTAGGGTCAAGATGTGTGCTTACCTTGGGATCAGCCTTAAATACCCCTTGGTCTTCCTGGGCCCTTCCCCCAGGTGGGACTTGGGCTCATTTGGTCCCTCAGGAGCTGGGCTGGGGCTGCAGAGGTGGCTGTGGAGCATTGCCTGTGCTGTGCCAGGGACTGGCAGACACTGCTGGGCTGGGATAGAGGCTCAGGGGGGATTGGGGTTCCAGGGCAGGGCAGTGCTGGGGTTCTAGGGCAGGGCAAGGCTGGACCTGCCCCTTCCTCCCTCACACACAAAATGTTTCAAGCCAAGAATCTCCTCCAGTCTGCCACAACAGGGAATGTTGGAGGTGGAACCCAAATTTGCCCATGAGCAGCTGGATAAGAAGGACAGGCCTTTTCCATAGCACAGAGCCCCAGTGTTTGGAAGGCAGGTGAGAGCCTCACTAGGCCAAGGCCAGCCAGACTTGTCAGGAATGGCAGATTTTGTCTGGGTGTCATCTTTGGATTAAGGGAATTTTGAGATGGAACCCAATCTCGGCCATGGGTGCCTGGAGCAACTGGCAGTGACTGAGTCTACACTGAGGGCAACAGGGATTGACTGGGACCATGCTGGGGGAGACTGGGATCAGAGTGAACTCATACTGGGATCATATTTGGAGTGACTGGGTCAATGCTAGGTGCCACTGAGAGCAACTGGGATCAGATTGGGACCGGCTAGGACCATGCTGGGAGTAACTGGGATCATACTGGGAGGAAATGGCACCATGCTGACGGTGACTGTGGTCATTCTGGGATGATACTGGAAGTGACTAGGTGAAGGCTGTGGGCAACTGGGATCATGCTGGGGCAACCAGGATATACAGGAAGTGACTGGAATCATGCTGGAGGTGACTGGAAGCTACTGGGAGTGAATAGAAACACACTGGGGGCAACTGGGATATACTGGGTGAGACCAGAAGTGACTGGGATCACAGAGGAACCATAAAGGAAGTTAGTGGAAGAATACTGGGAGTATCTGGAAGTGAGTGGAATTATACTGGGTAACTTAGAATGACTAGGACCATACTGGGGGCAAATGGCACTGTACTGAGAGTGACTGGGTTCATACTGGAATCATAGTGGGAGGGACTGGAACCATACTGGGAGTGCCTGGAAATATAGTAGGGGTGAATGGGAACACCTGAGACCATGCTGGGATCATACTGGGAGTGACCGTGATGATACTGGGATCATACTGAGTGTAACTGGAAGTGACTGGGAGCATCCTGGGGGTGACTGAGAACCACAGGGCCCATGCTGGGAGTGACCTGGGGGGAACTGGGGGAATTGGCCCAGCTGGGGCTCAGGGTTGATCTCCCCCAGGGCTGCCCTGGGTCCTGCTGCCACCCCTGGCCCCACAGAGCCGAGGGAAAAGGGACAGCTTAGGGACAGGGGACACGGACGAGGACAAGCTGAAGGACAGGGGACAGCTGAGGGACAGGGGACAGCCACAGAACATGGCTGTCCCTGGACACTGAGGGATGAGGGACACTGAGCTCCAGCACTTTGGGCTGTTCCCTTGGTCTGCCCGCACAGGCCCAGGGGCAGAATCCCCTCCAGGAACTGTTGTTTGCTTTGAGCTTTGCTCTGGAATTTTCCCCAGGAGCCCCTGCAGCGGCTGCAGCCGGGCCGGGTGCCCGGGGCCACCAAAGCTGCTCCGGCAGTGCCCTCCTGCCCCAGGCAGGGACAGAAAAGCCAAGGAAAGGCTCGTGCTAGGCTCAGGACAGGGACAGGGCACTCCCCTGGTGCTGCCACGCGCACAGCAGAGCCGGCCTGGGCAAAGGATTGGGATTGATGTCCCATGGAATCCCAGCAGGGATTACTTCTCATTGCACTGCTGGCATTGCATTGGTCATCCATTCAAATCATTTCCCCATGGAATTCCCATGGCAGTGGGTTAGGGGGGGATCCATCCATGGAATTTTCACTCGACTGGAATGAGAGTGAGATCTGGCCATGGAAATTCCATGGCAATTCCTGCATTCCCAAGTCCCCCATTGCTGAATCCCCCATCCTCATAGGAATTGCCCTTCCCCTCCCACACCCACCTTTGTGCTCCAGAGCCACCCAACCCCATCTGACATATTTCCACCCAGGTGTGTCCCAGGTAATGCTTCATCTGCTCCACCATGATCCCTTTGGATTCCCAGCTGATTCAGGTGGCACCATTGGACACTGCAAAGCTCCTGGATCGCAGCTGGAAGGAGATGAAATCCCAGCCCTTGTAGCCATACCGGTGGGATCCATAGATGCTCCATTGGACAGGAGGTCACAGCTGGAAACCACTTGCAGCATGTGGAGACCTGAGAAGGATAGAACAGATCCATGGAATTGTGTCCCAGCCCCAGGGAGCCCCTTGGATTCCCATCCCAGCCCCACATATCCCCCCCATCCCCAGAGATCAAATCTCAGCCCCTCAGAGCCCTCCATTCTCACAGATCCCAACCCAGCCCAGGCTCCCCCCACTCCCCCCACTCTGGTTGTACCCGCCCCGTCTCCAGGGAACTGTCGGCCACGGGCCGGGTCCTGTCCTTGAGCCAGTGCTGGATATCCGAATATCCCAGCCCTGGCTATCCCAGTATCCCAGCGCTGGCTATCCCAACATCCCGGCCCTGCCTATTAAAATATCCCAGCTCTGGCTATCCCAAAATCCCCGCCCTGGCTATCCCAATATCCCAGCTCTGGCCATCCCAGTATCCCAGCTCTGGCCATCCCAGTATCCCAGCTCTGGCAATCCCAATATCCCAGCCCTGGCTATCCCAGTATCCCAGCCCTGGCCATCCCAATATCCCAGCCCTGGCTACCCCAATATCCCAGCTCTGGGTATTCCAATAGCCCAGCTCAGCTCCTCCCACCATCCCTGCTTTCTGTGGCTCTATCTGGCCCTGCTCGCTGCCCCAGTGCTCCTAGGGGGTCCTGTCCACATCCCACACAATCAAGGACTGGGGACACCCGGGCCAGGCTCCGACAGCGCCACTTCCCGGTATTGGAGGGAGGGGAGAACAGGGGGACATGGTGATTTGGGGGAGCTGGGGGGCTGAAAGTGAGAGTTTGGGGATCCAGGGGGTTCCACAGGCCAAGAAAAAGGGGGACATGATAGGGGCCTGAGTAAATATATGTATTGCAGTAAAAGATCTCTGTATTGTATAAGTGACCCTGCCCCGATTCGAGTTATTGTAAATGGGCTGCAGCTGTGATGCCCTTAATTGGGCAGCAGCTGTAACCCGCGGAGGTAGCTGGGATAAAAGGGGATGGGGCAGTCAGGGAGAGCTGGAGAGGAGTCCTAATGAAGAAGCAGGAGCAATGCTGCTGTGAAGAGCTGTGTGTGAGAAAATACTGAGAGAAGGTATGAGACTAGAAATATGAACTACAACAATACGTGTACAACAGGACATGAAGAGCTGGCAGAGCTGGGAAGGAGGTTCAGGGGCTCAGAGTCAAGGAAAGGGGTGAAGGGACTGGGAGAGCTAGGACTGGGAAAACAAAAGAGGCTACAAAACCCCAACCAGAAAAAACCTAGTCACAGCTATTAAAATCTTACCACCATGTCCCCTCTCCCCTAACACAACTAAAACAAAAAACTCCTACATCCTACAACTCATACAAAATAACCCTACAACTAACCACAAAAAAACTCAAAAACCAACCATAAAACTAATCCTAACACAACCCAACCACAACTTCCACCACAAGTTACTGGTGGGTCAGATATTAACCCTTTCAATACTTCAATCATCCCTCAAGTAAAAGAAAAAAAACAAAATAGAAACATTAAAAAAAACCCCATAAAAATGTCAAATTACTTACTTTCTTCAAGTAAGGAAGAAATAAATACCCAATAAAAAAGACGAAAAATACCCTTATCTTGAAACTAAAATCCTCTTATAATCTATAAAGGAAAAACTCTTTTTCTTTTTAACACATAAAACTATTAAAAAATTTAAATATTCAAAACAACATCAAAAAACCCCCTCCATATTAAAATAAATTATAAAATAACTGCAATTTCATATAAAGTCCAGGCAGAAAAAAAAGTAATCTAGTACCCAAAAGAGAAGATCTCTATTTCCAGAGATAAAAATATTTTAAAAAGCAGATAATAAAAACATTTACCTTTAAACAACTCACCTTTAAAACAATACCTCATAAGTCTACATGACCCACCAATAAGCTGTAAAAAAGCTTGTAGCAATAAATGAACTTCACAATAACTAAGTTCCTCATACAACTGTTATCCATGACAAAATCAAGAACCACAAAAAAATTATTTTTTCCTCCTGTAAAAAAACTCCATAAACTTAACAAGAAAAACTTCTTTCCCTAAAACTAAAAAAAGACAATTCTAGAAATAGCAAACTACTAGAAATTTTTAGTTTAGTTTCTTTACATTGTCAGGTTAAAAAAAAAATGTAAGGAAAAAAAAGTTTTCTAAAGAATTTAATTCTTACTACCTTTTTTTTAAATTTGCTTTTAACAAAATTTTCTTATACTCTTATAAAATTTTAAGCCTACTTTACCTTTCTCATAATGCTATCTCACAACAAAATAAATACATAAATAATTAACCGACACTATAACAAACCACACTCATCAATACATTAATTAAGAGATCTCAAGATTGGAAAAAATCTTAAATTAACAAACCAAAATCACTACAATGTCATGATAAACCATTTGCCAAAGTTTCTCTGATTTTCTAAAGTTGACAGTAAAGGCTGTTTGGTTGTTTGGAGCTCCTGAGAATCTCTTGCTGGTATTTCTCCAGTGAGTTCAACCACAGGACACAAACAATTGTAAATCCTTTGAAGTGTGTCTTTGAGAGAGTTGTTTGGTGGGATGGGAGTCAGAGCTTTTGTGTCCGGCTTGGCACAGCCCAGGCAGGGCTTTCCCAGCCACATTCCACACTCCATTTCCCAGCTGGAGCCACTGCTGCCTCTGAGTTGTGCTGCCCCAGCCCCAGGGACGCTCTCCTTGTCGGCCCATTCCCCCACGGTCTCTGGGCAGGGATGGCCTCAGTGGGGGCTGCTGACATCCTCAGCACCTTGGAGGCTGCTGCTGAATTTTCCTGCTCCAGAGGCTTGTTCAGCCTTCAGCTCTTCAGAGCAGGAATTCAGTGTCCCTGGGCTCATTAACATTCAGAACACCTTAGGAACCTAAGCCTCTGGAATTTGATTTAAGTGTTGATTTGATTTAAGTGTTCAAATATTTGTGGTTAATTTGATAGATTTCAGTAGTGTGTTCTAAGTGAATGCCTTATATTTAAAAAGACAGTGAGAAAACATTTTTTAGGTCCTGTTTGGGACTTTTTCCTGTTCATAAATCAGTCTGTGCAGTCTCCTATTGACACTGAATCCAAGTAGCTCCTCATGCAGTTTGCATAGATATGAAAATCAAGACCCTTCATGGCTGACAATCAATCAGATTCTGTCCCTACCCCCACCCCACCATTTCCCCCATCCAAGCCCTGGCACTCAGAGCCGCCTTGTGCAAATCTGAGCTCCCTCCAGCCCAGGCTGCACCTGCAGCTTTCAGCTCCTTGGCTCCAACTCCCACCTGCTTTCCTTGGAGAAGGAGCTGCCTGAGACACAGAGGGATGTTCATTTCTTGTCAGCCAACAAAGCCAAGGGAAGGCACAGCTCTATCAAATGCAAAAGTCATTACTCTGTGGGATATTGAATCCACTTTGCACAGCAGACAGTCTCAGAGCAATGGAAAACACCTTCTGTGCCCAGCACAGATCCCAAGGTCCCCCCAAACCCTCCCTGCCCCAATTCTGCCCAGATTTGCTCTTTGCACACACGAGTCACACACTGAAGTCAGGAGCTCCCTCCATGCCCAGAGGGAGGAAAAGAGAGAAAGGGGATGAAGAGCTCTCCTGTGCAGAGCCAAGGTCCAAGTGCTCTGGGATGTCCCAGCAGCATCTGACATGTCCACCATCCCCCAGAGATTTTTGTACAGCAACAGTTTTAGACAAAGACAAAAGAAATGGTAATTCTCTGAGATAGACACACAATTAAGATGTTGACTAATATGCTATTTATTTGACCTTCAGAAAGATTGGGCAATTCCCTGAAGCTCAAAGCTGAAACCAGTCAGCTGAAGGGCACTTGAATGACCAGAAAGCACCGGGAGGAGTGTTGAGGGTTTTTTGCAGGACAATGGACTTATGCAATATATGCACAATCCAGCCTTCATAGAAACTGAGTAAGGTCACTATTCCCTTGAGGGACACAAAAGGAGAAGAACACACTCAGAAGCAGACGGTTCAGGATGCAAAGGCAGACAAGAAAACCGCAGTGAGATGCATGAAGAAGAAAGACTATCTAAAATTACCTCAAATATCAAAATGCATGTGCAAAAAGGATTTAACCAATCACGTATTAGCCTGAGGTGTGAACAATAGAGAACAGTATAAATATGGCTTGCTTTTTGTAATAAATTGGTTTCACTTGATCATATTGATCATGGTGTGATGTCCCATTAATGATCCTCTGCACCTGGGGACCAGAAATGCATGCAAGCCTCAACCCCAAGAGACATCATGAATTCAAACAACATGGCCATTAACTGCTTTATACCAACACAGAGTAATGGCAACTAAAATGCAGTCAGAACAGGGTTTTTTCCACTCTCTCTCAAGCCCCCCGTGTTGGGCACCAAATTTTGTCCTGGTTTAGGGCAAATTTGGGAGAAAACCTCCAAAGGGGCCCCTCCAGAAAGCAAACCCACACAGCCCCTCCCCCCAACTGGTTCGGGAAGGATTCCTTGGAGAGAAGTGGAAAGAACCTGTTTATTTAACAGGCACAGCCTCCCCAGCACACAAAATGAACAATACCAGGTGATACCACTCTTTCACCACTCTGAAAAAGATGACAAATTCAGAAAGTCTCTCTTGGGAGTGGTCGCTCTGTTATCAGTCCCTCCGGTGCTGGGGCAGCTGCTGCAGCCACAAGGTGCAAACTCTCGGTGTTTCCCAGGTCCCAGTCCAGAGCAGGCTTGAGTGGTTCCAAAAAAGGGAAAGGAAAAACAGTCCAGGGAAAAATTTGGACTGCTTAGCTAAACTAACTAATGAGCAGAAGCAAAAGCAAGAGCAAGAGCAAAGCAAAAAGCCAAGCAAAAAGCAAAAGCAGCACCATGTACTGCCCTGTCTCTGTGTCCCGCCAGCCGTGGGGGAGCGGCTGATAACAAAACCAAAACAAAACTTTCCTCTTCAGAGCCAGTCTTGAAGGCACAGAACATAATATCCAGCATAAAGAGAACACATGAATGGGGATACAAGCATCATAACGTCACCCTAGGACAGCAAAGTTATTCCAAACTGCCCCCCAGCAGCCCCCTCCTCACCGATGCCATCTGCTGGGGCTGTGCCAGCTTCAAGAGATGCCTCCAGGGCCTGCATTACCTGTGTGAAAAATGCATATTGTATGACTCGTTTTTCACAAATATTAAAATGAATATTATATGTGTTGTGTTAGAAAGTTATGTTGTACGAATTTTCTTAAGTAGTGTCTTAAATCTAGTCTTAGGGTATAACATAATGTTAAAATAGAAACCATGCTATGTGAGATACTTTTTTAAAGAAAGGACTCACAGTGAGATAGCAGCCACAGGACACCTAAATCTTTCAGAGAAAGATAATTTATTGCTCTCTTATCAGAACAAACAAACTTCTTCCCGCCTGCTCTGACATGGAGATGCCGTCAAGATTCAGAGGAAGAAGCTGACACTGACCAGACAGAAATCTGTGTTTGAATGGAATTTGTGCATCATGGATGAGGTGTATGAATATGTAACAAGTTATTGTTTTTAAGGGTTGATCCTCTATTAAAATGTGTCTTTTTTCAGGCTTATTTTGCCCAGAAAAAGGTACTTGGACATCCATAACACTTTGTTCTTATTGTCTTGTATTGTCCTAAAACTCAATTGTCCAAACTTTTACTACCCTAATTATATGACTCTTTTTATAACAATTTAATTACTATTAAACTTTGAAAATTTTAAAAACAAGTGATTGGCATTTTTCACTCAGTGTCTGACACACAACATCCCATGTAGCAATGTTTCTGGGGGAGCCATTTACAACACGGGGGGGTTACAGGATGTGAAAAACACCAATCACTTGTTTTTTAAAAATTTAAAAGTAATAAAATGGTTATAAAAATAGCAATATAGTTAGAGTAATAATAATTTGGGTAATTTGGATTAATATTTGCGAAAAGCCAATCATAAAATACGCATTTTTCCCACAGGAGGACTGGGCTCCCCCAGTTATTCCCTGCACAGGCGGGACCCCTCCCTTCCCCTCAGAGCTCTCCCGCGCTGAGGGGCCGCTGCCGCTTCCCGCCCTTCGCGCCCGCCCTCAGCGGCCGCCGGGAGCTGGGGCCGCCCCGGCCGCTCTTTTATCGGAGCCATGGAGAAGGAAAACCGCTTTAAATTGTTCATGCCGCGGCGCCTGAGCGCTGGGCAGGTGTCTGCGGGCACATCCCAGGTGAGCGCTCGGCCGCGGGGCCGCTGAGGGCGGCCCATACCACACCCCCCCCCGGCCGCCCCCTCGGGCTGTGCTGCTCTGGAGGCCGCGACTGAGGAGGGGACGGGGGGAAAGCGCAGGGCCCTTCCCTGGGGACACGGGGACAGTGCTGGGCCCGGGGAGTGCCCCGGCAGAGCCCCGAGCTGGAGCACACACATCTGCCCCTTGCCCCAGGCTGGAGCACACACACACCTGCACCTTGTCCTGGCCTGGAGCACACACACACCTGCACCTGCATAGGCCGGGACGGCTTTTGCACTCGACTCATTTCTGTGCGTGTGCCTTGAGTGGCGTATGCACAGACATCTTCGGTTTGAATTTCAAAGACTTTTGTTGTTGTTTTCTATCAAAACTGAAGGGAATCATCTTCTCGAGTATCCGCTCTGTGTTGTCAGTCCGTGTTTGCTGTGGGTAATTCAGCCCAGAGAGCGAGCAGGGCTCTGTCGCATGCTGGGCTCTGTGTACAAATCACCAACGGGACGGGACTGCTCAGGAACTGCCTTGAGCTGTTTTATTTTCCAGCATCAGTCTCATGGAATGGTTATGATAATGGGAAGATGCCAGCAGCTCACATCCCAGGCAGCAGACAAAGAACTTAATGTTACAACTTACTTTAAAAGTAAAAAACTTTTAAATACCAATCACACAAAACAAAAGCATATTGACAGCACTTCTACCCAACCATTATACGCACATGTACCTTTGGTTAAAACAATGCTTGCTTATTTTGAATACAATACCTGCTTGTAAGCCTTAAAACACAATGCACACAGCTCCATTCTTAAGCTTTAAACTTCTTAATACCTCCCTAGATAAACCTTTCTGTAACTTAGGGAGTTATTCTGGCCAAGCGTTAATATACAGACCATTGTTCTATTTGTCCTTACTTTTCTACTTCTTACATAATTTTTCCACTGACCTATCTCATGGCTGCTGCTTGGCTCTGATCACAGTTCTGCTGTCTCCGAGGCCTGCCTCTTGCAGCTTTCCCAAACCCCTCTGATTTTATGGATTCCCATAGGCCCCGCTCAGATCCTCACACTGGCATTGGTGTCTTGGTCTCGCCAGATCAGGTGTGCAGTGAAAATGTTCTGTCCCCACGCTGAGTTATGGGAATGCAACAAGTTATTTTTTCATGTCAAAGCTCCTTATGAAAAATGTTGAGATTCAAACAGGATATTCTGACATCAGATGAGTTAGCTGTTTACAGGATGAACTTCTGTGACTGAAAAAACTTGTAAAAGAGTATTTTCATGCTGAAACATAATCAGATGTGGTTTAGAAGTGCCCTTGGAAGTAAAGCAAAGAAATATCAACTACTGGTCTTCAAAAAAGTAATTTGTCTCCTTGAGTCCTTTGCCATGCAGCAGTGCCCAGACAGGCAGGAGCTGCTGAGTTCCCTGCATTGAAAGCTCCCCTTTGGCCACAGTCTGTAAATCAAACTGCAGGACACCAACAGTTTGATCAACCACTGGGAAGTAAGAAGTGAGTTCCAAAGCCATTACCAGTACCATGGGCTTTGAAAATTGTAGGCAGCTGTTTTATTAATGACAAATTCTATTTTCACATCATCTGTAGGGATTCTTTTTCCCTGGATTTTATAATTCCTCTTTACAAATCTGCCCATAAGGAACAAAGAAACTAAAAATTCTTAAATTTGTGCAGGGTTTTAACAGATGCTCAGATGATGAATTTAAGCTCCCATTGGATGTGTCGAGCCGTGGTGAAATCACTGATTCAGGTACGATTGGAATATTTGCCATGCACCTTCTTTAGATTTTTATATATTGTCAAGTTTTAATTTTCATGAGTAGTCCCACAGTTTCCTATCTGTAACTGTTAAATACAGTTTCACTGTTACTTTTTTTAGAAATACATTGATCAAAATCTCTTCATGTTTCAGATACAATTTGACAGCAAGTGAAACTTTGCTCTGAAGTAGATGAAGAGGTCAGCTAAGTATCAGCTCTGCACATCTCATTCCTTGGGGTCTTTTGAATTTGTTCCCAAACAGTGCCTAAAGCATTATTCAGTAGATATTTCAGGGCTAAAGGAAGTAGTCAGAAGGGAATAATGTTTTCTGTCTCCTGTTTAAAGCTGAATCACTTTAGAGGAGATATTTGTGATTTAGTGAACATGCCTGGAAACAAATCTTTAAAAATTAAGGTGATTGCAATATTGTTGTTGTTTTTTTCTTTGTTTGAAGTGTCTGCAAAGTCTATGAGCTTTAATTAGAGTAAGATTTAAACACTTAACTATCCTTGGGGAACTGCCTCTGAATACTTTGTTGAGGGGCAGAAGGGTTGAAGTCAGAGTATTATTTGGAAAACCGAAATGGATTATCCCAATTGCCTGGTCTGGATTTATTTTATCTGTAAAACAATGAATTCAGTGGTTTCCTCAAGCACTGGATTCCTTTCACAGTGTATTTACCAGCAGATCTCTGCTTTAGCACAACTCAGTACAGCTCATTTTTTTTGCAATAGCTTCTGTACTTTGCAGCTACAAAACACTGTTTGCTGCCACCAAATAAAACACATTTCTTGTGCTCTCCCTGCTGATTTTCATATCCCTGACAACTTTTTAGACTTATTTAATCCTAAGCTGTTAAAGTACCATCAGGACTGTAACAAAACTGTGGTGCAGCCAAAACAAGGATGGTGTTTGGGGCTGTTGTAAGTGAACCAAAGGGCCCTTGGGGCTCATGTGTTGCTCTCCCTGCCTCGACCACTGGCCCAGCCCTGCTTGTAGGGCACTTTCAAGTGTTCATAGGGCACAAGGGTGGTGGTTTTCCTTCCTGCTCCGTGTGTGAGCAGAGAACAGCTGGGACACTTGGATATTTATAAATCCCTGGGTCCAGATGGGGTCCATGCCAGGGTGATGAGGGAGCTGGCAGATGAGCTTGCCAAGCCTCTCTCCATCATTACCAGATAAAACAGACTCTGCCTACTGATGCCCCAAATGATTTTTCATGAGGGATTTGAGAAGTTCAAGTGCATTTCTAATATATTTTTCAATAACAGTGTCTTTTTGCATATGTTCCTTATGGAATCGGTTTGAAAATGAGAAACTCCATTTGAAACTGGAAGGTGAGATATGTGAAAATAAAGATCTCTTGAAAGAGTAAGTAATAGAACCAAGGATATATTTTTGTGGTGGAAATAATCCGTTTCCATGTGGGCAGTTTTATGTAGCTGTTTAATTTTGAAGGTCATTTCCATTGTTACTCCTTAGGTGCACAAAGCACTGTGCACTCCTGTGCAAACATGATATTTTTCCCTCCCTTAGAGCTGCTGCTTCAAGGCATCTGTGTAATCTGCTCAAGGAAACCTTCACTCGCTTCACAGAGAAGACCAGCAAATGTAAATGCTTTTTTAGCTTTTATTTATCAGAGTAAATGTGCTTCTAGCTTGCTCTAAATTCACAAACAGAAGAAAGAAGAAGAAATTTCTCGTGCTGTTCAGAAAAGTTCTCCAGCTGAGATTGACTGGATGTGGCTCTCAGAATGAGAAGTGAATTTTAAGTGGCTCACAAAATTGGAAGTGAAGCCCCAGGTCTAACAGACTTGTGGTTTGTAGTGCTAAATGCAGAGGGCTTTTGAAGGCTGTGAGATTGTTTGCTGCAAGGCTGCCAGCCTGGGAGCTCTTTGGGTGCCCAAACAGTGCTCCAGGTTTGAGGCAGTGCCCACAGCCCCGACTGGCACTGGAGCCACTGCAGAGCAGGGCAGGGCTCCCCAAGGCTGCCCAGCCCATTGAAGCTTTGCAGTCCCAGCCACACTCTGGGAATATATTCAGACATGAGAAGTGACACTTCATGCCTGGTTTTAGGCAGTAGAATCTACTCTGAATTCCCAGCACTCTGGAACAAATTTCCAGAGCTGACATTTCCTGTTTTCAGCCATCACACATTTATGGGGAAAAAAGGTCTTAACCCCAAGGTGTAATGAGTAACTGGAATTCTTCTCATGAAACGGAGCAAGCCAAGACAGTTGGATAACTTATTGAAGTTTAAATTCTTGAGGTTTTAAAATATGTTCTTGATTGGAAATCCTACTTTATATGCAATTTAGAATCGTTATTATAATAATTAGAATTTTACTAACTTGATCCTGGATACTTAAATGTCTGTTTCTTTTTAGCCTTCATTCTAGAAACACTTGTATATAGATGTATTGTTCTTTTTTGATAGCTGTTTCTGTTACTGTTCTCTTTTTAATTGTTTTCTTAGGAAAAAATAGTATCAATTACAAAAGTGAAAGGAAAGAAGGAAAATATGGACCTGGAGTGTTGTTGCAATTTTATAATGACAGCTCTGTGGTTATAGGTATCTGCTGATAGGAAGAAATTCAGTGCTAAACCCTAGATTACAGTTTATCAATACTAACAGTTATGATACATTATTATTAAACAGCATTAATACTATAATAATTAATATGGTCACGTAAACTGATCTAGAATTACACTTTTCACAGAAAAAAATATCTTAGGAAGGAAATTTAAAAGCTGAGCTTGCTCAGTGTTTCAGTGAAATACACATTTTCCCTAGATTCTGTAACTTCTGGCACCATGTTTCATAATGACTTATTTAATAAGAATGGAGCTGAGAATTCCTTTTTGAATTCATTTTGCTGATTAAGTATAATGACTTGGGCAGCTGGCATTCTTGTTCAAAAGAAAAACTTTCTCATATGTTCTTGCTTTGATAGATGAACAGGAAAAGGAAGCAACAATACAATTGTATGAGGAACTTCACAGCAACATAGAAGTAAGTTACCAAGCTCGATGAAAGGAATGTGAGTTATGTGAGCTGAGCTGAGTTCCATGTTTATGTTGGGATACTGTTTTTATCCATCCTGTGTGGGTATCATGTCATGTGTGATGCAGGAAGTTGGGTTTTCAATCCCTTTTCAAGAATTATTTTTGTGATCTATCAAACACATTCAATGGAGAAGGTGCAGCAGTGTGTGGGATGTAGATCCCTGTGATCTGGGTGATGTGTGCTTAGTGCTGGGTCACTGCCACAGCTTCTGGCTTCTTTCTGGGCTCTGTTTCATCTCCCTGCTGGTTCCTCAGAATGGCTGAGGTGGGCAGCAGCCCCTGGGGAAGTTCCAGGGTTTCCAGTATTGAATTTCAAATATTAAATTTTGTTTTTAGAGAATGACAGTGGCATTTGAAGAGCTTTGTGTGCAAGCAGAGAACGACAGATTGGAAATGAGTTTCAAATGTGAGAATTCTGTTTATTGAGTTTATGCAGCTGGCTCAGTTTTGTACTTCATAGCTTGTGTTACACATGCAGTGTCAGGGCAGAGAAATGTGAAGTGCTGGAATGGTGAGCAGCTCACACTGAGACACTGGGACCCTTCTTTTATTCATGCTGCCTTTGGTCACTGCCTGGCCCTTTCTGTTGCTGTTCCACTGGGCCAAAGCTGGAACTTTATTTCTCAAACAGTCACTCAAAATTGAAGTTTTGTCTGTGAAGTACAGTCTAAAGATCAATACTTACTTCCCATAGTTTGTTTATTTAAATGACAATGCACTAGTGTATAGCTACAGAAACTTTAGCTAAATGCTCTCTCTCTGTATGTATAGCCTGGTATGTTCCTGTTTCATTCTCACATGCTCTTTTCTGTTTGTATTTTGATTATAAAATCAAACATTGCCTCAGCAATTACTCTTGGGAAACAAATGGTACAGCTGTACAATTCCAAGCAGTCTTAAAGTGGAAGTTATATTGAACTTGGAGTATATTTCAGCTAGAATGTTAACTATGGATGTTACTGTATCTCCAAAGTAAAAGAAGAAGCAGAAAAAGTGGACAAGTTTGAGAAAGAATGCAAACTGGAAGTCAGTCAAAAGGAAAAGCAAGTTTGCTCATTTTACCATCTAAGATGTGGAGCTTTATTTGTGACTAAAGGGACAATGCAAGAGCCAAGAAGTGTTTCTGGGTATTAGTAAAAAAGACAAAATAACATCTGAAGCTGCATTTAAGTCAAATTCTGCTAAGTTTACTGGTGTTTCAGTACCTTTAGTCTCCTGGGATTTATGGTTTGATTTTGAATTGGCGAACTTTTTTGTTTAGAGTTATGTGACTTGATCAATATTTGGCTAAGATTATATCTAGACAAATATTATCTATCTGTCTGTCTTTCTGTCTGTCTGTCTATATTTCTGTCTATCTATCTATCTATCTATCTATCTATCTATCTATCTATCTATCTATCTATCTATCTCTGCCTGTTTGTCTGTCTATCTGTCTAATCTAACTTGAATGACAGCAAAATGTCTGCTTATCATACCTGGGTACAAATGAAAATTAATATCTGTCCCTTTCCCAGACTTCATGATGATATTTCTTGCATTTTTCTAGATTTCAGCTCTTACCATACAGAGAGATGAAAAAGATGATGTCATAAAAGACATCAAGGCTCAGCTGCAGACATCACAAAATAAGATTGCTGACTTAATGGAAGCAAAATGTAAGAGTTCTGCCTGCTGTGTTTAAATGTAATTGTTTATTGAATTTAAATGTGATTGTTTATGATTGTTTATTTATTAGATGTAATTGTTTGTAGAAGCGTAGGAAACAGGGCCATAGCCTTGTTCTGTTGCTGGTTGGCAGCAGAATTTTGGGGCCGTGAAGGCCTTATTTTTGTTTGGAGCAGGAGCTGCTCATGTGGGAGCAGGACTGGCAGGGCAGTTTTTAGGGTGAGTCAAGCATTGAGGGCTTTTGAAAATTGCAAGGGGAAAATATGTTGCTTCAGTTTTGCAAATGTACAGTCAGGCAGATGTCACTGAGGAAACTTACTTTTCAGAACTTCATTTTCAATATTTTTAAGCCATCTATATTCAAATTTTATATATTATTTTATAGTAGATGATATTAGTACCATTGGTCTTTGTTACATTCTTTAAATGTATGTAGTTTTCCACTTTTAACAGCATTTTTTAGTAAATATCCTATTTTTTAAAATATAAACATCTTTTTTTGTTTAGTACATAATGAAGAAATGTTAAAGGAATCCCAGGTCAGTAAAGAACATTTGAGGGCAGAGCTGGAAGAGGGTAAAATTTCATTGCAAAAGGCAGAGGTACCCCTTGCTTATAGTTTTACGGTAGAAATAGATTGGATGAGTATTTGCATAAGTAATTATGGATACTTTACACATGAAACAGCTGTGGCTGTTTGTTGCAAAACATGTTTAGAAATGATATCATGTCTTGAAGGTTACTCAGAAGAACTTGGAAACTGAATTCCAGACTACAGTGAAAACATTAATTCAGGTCACTGGAGAAAAGGAAGAGCAGGAGGAAGAATGTAAAAAAATGAAGGCTTTGCTTGCAGCCCTGACAGAGGAGTTTGAGACTTCTGTTGCCAATTTGAAAAGCTTGCTGCAAGAAGAGCAAAATAGGTAAATGAATGAGTTTAAATTCCAAGAGTGATCTTACAGGTTGCAGTCTATGACAAAATCAAGAACAATTGGAAATGAAGCAGAAATTTGGAGGTTTTTTCCCCACAGTGGTGTAAATGCAGAGAGTTTAATGTAATTTTTTTTGTTTGTGATAGTTGATACTGTATAAAAAGTAAATTTTTGCCCCCTCCAATTTTCACAATTCTCTCTTTAAGAAATACAGATTTCTGTAGGTATATATTTGTTTACTTTTATGTCTGCTGTTCTGAGGTTGTAAAAGTGAAATTTGATGTGTGTTGCAGGCAGATCTATCACCTGCCTGTTGGAAGGTAAATGTTCTTAAAGTGCTTGTGGTAAGACTTTGTCTTCTTGTCCTGTAAGTTTCAAATGCAGTGCTTTGTACTCTACATTTGGGGCTTTTAATTTACCATTTCCTTAGATTAAAGAAATCTGAAGATGATTCAGAGCTGCTTACCTTGGAGCTCCAGAATAAATCTGCTGAACTGGGTAAGGGTTGTAGAAAGGCAGAAAATGAGCTGGGCAGTAATAAAAATGTTTTCTGCTGTTGTCTGGAAATGGACTGTCTCTGGTAGTTGGGAAATGATTTTACAGTGCCTGCACCTGTCAGGAATGCCTGGATTTATTTTTACTCATCTGATCCCTTTTCTTTGGGGGTCATTGGTGCTGGCAGCAGCCAAAGGGCAGTGCTGTGCACAGCTCCAATAGTCAGACCATTCATGCATGAATTCTTCTGGAGGTAATTTTGGTTTGCAGCTCAGGGCAGCAGCACTGCAGATGCCAGGAATGACTTCTGCAGCAGAGATGAAACCTCCCATGGAGGTTTCTGTGACCCTCCCCATGCTGGAAGTGGAATGATGCTGGCAGGGGTTGTCTTTAAATATCATCAATTTGACATCCTGTGGTTTCTAGGGATGCGCTCCTTAGTCCCCAGAGTAAGAGCTCTGCCTTGCTGTTGAGACCTTGCAAAAATACCAGAATTGTGAAAGTGCACATAGAAACCATCTCGAAGTTAGTAACAACTAGTTTCCTTTCTCAGCATATCCATCTGATACCTTCAGCAGTTCAGATTTTTTTTCTGGAACAATGCAGGTGCATCAATACTTGGAGAATACTCTGGTCTTACAGTCCATGGTTTATTTGAAGCTATAATTGTGGAAAACATAATAGGCTCTAAATTTTATTTAAGATAAATATTCAGTTTCTATTCAGATATAGATTTGCTAATGTCTGAATAATTTTCTCAAGTCTACATTTAGATTAAGTCATTAATTAGCTTTTCAGTTTCTTAACTTAATCCAGCAAGTTTTGAGAACTGGGTATTGCAAAAGGTTAAATGTTTTATACTGCCTGCTAAATATGAAAAATCATTTATGTTCCGTTCATTTTACATTCCATGTGCTGTAGAAGAGATGAATAAAGTGAAATGTGATAAAGAAGTGCAACTTGAAGAGCTGTCAGAAACTCTGGTAAATGTTCATTTTATTAATCTCATGGCATTTGCTCTTCATATGAAATTCCTCTTGCTTTGTAAGTATCTTAAATGCCATAAATAAACACCATCTAGTCTACCTTAACATTTCTACTAAACTTTCTCACACACAATTTCAGTGTTTTCTTTGAAGAACTTCTTTCTTGCCTTTGTTTTTCTTGTCTCCAGTGCTTTTGGTTTTTCTTGTCTCACATGTTTTTGGTTTTCCTTCTCAAGGTTTTTGGTTATTTCCTTCTTTGTTCATGCCCATTCAAATGCCACTCCCTCTGGATATAAAGTTTTCCCATTTTTTCTTCCTTCCAGGAAGGTGATTAGCTCTGGCCTCTGTGAACCCTTCTGTGCTGTGACACAGGCCCATTTTCTGTCACAGAAGTCTGAGCTATATGAAGTACACTCTTAACAGAGGTTTATTTTCATTATAATTTTATATTTACGAGCCTAACAAGAATCCATATCAACTAAAGTTAAGATAGTCTGAAATCTTGTGTGCATTTTACTGTGTCTGCTTGTTGTTATAATCTGTGCATTGAGTGTTCTGAACTGAGTTTCACTTATTTTCTAAAATGGGTAAATTGGAGGACTTTTATTGAAGAAGAATCTTGAGGCTACTGTAGAAAATATGCAGAGAGAGAAAAATGTGGAGAGATAAATGAAAATGCTCTCCAGATGAGAGAGGTCTGAAGCAGGGCAACAGTAACATGTTTTTAGAAATAGTGAAGTTACACATCATGACTTGGATTCAAGTTTATATATAAGAAACAGCACCCAGAGCAGGGTCCCACCCGAATTTTGCAGCCCAGGTAATGAAACTCACAGCAGGGGACAGACATGAACAGCACTGGTGTCGCAGTTCACCATCTCACACCACTTCCAGATCCCAGCAGAGACTGGAAAGATCCAATCTGGATAATCCATGGCATGGATGTTGTTGGGTTCTTCTGAAAGCCTTGTGCTCTTAGCTCACGTCTAAAAACCTCCAGCAGTTGGAGTTTGCACATGGATACTGAAAACTCTTCCTTTGCATTTTGCAGAAAGAATTGCAGGATTTGAAAGCACAGCTGACATTTACAGCTGAGAAGGAACAAGATTATTTAAAGCAGCTTGTGACTCTGAAAACAGATCTTGAACAAGAGGCGTATGACCATTTTGAAAATATAATATTGAATTAGTTTTGGTGTAGTATAGAAGTTGCTTTAATCCACAGTGAAATGAACTATGATTGTTTTCTAATGGAAGTTTTGAACCACATATGTGCCATTAATTATATACTTACATTTCTATATTCCACTTTCTCTATTTGTATATATTCTATGGCATATGTAGTTGTTCCATATCTCTCTGACTTATTTAACAAGAAGAGAAAGTTTCTGAATTCATTGTTAATCTTGCTTTGAACTACATCACCTTCACTAACCATTAAATTTATATAAAAGTTGACTCTGATTTTCTTTCCTTCTTCTGTCACCTTTTTACATCTCTCTGACTCTGCTGCAAAGCTTATATTTGTAGATAAAGGCCTGGACTTTTTTTCAGCATGGAATAACACTTGATAATGGGTAATTTTAATTTAAAAGGAGATTTCAAAATGCATCTTCTTATTCTTCTTGGGCATTTGATTTAAATTAGGTTAAAGAATGAACAGCTAACAGTGTATCTCAGTAAGCTTTCACTAGAGAAAGAACAAACAGCACAAGAGAAAAATGCTGTGGCTGCAGAACTCCAGAAGCTGCAAGAACAACAAGAGGCAAGTTGTAAACTTCCAGCTTTCTTGAAAGCACAACATTCAATTTGACAAATGACTCAGTTTCACAAATTAGATGATGAGCTGCAACATGACTTGGGTCTGTAGAGTACCTGAGCTATTTTTTGTATTTGAATTGGAAAGGAAGTGTATTTACACTTCTGAACAAGGCAGGTCAGTGTGCTTTGGATGTGTTTGAGTTTTTTAAGAAGTCACTTTGAATTTTATTTCTTTGCTGACACATGGGTCTTTATTTAGGATAGTAAGAAAGAAGAAGAAAATATAAAGCAGTTAGTTGAAAATCTAGAAGAGGCAAATAGCCAGCTAAGGCAAGTAAAAACAAATAATAATAACTGATATTGTTCAAGGAAGTAGACTCAGTTTGTTCTGTTCAAATGCTGCTTTCTTGGATTTTTTTATTAATGTTTTTTTAGATTACATAGCTAAACAGAAACTATTCAGAATTGCTGTTGGCCAAGTACAAATTGTCTCAGATTAGAAATACCAATTGCTGCAGGAACAATGTTTGCCATCATTTTGTATTACATGGTAGGAGCTGTCTTGTTTTGCATTAGACATCTCAGGTGTGAAGGAAATTCAAATGGAAGCTGAAGGTTATGGATGAAATGTGACAAGGCAAAACTGGATCAGAGTTACTCTCTGTATCCCCAGTTCAATAGACAGGCAGCTCCCATGTTTCACAGCTGCATTGCAATATTCCAGATCAGGATGTATTTTCCTTGGGTTCCTGGAACATCTTTTCCTACTTAAAAGAAGTATGGACAGTTCACATATTGACTTACTGGGCATGTTGCTGCATTTTAAGAACATTTTCATTGAGCAGGTTATGAAGTTCCCATCAACATTAGCAGCTCTTTTCAGAAAATAAAATATGGGTTTATTAGAAGTACTGAAAATAAGTTAAAGGCAATAAGAAAATATTTACTAATGCTTGTTAATTTGGCACTTAGAAATGAACTGGAGTCTTTGAAGGAGAAAATGGCAAAGACAGGTGAAGAGATGAAAAGTACACTGGATGAAAGAGAAGAAAATGTATGTTATGTGTCAGGAAACTATCTTACAGAACCTCTGGGACAACATTCAATGTAAAATCTTTGTTGGGGTTTTTCTGCAAAGCTCTGCCTGGGGGATGTGATCTCTGCCAGAGGTTTCTTCTTTCCCAGCTGCTGCCAGCTGTGCCCTTGTGTGTCCACATGTGAGCGCTGGTATTTCAAAAGACAAGCACAGTCACTGGGATGTTCACTCTGTGCTGGAAGTTTAATATTAAAGATTTATTTGTTTGTTTTCAGGCAAACAGAGAACCTGCTTTTCTGTTTTTTCATATACCCACTCAGTGATGGATGGGCTCTGGATTAGCTTTTTATATTTAGGGTGAGTTTGAGCTTAAATAGATAAAAACATTTTTACTTTTCTTTCTATTGGTTCAAAGCAACCTGGGGTTTTTAGCAAATTTCAAAATTTCATTGTAAAAGTCAAAGATTTACAATTTAATTTCAGGTTAATTGAACTGAAAATGAAATTTCAAGAAAGGAAAAGCCATTGAAGATTCTAGAAAATAATTGGGAAAATTCATTTTTTCATGGATGTAGGGAACTTCATACAAGTGCATTTTTTAAATTGTGAAGATCTTGGGGTTTTTTTCTTCTTCTTTCTTAACTCCATAACCACTAAAGAACTGGTTCACTGCTATTAATTAACATCTTGTAGTACTTTATGGCTAAAACTCTGAATATTCTAACATGTCAGCTGGTGTTTCAGTCCCATTGGAACAAACCAGATTGGTGCAAGGGCAGGTTTGATAACATCTACAGGAATTGCTCACATAGGGAGTAATTTGTAGAACTTACTAATTCATGTCTGAAATATCTCTTTCAGATGAATAATTTAAAGAAACAGATGGAAAATAAAACCAAATGCATTGAAGAGTTGCAGCAGGAGGTGTGTAGAGATTTTAAATGTCACAAATACATAAATACATTATACTTTGGGTTGCCCTTTCAGCAGGTTTGTGTCTGCTGTGATGTCTTTAGATACACCTATTTAATTTAAAAATTCTCCTTTCTTATCCTAACCCTGAGCAAATTAGAGAGTCATCTTAGGGATCACTTGATTTGTTAAATGAGCCTTAATTTGAAAAGAGCAATTACAAAAATAATATCTTTAATAAACTTCTACTCTTTTTCATTTAGTGCATAGTGTTATTTATGTACGTGTATGAGTATCTCAGTTACCACGAGTAGAAAAGAATTCTGCACTGGCACAAACTGTAGTAACTTCACTGTAAAAATAAATAACTTGTATTTTTGGTCATGACATCTTCACACCTTCTGTCAGCAGCATCTTAGTTTTAATTCCCATTCTGCACCTCATTTGTTATTCCCTGCTGCTGCTCAGGAGGAGCCTTTCTTAAGGCCATGAAGAAACAGTAATTATCACAGAAATTAGCTGAACATTCATTTGTTTGAAGAATTGTTCTGGAACCTGAGCTGCACAACAGAGAGTTATTTGCCTGATGAAAGCTGGAATTTCTTGATGCAGTTAAACCATGACATAATTCTATAACTTATTAAGGTACAATGCTTGTTTTGTTTAATTTCAACAGAATAAGGTGCTGAAAAAGAAAATTACTGCAGAAAGCAAGAAAAGCAATACTTATGAAGGGAAGGTAGGTTTAAATAACATCATGTAGAAGATGAGGTGAGTGTTTTTAACTCCCAGTGTAAGTAATGATAATACTTGTTAAATACATTCTGAACTGGTTTTTGGATCTGGGATACAGACTTTGCAGGAATGAGCTCATAGTTTTTAGAAGATGCTTCCATTTTTAATCATTGGGCACTGACTATTGGACATTTAAGAGATGGATTCACATTGCAATTAATGATGTTTCCAATCTGTTCCTTTTTTTTTCTTTTGTTGATAGTGGACTGAACAGGGTTCAGCAACCTCATTGTAACAGAAAACCATTTAAAAGAAATATATATATATAAATATATTACTCTTTTTAGTCTGTTCTTTAAATGTGTTCTGCAGTGGCAATCCCTCTGATGGGAATATTGTGTCCAGCTTTGGGTACTGCACTTGAAGAAAAGTGGAGTTTTTTGAGGATATTCATATGATAAACTTAAAAGGAAAAACTGTAAACAAAATGCACTGCTGGGAGGAAAATGTACCATAAAACTTGTGAAAATCTGATACAGATTTACAAGAGAGAAAAAACAAACATCTGTGTTTGTTTTTTCCTGAGGCATTCAAAGCATTTAGGGTGACTGCTTAGGGCAGTCTTCCACATTGTGCTGTTGCCATTATTCCTTTGAGTATTTTCTAACTCACTTCAGGCCAAAGTTCAACTCTTTATTAAAAAAAAACAACTGAACTTTTAAATAGGAAACACTTGAATCATATACCTGAAAAGTAACAGTGTTTGTGCTCAAAAATAAGAGGTAAGAAAAAATCATTAACATAGTAATTCCTAAACAAATACCAGCAGCAATTCTGCATTCTCCAAAGGTGAATAAATTGCAGTTAGAGATGGAAAATATGAACAAGCAACATAAGGAAGAAGTTGACATCTATAAAAAAGACATAGAAACAAGAAAAGTAAATGAAAATAAACTTCGTGAAGAGGTGAGAGGTGTTATTTTTTACTGCAATTTTATTTTTTTTAAATTTAAAATGTTTTTATGAAGCTTTATTGGCCAGAGTCCTTGCTCATATTTCAGTCTTATTAACATAAATGGAACTTGTGTTTGCCTGAGAGCAAAGCTTTAGTACATTAGGTGGTTAGGTTGAAGTATTTGAATATGTCTTTGAAAATGAGAACTCCATTAAAAATTCTTTCTTTCAAGATATAGTTCAAAGAAATTCCACCCTTGGTATAAGGTCAGCCCAGTTAAATTAGATTATAACTTCTCCCATATTAGTATTTTTTTGCCCACACATATTTTGATGGCAATGCTAAGAAATGTTAGGGCAGAGTGCTTGAAATGGCCTTTTGGTTTGCAGTGAGCTTGCCTGCCGCGGCTGTACCTTTGATCTTGCCCATTTTAACAATCTGCAGAAAAGATGAGGGATTGGAAAGGGATCTTAAAAGCAAACGAAGCCCAAGTGGGACTGCAAACTTTGCACTCACAGGGGGAAGAAGAAATTAAGATTTAAAAGAAATATATTATTATGTTGATGAATGAAATGCAATTTATTACTGACAGGTAGAAAAGATGAGGTTGCTTTGTGATGAAACTGCAATGATACAGAGAGAAACTGATGCCAGATGTCAGCACAAGATAACTGAGATGATGGCACTGATAGAAAAGCACAAGGTCAGAGATTTTCCTGCTTGCTGTGGTTTGCAATGTGTGATACCATGTCAATACCATGTTTATAACTTGTGACACCAAGTTAATGACCTTTCAAAAGCAAAAACAGGTCTGAGGAAGCTGAACACATGCTGCACTTTGCATCATCTAAAATCAAATTCATTTGAAGATTATGAACACATTCCTATGGGCAGATAAATTCCATTCATCTAAACTTCTGGGATTTTTATATTTTCTTTCAATTCAGGCTTCCTTTGATACCATGTGAATGCCATATATTTCAGTATCAGTTTGGCTTTTTCTCAGAGGTTACCTAGTGACTGTCAGCAGTTTAGCCTGACACATTTTAGTTTATCTTTCTGTTCCTCATTTTGCAATATCTTTAGCAGATGCATTAATAAAGATGGCACAGCTGGCTTAGTGCTGAGCACATATTGCTGCACAGAAATAAAGCACTCTCTGCCAGTCCACAAAATAATACTCGAATTGAGCATTTCCTGTTTTACAGTTTCTGCAGAAGCATCAATGAATCTTTTCTTTCTGAATCTTAAGGGCCTGGTTTGAAAAAAATGTTTTAAGGCTGGATAACTCTATAATTGCAACATTTAGTCACATGTTTCGAGTTTGTTGTTGGTTTGGTTTTTTTAACACAGAATGAATATGATAAAATGGTTGAAGAAAAAGATGCAGAGTTAAAAGTATATAAAATGAAACAGCAAAAGCAGTTCTCATCAGAAAGAGCCCTGGTAAGGAGCACTTTCCAATGGTCAATAATTCAGTGAAGGGGTTGATGTCCTTGTGTAGTGGTTTTATACCGGCTAAGTGCAGGCACACACAAAAAAACTTTCACTCATTTTTCTCTGCTGTAGTTGAGCAGAGGAGGGGAAAGAAAAATTCAAGGACTGAGTTCAGATAAGGATTAGGGGAAAAACACTTTGAGGGTAAAGCAGATTGAAACTTAAATAGTATAAAATAATAATTATTAATAGAATTAAAAGTGAGTAATGAGAATTAAAATAAACCTTTAAAACATCTTTTTTCCCAATCCCTCTCTCTTGCCCACAGACAGCACAGAGAGACAAAAGATGTGATCTTCAGTCAGTTTGTGACTTCTAAAATCTTTTTTCAGTTTGCTTAGAGAGTTCCTTTTCCTGCTGTGCTCTGGGGTCTTTCCCACCACAGACATTCTCTGGGAACTTTTCCAGTGTGCTTTTAATTTTTACCAGTAGCAGTGCCACCCAACCCGCTGCAACAGATCTTATTCTGGGCACTAAAAACTCAAAATGTTTCTAAAAATAAATTGCAGTAGCAGTGTGTTTGTGTCTGCTCTTCCAGATAGTGTGTCATGTTCTGACTTCCCATTTTGATTAGGAAACTTCTGTTTTAAATATTTAGACTGTGCCCTCTCACTCCTGCTCTCCCAAGGGTTATAAGGTATTACCTTGAACAGTTCTGATCAAGTACCTGTTTCTTACAGTGCTTCAGTCTTTGTTAAACAAGCTAAAGCAAAGCTTCAAGTATAGGGCTGAAAAGCACATAGAATTATCTTGTGTATCTAATGAGTGTCCCTGTTAATTACTGCCTCACTTGGGACTGTTTTCCTTTTTCTGGGCTGTGCATAGTTAACCCTGTCCTTTATTTAATTGTTTTTTAGGAAAATGAGCTGTCATGTTTGAAAAGGGAACTGTCCTCCCTTAAGGAACAACTGAAAGCAGAAATGGAAGAAAAGGTGGAGTTTTTTATTCCCTGAGCACTGGGGGTGAGAGGTGTGGCCTGGGCTTGTGCTGTGGGAGAAGTTGGATAAGAAATGAAATGGAACAGAAAAACAGTGACTTTGGAATGCTGGGCTTGTGCTAAATCTGGTCATGTATTTGTGTGAACTTTGTAACAGTCTGTAATTATAGATTATATATAAATAAACAAACAACAAAACAAAACTCTATTTTTGGTAATTTTAACTAGCTAAAGCAAAAAAGTTCCCTAAACTGTAAAGTTTTTTTCAGTGACTTTTGAATGCTGGCGTTGTACCAAACCTGGTCATATTTTTGTGTGAACTTTGTAACAGTCTGTGATTATAGACTGTGCTCTGTCATTACACCAAGAAGATTTTTAACAACTGAAATCAACTAAATATTTCCTTGCTGTCACATAACTCTTTGTAGGAGAATCTTGTAAAAGAGCACTCTGGCATTATGATTGCTGAAAGTGAAAAGAAACACAAGGTAACTTGAACTTTTTAATTGCTTTTAGAATTTGGGAATGTTTATATGTGTAGAATCAATTGAAGTGCCATGAGAATTTATTTGCATTCAACAAAAGACATTGGAATGCTTTTGACTTCAAACTTTTTAAATTATAGAAAATACAAACTTATGTTCCTGGGACTCCTAAACCTTGTTTAGATCTATACAGTGAATCTATTCATGTAAAAAATAGAAAGTCTCCAAATTATATTCCTAAAATTAAAAAAATAAAAGTAAAAATAAAAAATGTGTTCTTCAGAACAGGAAGCCCCTTGGACAGTCCAACATTGAAGTTTTGTAACTCCTAACAGTGAATTTTTCTTGTTGCATTTTTCTGCCTGTATTTCTTACTTCTCTGTAGATGATTTTTTTTTTCCCCTGGGATAAGAAGGGATTTTAAAGAGTCACACCATTCCACGGAGATATTAGACAGCAGTTTCTGGAAGGGCTCCCAGTGTGTAATTTTTCTTGCTCAGTTGCTGATTTTTTTATGTCTCTAGAATTGTTTTACTTAGTCTTACAAGTGTCCATTTGTAAAGGCACTTTTCCTATATGGAAGAGAAAAAAGCTGATACAGCTGTAAAAATGGTCAAAGTATCAAAGTAGTCCTGACTGCAGAACTCACCCTTCTTCCTGTCAGGAGTTCACTTGTGGTTTTCACATTGCAACAATGGAATCCAGCACCGTTTTGATGTTACCTGTCTAAAAAAGGACTGCACTGGACCATTCAATGTTTCTCTGTTTAACTTCTAATGAAAAAACTATTTTAAGTAACACCAATCTTGATATAGCTATCAATCTTTCTCTGAAAGCCTTTTCCTGCAGTTTTGTTTGTTCCCATTTTCTTTGATGTTTGATAGAGTCCAATGGAGTGGCTACAGTTCAGAATAACCTGAATTTCTGCAGATAAGCATGGAGAACTTAAATACAATGTGCCATGAAACTCAGCTCTTCCATAGCTTCCCATTCATTCTCCTCATTTGGCAACAAAAAAATTATAAGAAATTATATTTCCACCCCACCCCACTTTGTTTGGGTCTTTGCTCCATGTTTGGATGGAAAGATCAGAGTTCCACCATTTCTGTCAGGTGAATTCTTGGACACTCACACTGTAAACTGGGTCC